>NC_139239.1:20597696-20920639 GCF_977018435.1 Lepisma saccharinum
TTTGTTTCGAATCTGATTAATTCAAGAAAGAAATGGAACGTTTTAAGTTTTTTGTATTGGTGCCTGAATGCAAGATTTCTTTAAAATTTCGTTTTAGATTATCAATTGTACAGAAATGAAAATAACACTCCCGTGGCGGAGTGGTTAGATCATCGCGCTACAACGCCAGGGGTACCGGTTTCGAATGCCGGCCTAGGCATGGATGTTTGCGAGTGTCCATTCATCAATTTCATCATGTCATCACTCATCCCCATCTTCGCAAATTAGCCAAAAGTGGCACAAAAAGCGAAGTAAAATTAAGGAAATCAAAAGAACACTGAGAAGTTCATGCTAACATAAAATATATAATTAGTTGTAAACTTGATTGTTTCGAAGCAGATAACAAATAGCCTATGCACTGAACTGTATATATATATATACTCGTATATAAGTGAGGAAACAAAAAACAAAACATACTTGCTGAAAAACTTGCAGAAACAGAAAGACCGTTTATGCGGAATGTCCGCCAATGAATATAGCTATTTTCTTAAAAAGAAATTCAGAGTTACACATCGTACATGTTGCATTTTATTAGGTCAAGTAAGTTACTTGCATTATCGATTAGTCATTACTTTACTATAAATCGATAAAAAGTATGTCTTGAGCCACGTTCTCTCCGCCGAAATATCCCCGAAGGAAAGGAATTATTATAGTTTTTTCTACCCCTTTGATTGATGCGCAAATTCTTATTTTGTAAAAAACAGCATTTGCATCGGGAATTGGAATGCATCGTACCTTACACTTTGTCACCGAAAAAAAAATAGCCTTCCCAAGAAATTAAATTGTAAATACGCCACTGCATTATGCAATTCAAACGTTTTCTGCCCATTTCTCAAAGCGTACGTACGTGAACGAACGAATAAAAGCATTGTGGTGCACGCTGAATATAAAATTAATAATAACATGCAGATTTTCATACAAAATTATTTTTGCATTGCCTTTCTCAAGAGATAAACATTTATATCGATAAGGACAAGTATGCGGATTTCTTTTTTTACTTTTATGTAAAATAAACAGTGTTGTCCAATATTACTATCTCCTTATTACATAATCATTGTTAGAATTTAAGACCGCTGTTTAAATTGAAACCATTATCTTGGGAGAAAAAAAAATAAGCATATTCATGTTACTCTTGTGACCATCACACATTTCATTATATTTACTACTCGAATTCTATAAACCTTGAATAAAATCATTACAGAAACGATTACATACAAAGTATTCAATTTTTATAGGATTCAAGTAGTATATTTTATGATAAAATTTAAAAATCAATCTCTAAGAATAAGGTGGACATATACATAACTAAAGTAAGTGTCTATAGTTATATTAGGTAATCTTTTACGTGACATATTAGTTAATGTGTAATGTATCTGTCTAGGATGAATTAACTATGTCCAAAAGAAAGTCAAGCAGCAATTATTTGTGTTTGCCTTTATAGCGGAAGGATTAAAATTGAAATTCAGAAATTAACTAACTTGCTGAATGCTTCACAATTTGTCTCAACTTGAGTCTTCACAAAATGCATTTGTCTGTCAAGTATAAATGTTAGTCTTTTATAGACATTATTGTAAATTGACCCCCTCCACATATGCATAAAACTGGTAAAAAAAATTATATAAGCTGTACACCGATTTTAAATACAATTTATCTGCTTTTTAGAGATTTAAAATATTTTTATGCAGATCTATAGCTATAAATACACAGCAAAAACAAGAATGTAGTGGAAAATTTATCTGTACTTACAACTATAGTGAGATGCCAGGTCAAACATACAATAAGAAAATATTTACATTTATGGTGTATGAAAGAAAATATTTTAATTTAACTGTTGGTCAATAATGCATAAGTAATGCAATATTTTAAATTTTCTAAAGTGTAAATGAATTGGTGAATCAGTGTTTAGGTAATGCGTCTAAATATGATTTTCCCATAGATATATTTATTAAAATTCATCCTTAAACACAAAAAATAAACTGAATATTCTGGCGTAGTATTTATTATTTTCAATCGCTCACAGTAGGACGAAAAAGTCAAATAAAGACCTAATACCAGTAAATATTCACGCTTGCTCGCATACAAATCTATAACAAATTAACATGATATTACTTCATGCTTTGGTAAATTGACATGGGCAATTTGAAGTTCGTTAACGCCAGTTACCGGTACGTTCATAGTAAAGAAACTAATAAGACATACAGTGCATAAGTACAAGATCATGAATATTGAAGACCAAGCAGGCACCAACCTGTTGAACTTGAAACAAGCCATTATGAGGTCACCTGATAAGATGAATATTTACATCTGTCAACAGACAAGGTGTGAAGAGACATACTTTCACCTCACAGCAAGCAGTTGGCACATGTGACGGATGCCGTCTCAATGCTGTCAATATTAATGCTATTAGTACTGCTAAAGGGTAATAATTACTACTGTATCTAGGGGGAAGCATCAGAGGAAGTACAGTCTTGGACACTTCTGGCTTGTAACGACCCAATTGAAAGTAAATAGAGTTGTTACAACCCAGAAGTGTCCATGACTGTACAACCATCTAGTGTACAATAACAGACGTACAGAAAACACTAATATGCTCCTTGAAGAAGGGTCTATTATGAGTAGACACATGTTTATGGAATAGGAAAGCGTAAGAAGCAGTAGGAAAAGAAATATACAGCCTGGGGTCGAACACAAATTTACCAATAAATAGTAATGAAAGTATTAATAAAAGTTAGTGGGGATTGGGAAGATTTATTGATTATAATGATTGACTACCAGGTATTGAAAAATTGCATAACAGGAATTAAGGTGGCACTATTTTGATAATTTCCGCATACCTTCATAACGCAAAAAAGCATATCATAAAGTTGTCAAAATTATAGAATTTGCAAACCTAACCACCACATTAAGAGCGAGTTTCAGTGAATTTTCAAAACAACAGTCTTACTTTTGCGGTAACGAATGTGTTGGTTTTGAAGAACAAACAGGTGCGTGTGTATATTATATTTAAAAATTGTCCGAGCTATCCGACACCTACCGGGTGTGTTGCGAAACCGTAATGGAAATAAAACACGATCAGGTGTGTCCTGCTATCCTAAATACTTACTTTGCGGCTGCTCTGTCATATCTTCTGCCTTGGAAGGTGAAATTTTGACAGATTTTGTCGGGACTAGGTTCACTACTGAAGAATAAACACGAAACGTGTCTATTAGTTCTGTCCTGTTCTGGTCCAGGATTCCGGTGTCTACGAGACGGGTCTCCGTGTTGAATGCTGCCACAGTCGGCCTCCGAACGTCCAGCGTCGTAATACTTGCTGCTGGGGTGGGTTGGCGGGGGTACGTTGAATGGGGGGTTGTGGGGGAGGTGGTCGTCGAAGAACTCCGCAGTGCAAAAACTTCTAAAAAAAAATAACAACCGATACAAAAATAATACACCAACACCGCGAGGTTGTGTGCTGCGTGAAGCGAACACGCGTAAACGCTTTGCCGCACGTCACTGTACGCTTCTCCTCTTCACCGAACTGGAAAAACCGTGAAGCGGGACTCCCGTAGCGGCGCGATCGGGCTAGGTGGCGTGTGCGTTGCGCATGCGCCGCGCGGAGCTGTCGGCGACCACGCCTCTCGCATCACGTGACGCGAGGCTCCGTCCTCATTGGCCTGACCTTCCACACCCTGGCCAAGGAAGAAAAGAAAATGGTTGCCTCCGGATCGATATGTGTCGAGTGCGAGTCCGTCCGAGGCAGATGTTTCAGTGCATTTTAGTGCATGGTTGCTCGAGGTCCGTGCGAGCTGGTGAATATCAAGCAATAATAATACTGCCCCATGCTGGTCTCTTTCAACAAGAGCATTCCCTCCCGGCTAACCCATCAATACGAACCTCGCAATCAAGAACTGATGCAATGAAACGAAATTCCGCATCGAAAGAAGCAATACTGAATATCTCCCTCAGAAAACACTGAAAAAGTTACCCAACCACTTTTTCATGTTGGTTCGAACCAAGGACCCGCCACTTGAGAAGCCATCATGCTGTGAACCGTATAAAATGATCCAAGTTTCTTTGATGTGCAGATTTTATGAAAGTTTGCGGATTCACGAACAATCTCTGGTACAGCCTACCTCTAAAAAATCTCTACTTACAAGTCGATGAGAATCTAACATATCTGTTTCACTATGCACTGCTGTAAAACCCAAAAGCGTAGAGGTGTAGTTTCGTGTAATCAGTGTCTTGTAGGGTTCATAGCCAATTTATTCTCTTGCGTTAACTTTAGAAACAGGATAGGCTTTCCTATAGCCACGAATCTATTGCGAATATCTAGACAACAGCGAAAGATTCACGTGAATGCTCTATTGATTGATTGATTGATTGATTGATTTAGTTTATTTTACTTCACTCTTCTGACACTTCTTGCTCAACGCGAAGATGATGTTTCAGTGATAAAATGATTAAATTGATGAAAAGACACTCGCAAAAACCACCCTTGCCCAGGCTTGTATTCGAACGCGATGTGGCTCTGATAACCACTCCGCTACGGAGGTCGGCTCGTGAAAGCTCTAAAACAGGGGTTCTCAGAATTTTTGGGAGGCGCACCTCTAAACTAATATTCATACTTTCGCCGTGCCACCAATTAATATCACAGGGTTTTCAATGGTAACATTTATTACAAAATTCATTGATTGATTGATTTGGTTTAATTACTATGCATTTCTGTCAATTTTGGCCAATCTCGAAGATGAGGATGAGTGATGATATGATGAAATTGATGAAGGGACACTCAGAAATAACACCCATCCCCAGCCCGTGATTCAAACAGTAGCGCAACCACAGGGAGGGCAGGGGGCAACCTTGGACGGAAATCAATTCTAGGGGGAGGCAGGGTGGGGGGGGGGCAAACACTGAAGTAAAGGAAAGCAAAGCTAGCAGAATCTAAAAGTAACAGGACAAAATGATAATCAATATGGAATTAGTTTTCATGTATTTCTTGCATTTTTCTTCAAAACTGCCAAGAGCACCTGCAAGGGGGGGAGGGGGGGCACAGAGAGGCAATTGTCCTTTCCCTCGATTTCAAATTTTATGCAAATAAAAATACGTTTCGTAAAATTTTCTTTCTCGCCTCGCTCGCAATGCCTACTTTTCTTATTCTCATAAAAGTCAGAGCCGTGCGGTAGGAGTCTGCACCGAACGGTCTAAAAAAGTTGAAAAAGAGAGAATGCCATGGCGCCCCGTGAAATTATTTGCGCCCTATTAAATCAATATTCTTTTCAGTTTCCAAAAATTGGATCTAACAATTTTCCTACTCGCTTCGCTTGCGCTTTGTTTTTTATAATGCCTTGCAAATTACCAGAGAGAGAAGTGACACCAAATATGTATCTACTTCAGACTGTTGCTGCTAAACAGTTTGGTTTCAAATGTATGAACAATTGTTTTGAGGAAAAGGAGCACTATATACACATGTGAGTGACAATTTATATCATTTTTGCTGTTGGTTGGTGTGTTATGAGGTGGACGAATTGATTATGTAGTTTCTTATTTTAAGTCGCTCCATGTTCCATATGTGTAAAACATATCATGTTGCACATGTCAGGTATACAAAAATAATTAGCTAGATATATTCCTCATTTTTCTCTTTCAAAAATACAATTTCTGTGCTTGTATTCCATTATTAGCTAATGTGAAATTGAACGTGTTGTAAAAGTAACAGGATAAAATGGCAATAATAATAGTAATTATGCCATTATTATCATTATTATTATTATTGGCACGTTTATCCTCCTGTTGCTTGCCCTCCCCTCCAGACAAAAATTCGTGGTTACTCCTCTGGATTCAAACCCGGGACCCCTGACGTCGTATAGTGCGCTGTGCTAACCACTACGCCATGGAGACCGGCTTTCATAAAATTAATTATATTGTCTAATACAATTACTGTAAAACTGTACTACATTACTTATTTTACTGACATTAAAATAAGAAATAACTATAATTATGTATTGTGTACTGTAAATAATGTGTACGTACAATGAATAATACAATTAGTTGCGATAAAATCAACACGTTGGTGTGATTAATTTATTCTTCAATGAAACATTGCACGAACTTTATGGTAATTTATTTATTTATTTATTTAAAGACATGACACTACAGGCAAATGCCCATTTACAGTGTCTTGTTGGTATGAAATTATAACACTGTTTGGTACACAAAATATGCAATCAGAAGAATTCAAAAAGTACAATAATATGATAATATGTGTTACAGTAATATAAAAATTAATATAAGATTAGATATGAAAGAGAAGTATAAAGTATTAACCTGACGCCAAGGGTCCCGGGTTCGAATCCTGGTCGGGCTTGGTTGTTTGTGTATGTCCATTCATCAATTTCACCATTTCATCACTCATCCCCATCTTCGCAAATTAGCCAAGAGGCACAAAACGCGAAGTAAAATAAACTAAATCAATCAATCAATCAATATTAACCTGACAGTTTGGGTTAGAACTTGCACATGATAACCAAGAAAATAACCAAGGAAAAACATATGTACTTCACCTTACATTTAAAAACGATGCATTTTTATTGCAAACAGTTCGTTCAGTCACATGTACTGTAGAAGTTTTATATTAAATCCATGCCTCCACCAGTACTCGTGGCCGATCTCCGTGGCGGTGTGGTTAGCACAGCGTGCTACGACGCCAGAGGTCCCAGGTTCGAATCCAGACCTGAGCATTCTTCGTGCGTGACCCTTCATGAATTTCATATCAAGTAGCAGAAACGCGAAGTAAAATCAACCAAATCAATTAATCAATCAGTCAATCAATCAAGTTCTCTGGGTGATTGCAGTCATGAGGCGGAGTCCAATGAACACATTTTTGCCAGCAAAATGGGACACGAGATTGAGGAACCCTGATCTGGAAGAAATTGTAAGCAGATTATTTTTTCTGAATTTCAAATATCAAGCGATGTTTCAAAAGGGAAGTAATTTTCGAAATCGGCTTGGCTGGTGTCGGCTAAAGACTCAGGGCACATTGCAATCATTTCGATATGCACAAAATGTTATTAAAAGAAAAGAAGAAAAACATCCGTTGTATTCTAGTGTATTTCTCCTAGTAGGGCAGTATTTTCTAATCCTTGCCCGCCTTGCACAAACATTGTTAATTTTAGGGAACTTTCAAACCAAAGAGACAAGCGACAGACGATGAGTGTGACTTGAGAATTAACCAATCAATAGCAGAGTTACACACTGTAACGACGTCACGTGCGTCATAAGCCTATAGTCCATTGGTCGGTCTACAAGTAACACGCGACACGTGTCGCTTCCATGTAAAATTCCCTTTATATGTCGTGTACGGAAATGAGAATGATATGATCGATTCATTTAAGGACGTCAAGACGAAGGGGAATACCATTTACTCTTAAGGGTCGGCTGGCATTCGAATTGGCGAATTTTTTCAAATTTTCCTTTCCGTTCGAAAAACCCTTTGGATATTTCAAAATATGAAAAATTACATATGCTTAGAATTGCTTCTAGAGCATTGACGTGAATTTTCGTATAGTTTTCTTTAACCGTTGTCTAGATATTATCAATACTTTAATAGACTTACGTAATCACGAAACTAATCATATGTAATTTTTCATATTTTGAAATATCCAAAGGGTTTTTCGAACGGAAAGGAAAATTTGAAAAAATCGCCCATTCGAATGCTAAAGATCCAACCGAGCCTTAACGAGTCATTGTTACAGACAAAAAAGTTTGTTTGAAAGAACCCAAAAATAGTTTCTCGTATCCAAACATTTGTTCAAATAGGCGACAACACTCCCCAGAACCAAATTATTTTAGTATTCGTGCATATTGGCTTAGAGTTGCCAAAAAAATTTATCAATATTACCAAATTTAGTAAAGGCTATCAATGTTATTATTTTCGGTTACCAAAAAACCTAACTAAATCTGTTTTGCTGATTCAAATAAATCCGTTATCCGTTATTTTCATATAGTTCGTAGGAATCATTGAAGTAGTGTGATAAACTGTCATTTACCCTCGTCATTATTTGATTGATTGATTTGGTTTATTTTACTTCGTTTGATGACACTTTTCGCTAATTGCGAAGATGAGAATGAGCAATAATACGATGAAATTTAAGAAGGGGCACTCCTAATGAACACCCATGCCCAGACTGGGATTCGAACCTGGGAACCCTGGAGTCATGCGCGCTGGGCTAACCACTCCGCCACGAAAGTCTCGTCAAATCTTCAGTAAACATCTTAATGAGTGACAGAACAAAAACGAATTTATTTTAATTAGCAAAACACTTCTGACCAAGTTTTTTGGTAATCGTAAACCAAAAAAAAATTGTTCTCTACATTTCTTAATTCTGACCAAATTAATGCACGATGGCTCAAAGAATATGCTTCTGGTGAACAAACAATTGTTGTCTAGTATTTTGTTACCAGATTGAAATATTTTTGGTATTACAAAAAAACACCTTTTACCAGTTGCGTATACTCAGTCCAAGATCTGGGCTATCTCACTATGTCACGTGGTCCTAGGCTATGAATAGAAATAAATTTGCCAACTCATAAGAAATCAGGTTGCCAACTCATAAGAAATCAGGTTGCCAACTCATAAGAAATCAGGTTGCCAACTCATAAGAAATCAGGTTGCCAACTCATAAGAAATCAGGTTGCCAACTCCAGAATCAGTATCATCATCTCACTGATATGAATAATATTATTTACAACTTCTGATCGATCTTTCGCCTGTATTTTATTCTCTACACTTCAGGCTTCGCATATAGCCTAGCTAATCCAGAATATACGCTTCTGCCTTTTACCTCTGTGTTCACTCATATTTAGGGGGGAAAGGCCTCGAATCACAAAATGTTCTCTCGCCCAATGGCGTACCACCACCACACACAAATGCAGGGAGGGAAAATTATAATTTTGAGAAGGAACATTAGGGAACTGATATTCAATTTATGTGTACCCTTTTTGGAAAGCACGAAATTTATAAATACTTTTCAACAGCAAACATTTTCCAGCGTGTACTTTAATTTTTCTATGAAAATCGATTTTTTACTGATTCAATTAATTTAGTACACCCTCACGCGACCCAAAATGTGTCATTTGACGCACTTTTTGATGCACCAGAATACACACAGAAATGCATAAAAGGGTATTTATATCAGCTACCGTTCCTTGTGATACATTAAAATGCACCAGTTGAGAAGATTAGACACAATTATTTGAAAGAAACAAAAATTACACGTTTAACTGTGTCAATTGATGCATCAAAAATACATCAACTTTGATTTGATGCATTTCGAGATCTGTATGTGGTTTAAATATGAACATATATTTTCGCCGTTAGCCGAAATTGGCGGGAATCCAACATAACTTATACAAATAAATAGCCATATCGCAAGAGACGTGCGTGAATTTGATTGTCTAGAAGATTATAAAATTGAAATAAAGGTAAACCGATAGAATTTGGAAACAAACGCGTAAAAAAAAAAAGAATGCAATCTTAATTGACCTCTGTCCATTGTCTATTGCACTCTAGGCACCTCTTCTCTCGTCTTTAGGCGAACAATGGTGTTTATGCCCTTTGGTGGTGATCGAACTTACTGTACGGACCTATAATGTGCACCAAATCCGGTACGCAGAGTATCGGGTAGCACATTTACGAAACTATGAGTCATGAATTCAAACCCCGAGTAAATGTTATCTGGTCAGTATCCATTCTCACATACTGGTTAACACAAAGAGGAAGAAAAATGTAAAATAATTAAAAAAAAATTAAAAAAATAGGATATATAAAATCTTTCAAAATTCAATTCAGAGGTTCTGGGAACACCAAAATAAAGACAATTCTTATAACCAACACATTCCATTTTTTACATGTTAACTTTAAGTCAAAAGAAGAACTTCTACTTCCTATTTGTTTGGAACATGGCGACCATGTGATTGAAAAATCGTGTAACGGTAGGCCTAGTATAAAAAGTGAGAATTAAAATAAATTTCTTCAAATTCATTCCCGACTTGCTTTACATGATTTATGTTACCATTTGAAGAATATAGGCCAAATCGCCGGAGAGACAAAAGTACCAGTGAGTTAAATAGATAACATTTTTAAAAATGCTGCCTTGATTTTTTTCCCTTGAAAACCTGAAAGTATGCAAAACTTTCTATTTCAAGCATTTACGTAGTCACGAATAATAAAATTGTAATGTATCAGATGTGGAATACTAATGAACTATAAGAATGTTTGCAAGCTGTTCTCTTGAAACCACAAAATCCAGTTTTGTTTCCCGAATGACAAGCGTCATGTTGAAGACATGCTTGAAGAAATGTGGGCGACTTTCCTTGCGTGGAAACTACCGATGATCCAGCGCTGCAAAATAATCCTGTAAAATGAGCCACTTTGATCAGAAGACCAATATCAGATTCAGTTGTGCCAACTTATATGGGCCCGTGGGGCTCGAGCCCAACCAATAATTTGCCTTTTATTATCTTAGCTAATATTTATTATATTAGCTACTTTATTTTACAAATAAACAGAAAGAAAACAAAATATTTCATCAAAAAAATTCTCACAAGTTAATTACAGGCGGAGTATTATCAAAATATTTCGTAAAAATTTATTACATCTCGAATATGATACTTTTCAGTATCCTATGCTATTTACACTATCCGTGGTCATGTTGTTATTGAGAAAGCAAGGGAGGATAAAGGGTTATAAACAGGATAGGCACTATTATTCTGTCGTCGTAGGAACCGGTGTGCAATCACAGCGCAGAACGGTTATTTTGACAAGATCCTATTTCCCTACTGGCTGCTTTCGGGAGGGGGATTTTTAATGTTGTCGCTTCTTGCCCTAGCACTAGGCCTAATTGGTTGTTTGACCGCGAGTTCCTTCGTAGGGAAACGCGGCAACAGAGGGTCACTGCCATAAAAGCTGTTCCCGCGCCGGATCTAAGAGGCAAATAGGCAGGCAAAATAGCAACAAAATGCAAAATAGGCATGGACGTTCGCAGGTTTTTTCCAGGGAGGGGCAAGCAAAGTATTTTTTTCCAGGGGGGGCAAAGAACACTTTTTTTCCCTCCAAAATAGTGATGCCCTCTCAAAAAACACTATTTCAGTCTGAAATTATAATGTTTCTTCAACAAATTTATAATAATTAACATAAATTACTGTGACTGAAATGAAACTATGTGTGAAATATATAAATTTTAGGTACACATTCATTTTCCAGGGGGGCTTGCCCTTCCTTGTCCCCCTTCCGGACGCCCATGAAAATAGGCACTGAAATTGATGAACATCGACACGTTTATCTCGGATTAGGCACTTAAAAGTACTAAGCAGCTATCTTACAAATAGGCATTTGTGGCTATAATAGGAATAAAATGCATGTATTCCTCTCAGAAATGTCCAGAAACGGTTTTTAACGGAGACTACATTTTTTTGTCTATTTATGACGCATAATATTATTGCATAAAACTACAAAACAAATCTCCGAGTTCAGGCCACCTAATATTTTTCAAAAGTTGACGCCACTGATCAGATTGCATCTCATTATTTCTGATGGCTAATAGGCATGTAAATAGCGTGTTCGGTTTTCTTCCGTCAGATTCTTGTACTGCGCAGTGCCCACAGAAGAACCAGACTCGACCCAACAATCCTTTGGTGTCTTTTGACTATAGAGGGATGTTCCCAGCAGGGAATTTTCACACGAACGGGGAATTCTGGAGCCAAACGTTGTAGGACAGGGAAAAGCGGAGATTAATCTTAAAATGTGCAAGGGACGGGAACATTAGACGTCATATCGGGAATTCTTATTTCTTATTTATTTCTCCCGCGTCTAGAGCAGAAACGTCTGAAATACGATTTATTTTTAATTCGAGCTCAGCTGTGATCGTAATTGAGCTTAAAAGAGTAAAAACGTTCATGTTAAAAAAGTTTGATTAATTATAAGGACCGAATGTAAAGCAAATTTCGTAAACATAATGTCTAATGTCGCAACTTTGTCAGTAATTCATCCCACTCCCCCCTGCAAACAAAAACATGACGACCAACCTTTTCGCGATACACCTCCTTAAAATCATTCACAAATGCCTTAATTTCACGTTAAATTTGGCTTTACAACACCCTCTCCCTAAAATCGTACGTACACTCTCCTGGATCAAAAGTTTTGGCTATTAGTATAACCATTTTTAGTTTATATTTTAGATTTTTCCTTGTTGGTTGTGAAAAAGGGGATTTTTTTCATGCGACAGGAAAATTTCTCTCTGGGCCAGGAACACTGTAGACACCAAGGACGAGTAAGCGCTTGGATTGATTGATTGATTGAATGATTTGGTTTATTTTACTTGGCTCTTATGCCACGTTTGGCTAATCGTGTTGATGAGGATGTGTGACGACATTACGAAATTGATGAAAGACACTCACAATGAATATCCATGCCCAGGCCGGGATTCGAACAGGAACTCCTGATGTCTTAGCGCGCTGTGCTAACCACTCCGCCACGGAGATTGGCAGCAAGCTCTAGGACGTGGGAATTTTGGCGGCTTCAGTGGTATTCAGAAACGTCCGGACCGGGGCTTCAGAAATGAGTTGGCGACAGACTGGTGTGTAGTAGAAAAGTTCAAAGGCGTCTGTTCCGAAGTTTAAGGTCTGTAAACATTGACACCCAAAATGACTTCCCAAGAGGCACCAGCAGTAGTTGGGGGAGGGGGGAGCGGTTTTTAACTTTACCGCACACCAGCCTGCTAAATTCAGTGCTGCAACCTCCGTAGCGAAGAGGACAAGAGTCCAAAGTTGCCAGGTCCGTATGGTACCTAATTGTCGTGAAATTTAGATGCAAAATGATAAGGTAATGTTTGTGGATGACCTCCAGACTAGCAGCCGCCTATGGGCCAGAATGGTCGCTGGGAAATTTATGGCGGTCTTGGGTGAGGATCTGGCGAGGTGTGGACGATGGCGACGAGGCAAAGAATTGGGGAAGGACGGGCAGATGTTTTGACAAACGCCTTCACGGTGTCCAGTGCGTCTGGCAGTTGGTCATTAGCAGAATCCAGCAGACATGCTGTTCCGGTCAAATGGACGCTGTCATGGGGAATTCAAGATGGGTTAGCTTTGACTTATTTCTGACACCAATATCTTAGGTTGTCGATGATTTGGCCATCCAGTTCGTTTCATATTCTTCACAAATCCTTAAACGTCAATAATATTTCTTTTACATGTAGTCCTTGTCTCAGTGGTGGATTAATGTCCTTTCCTCGTAGGAGGCGGATTACTTTCTTGCTACCTGCACACGGAAACAAAAATGTGTAAATTGACACAAATATGCCTATTTTGTATGCCATCCAGTAACACATTAAATTGCAAAAACTGCACTTTGGTGCATCAAATACGGAAATGAGTCAACTTTGACTCATTGATTGAGCTAATTAATTTTACTTCGCTTTTCTTTCACGTTTGTGAACCGCGAAGATGAGTACGAATGATGATGAGATGGATAAAGGGACAAACGCACTTGGACATCACGTAACACAAGTTCCACAGAGGTCTTACTGTCTGTGATTTCAGACGCCAGAGTGTCCTTAGTCTCCAAGATGGAGTTCAGGGTGTACTAGACTCTATCCCGGGCGTATCTGGAACAAGGGCGCGTATAACGGTAAAGGGGAGTAAGCGAGTGGGCGAAGCAACACACGCTGCTGAAAAGTCTGGTAGCTGCAGTTCCTTTTACGTCCTCCACACAATCCTGTTCCCTCGTTCGTGTTCATTGGTCCAGCTCTCTCGAGCCACTACTTGCGCAGAGACTTGCTTCCGTTCGCTCGCTCCACAGAATCCCATGACTGAGTATAAGTGGAAGAGAGGTTGGTTTTTTTCCAACTGCTGTTCCGTGTGATGGACAATTGATGAGATCATACAAGATCATTTCAAATTAACAAAAAATAAATGTTTAACCGTGTCAAGTGATGCGCGTTTACCACATTCCCTATATCTTTTTCCTTATTTTATTCATTCTGTGGCCATTTTCAAAGCAATTTTTCCCCAGTGAAGGTCCTTTTTGCACAAGGACGCCCGGGGCAGTGCCCCCTATCCGCTCTTTATCGGCAATAACTCTCAGTTCTATAGGGAGGCTTTGGTCTCAGCTTATTGGCGATTACCGAGTGAACCAACAAAAGACGAACTGAAAGTCTGACACGCACAAAAAACAGAATGAAGGAAATGTATACGCATCGTCGATATTCGCGGGCAAGAGTGAGAGCCTACGTTTCCAAAGGCCCGTACTGGAGTTTGGAGAAACAGAATACCGCAAAAACAGGAACGAAAGATCAAGAATGGAAAAAGGAGGATGAAGTTCAAAAGATGAACCTGAGGCAATCGAAAGACGGGAGCCAAAACAAGAGGATTAGATGGTGTGATGGTTGCGTGGAGAAGGGAGGTCTTCGTCGAACCGCGGATTAAGTCTAATGCGAGGCGACACCCAGCGTGAAGCTGCTCCGGAAAGCACCCGGGATAAAGGACGCAGGTCGCTCGTATGTCGGATCTCGTGAGTAGCCTTGTGGAAGGGGCGAGCGACCGTTATCCGTCTCTGGTTGACAGGAACGGCCTAACAACTGACCTACTGGAATACCCGTAATGCGGGGCTTCCAGTCTCCACGATAAGATACTGGAGCTGGAAAGGGCGGAAGGACTTTTGGGACTTGCCGATCACGAGACTTCAGATTCAGGGCTCTACGCTGGCGCTGGGGCTCAAAAATCTACCTTAGCCCTGCCGTAATACAGTGGCGTATTGATGAATAGAAACCGGATTTTAAAGGGGAAAATTTTCCTCTCGAAAGGACAAAAAGAAGGGAGAATTTTTACCAACAAAACGAGGGGGAAAATGACCAAGTTTCTTTGCACTCCACTAAAAATACTATTTTAAATGAAAGCGCAATATATACCATTCATATATATAAAAGGCGATATATTAAATTTCGTATTAATGTACCCCTTTTATATATATGAATCGTATATATTGTGCTTTCATTTAAATAATATTTTTAGTGGAGTGCAAAAATAAACTAATTCTTTTTCATTTCCTTTTTTTAAGGTAAAGTACAGCGAATAATCTTATCAACCGTTTCGATGAAATCTTCCTTGCGACAGCTTACCGCATTCCACAACTTGCTTCCACTTGTATCGGGTCATTTCACTGACACTCAATACTGTCGCCACTGTCACACAGATAAATGCTACCTCTATTTGGTGCAAGGTGCATGAATCTTAATCTTAAACCACAGCTAGAATATCTACAGGGAGGGTTCTTTGTAGACAACAAAACCAGACAGGATGCCTTCCAATGGAGACGTTTAAACGAATATATTATATAAACAAGGATACATGGAAATAGAATATTTACATGATGAGCTACTTTTCTCTATAATTCGCATCTACAGTCAAGTTTTATCTCAATATGTTTTTTATTATTTCTTTTCTTCAATTTGTATATTCTTCTATCTGGACTTCCTTCTTAATGGACAGGTCTGGATCTGGACTTCCTTCTCAATGGACGTTCTAGATCTGGACTTCCTTCTTGATGGATGTTCTGGATCTGGACTTCCTTCCGGTCCTCTTTGTGAACTTCCCTCTGGATTTCTATCTATATCAGCTTTTTGACGATTTATGAATTCATAAATCCTTTTTCCCTTAAGCTTTAGAAAATATACTAATCTCCTCCCTTGCGGCTGCAATTGGAACGCGCCAACACTAACTGGGTACAACAGAGTGTATACTTGGTGCCAAACGATTGAGACGCGCATCCAAGTAGGTGCTACGGTTGAAACTAGCAACCAAAAGTGCTGTGGGTCGTCGACTGGAACGCGCCGCCACTGATGTAAACAGAATTTCCGCTATGGGAATGGTAAATCCATCAAACAGATGCAATATCTGATCAAAGACCCAAATTTGGATAATAAACCTTTTCGAGCAAGGCCTCATCTCCAGGAAGCTATCAACTCGCGGCAAGCCACGGCACTGTTGAGTGAGATGAGTCAAGGCAAAATGGATAATAAACCCAAATTTGTATCAGTGCTTTGACTTGTTTAGTTTTCTGATCAATTTACATATGATGACTGGTTTGATTTATCACTTATATACATTAATTTATTC
The DNA here is from genome assembly GCF_977018435.1 of Lepisma saccharinum. Lineage (NCBI taxonomy): Eukaryota > Metazoa > Arthropoda > Insecta > Zygentoma > Lepismatidae > Lepisma > Lepisma saccharinum. The sequence continues at coordinate 20,613,882 of NC_139239.1, forward strand.
CTTTTATATTTATTCTTTATCTTCTTATAGTAGATTTTATTGTTTTTCATCTTTTCAATCTGCTTTGTTCTTATTTATAAAGTTATTCATATATATTATGCTAATTCTTAATCTTACATGTCCAGTGCTGCCATCTCTATTCCTCTTTGGCAAACTATTTACATTACTTGGTCCTATTGGGTACGTAACAATAATAAGTTAAAGCTATTCTAAAAAACTTCACAATAAAAGTCTAAATATAGCATATAAGTACACTTTCAGCCCAAGAGACGTGCCACTTACAATGCGTTTGTTGATGCTTAAGCCCAGATCGCATTGTTTCAACAATTGCTGCAATGTACTCATGGAGGAAAGGGAAGGTAGAGGGCGCTTGTACTTTCTTTCCTCTAAGCTGCACCAAATAAGACAATTGTTGAATGTTTTGTTTAAAAAATAGGAAAATACATTTGTACAAAATAATTTGATACCTTGTCAATAAATGGACCAAGGAAGATGTTTTTCAAAAAGGGAAAAAAAGTGAAATGTAGGCTGAAAAACTGAAGGGACCAGAAAGGAAAATGTTTTTAAAAAGGGAAAAAAAGGGAATTGGTCTGAAATAGGGAAAAGAAGGAAAGTAAAAACCATGTAATCTTGTTATTGGAGGATAATTATCAACACTGTTGTTATTTATTCCATGATCCGTGTTGAAAAAAATTTAAAAAACGACTTCGATTTAAAACCCGGTCTGCAGCTACTATATTCCTTGTGGGTTGAAGTTGTTTTATTTCGTTATACAGGGTGTTTCCTGGCTGATGATACAAACTTTCAGGAATGATGGAGAAGGGCACATGTATCAATTTGAGATAAGGAACCCTGGTCCGGAAACGACTTAGTCGAAATTTATAAGCGAAAAACGGTGGATGAAGATGTAATATTTTTATTAGCAGTTTCACAAGCTGCTACATTCACAACAGTTGTTCAAAGCGGGGTCCCCCAGCTTCACTGCAGGCAGGACATCGTCGCACAAAGTTCTGGCGTACCTGTCGAGACTGCAGAGGATCTCCTGGCAAGAATTCTCGCTGCCTGTGACATTATTCGAACGACCCCGGGGTTGTTCCAACGGGTACGCCAGAACTTTGTGCGACGATGTCATGCCTCCAGCGAAGCTGGGGGACGCCACTTTGAACAACTGTTGTGAATGTAGCAGCTTGTGAAACTTGTGCAGGTAATAAAAGTATTACATCTTCATACACCGATTTTCGCTTATAAATTTCGACTAAGTCGTTTCCGGACCAGAGTTTCTTACTATCTCAAATTGATACATGTGACCTTTTCCATCATCCCTGAAAGTTTGTATCATCAGTCAGGAAACACCCTGTATACTGAAATAGGCTGTAGGGACTGGAACTTACAGTTTAAAAATGGATCCTAAGCACTGAACAACGTACCTCCACCGAGTATTGCACCCGGGGTCCCTCGATTTCAATGCAACTTTAGTACTGATCCACCAGGGAGGCCCAATTGTAACTTAGGTTTCTGATATGAGTTGACAAGAGAAAATTGAACGGTGGGTTCATCATCATTACTGCTCTGTACGAGGGAAAGGATGGGAGAAATATAGAAGTAGCGAGAGAGTGGGAGAGAAGAGATATAGCGAGAGTGAATGGAAGGAAGAAAGAATGGAAAGTAGAGAAAGAGAAAGAGCGAGACAGAGAATGGAAGAGAGATAGAAGAGATAAAACAAAAGAAAGAATAAGATTGAAATACATGAAGCTGGAGAATGAATGGAACGGAGAGGTAGAGAAATATCAGACAGTGGAAGAGAACGATATATGGTGAAGAGAATAGAAAGAAGAGAAAAAGATGAAGCGAAATAGAGAGAGATATATAGTGAAAGAGAGAGACAAGGAAGAGGGAATGGGAAGGATGGAATGAGAGAGTTATAAGAAAGAGTAAGGACGAAAGTTATAGGGCTCAGAAGAAAAAAGTAGATAAAACAAGTGTAATAAAAAGAGAAAAGGAAGAGGCACAGATAAAGAGAAATAGAACAGCCAAAGAAGAGATAGGAAGAGAATGAACGACAAAATACAGAGAGAAAAAGAAGAGATGGAGAAATATATAGCAAAATTGGCGACATCAGGCAAATATTGTTCGATTTCGAGATAAATCCAAGACGAGATCGATATTAATTTCGACCTCAGGCTTCTAGATATTTTAGGTTACGAAAGAATCTTGAACTTTCTTTTGGGCCCGGAGACAGAGCTGAACGGTGCGTACCAGGAGACGCAAGCTGCTTCCTGTGGCGCCTAAGTGGCCATGGTGACACGAAGCCTGAAAGAACAGCGTCTACATACAACAGTGCAGGCTCCTACATCAAAGGGAACCGCCGCGGAGACCCTTTGAGCGGGGGGAAAAGCGATACACTGACCCCCTCCTCTTCTCGCTCTTCTAGAAGTGCCGATGCCTCTGTCCTTTTTCACACTATTTTAACCATTCTCCGGCGCTCTTCTGGCATCCTTATCTGATCTTAGATACAGTTCTGCACCATATACGCAGTTACGCACATTCACAAATCAGGATGGACCTATTGAGTGGATCTGTTGCACCAGTTCCCCTAGCATCACGTTTTAGCATCACTTATTGATTGATTGATTGATTTAGTTTATTTTACTTTGCGTTTTGTGCCTCTTGGCTAATTTGCAAAGATGGGGATGAGTGATGAAATGGATGAATGGACTGTAGGGACTTAATACAAATAAATCATATTTACAATGTACCTAATAAAGTAAAGACAGTCCGACATATTATATTTCTATACATTATAAACATAAAAATACATGACATCAAAGTAAAATTATAAAAGAACGTAGACGCGTGAAGTGGCCTCTCATTGCTGGAAAAATTCCCACCTGACATCATCCACCCCAAGAATCGAACCCGGATCACCCGGGTGGCAGTCAAACGCCATACCTACAAGCCACAGCTGATATATTTATGCCTTTTAATATAAAAATTGTTAATCAAGAGTAGATTTTTAGCCTATCTATCGGTATATGTTTTCTACCGTTATTTTTGTTTTTGTTATTTAGCTTCGCTTTTTTTGGCTAAACGTGACGATGAGGATTGAGGATGAAGGATGATTAGATGAACATGATGAAGGGCAGGTTACGGGCGAAGATTCGAACCTGGAATCTTAGGTACCGTGACGAACAGGCAGGCTTGTCGAGTCATATAAGGGACAACAGATAGTGAGCTGGGGGCAGTAAATGCCATGTCCCTCCAAAGTCGGCGCACACCAACGACGCAAACCATTATATTAGTCATTCATCGAATTTATTGAATGTTACGGCCACCTATATTATTTATCCTCCCTTATACCATAACATTCCACAAAGTTTAATGAGAATTCAGTAACAGCTTCTCTACACGGCCTGATCTCGTAACGATTACCAATTCTTTAAAAATTCCATGAAAGTAAATAATTAACGACGTGACACAGTCAGCACCATGCTCCAGCAACGTTTCGTCCTGAGATGCGACAAGATCTCGAACGACGGGACGAACTGTTCAGGGGATCGAACACGGTTCGTCGAGATGCAAAACCTTGCCCATCCCTTGAACCAGATCGCCAAAGCGTTAAAATTTAATGCTCCATTTTGACCCGAAAAAAAAAGCGAAGAAGCGTCAACCAGATGGAAACCGAGAAGATTGACTTTGGAGGCAGACACCAAAGTGAAACCCGGCGAACATAGTTTCTTTGAAGTTGTCTCGTTCGCCGCCCGATCCTTCGTCCTTCCTGGCTGTCAATGCTGAACGAGGGAACATTCGGGTAGCCTGGTGGTTGTCTGTCAACGTCCGAGACTAACCATCCGAACGTTGCGCCGCGGAATGTTATCGGAAAAGGTCAGAGGTGATAGCGGCAGCCACGATGTGAGACAAACCACTCTACCGCCCCAGTGTTTTTTTCTCTATTTCCACCCATCTCCACACCTTTGTGGTATGTCTTTCACTGATCATGCCAGTCTACTACACTCTGCTAATTACCTCACTAGGCCCACAGTATTGTACCGTCAACATTTAACAGTTGGCCTGTTCATTTACAAAAAACGGGACACAATCTTTTCTTTATTTCAGTTTGAATATTTTATCATGCGTAAAGATACATAATAAGCATGAATTACATTACCTCAGCCATATTAAAAAAACATTAATCAGGGAAACTATGTAATGGTCATTAATAATTAAAAAACTGTGAATGTCACTAATTATGGTAGTTGGATGGTAGCAGAAATTGAGTCTTGGACCGTCCTGCTCCTTTCAAATTTTTATAGAGCGAGTTCCTGAGTGCTTCAGGTAAAAAAATACAGGATAATTAATTTCAGAATCAGCATAATGTTACAAAAGTGAAATTATTTTTTTTTACTATGCCAGGGGTTCATCTAGAATCTTCCATTTGGAGGTGTAAGTTCGCATGTAGGAGGGTGGAATGGTAAATTTAGAACCAAAATTACCATAAATTGAGTCTTTGTGAAAAAGTTTAGGGGGTGTTAGGGAGGTGTTGTGGGGTGTGTACATAAATCACTGCATGGTACCATCCAAAAAACATAGTTTGAGTTCCATATTTTGAAATGTACAAAGAAAAAATACGATGAATTATCGTAATTATAGTGTTGTGTTGTGAGGTGTTTTATTTTATTTTTATTTTTTTATTCTGAGTTGAATTAACAACGTTCACAGCAACACAATAACCACCAATTTCTTAGCATGGCTAAATATAAGAATTATAAGAATCTCTATTTCTCTTCTCTCTACCTCTCTCTCTCTCTCTCTCTCTCTCTCGCAGTGGGGGAGGGCAGAGAACTCTCTCTGAAAAAGGGAGAGAGAGAGAGAAAGATGCAAATAGAGAGAAAGAGAAAGAAAGAGAGAGGGAGAGAAATAGAGAGAGATGAAAATAGATAGAGGGAGAGAGGAACTGAGGGATGGAGATGAGGATTCTCCCCTGCCACTTTTCTTCCTTCTTCTGCTGCCTCTTCTTCTTCTTCTTCTTCATCTTCTTTCCTTTCACTTCCTCTTTTGACGAGAGAGAGAGAGAGAGAGAGAGAGAGAGAGGAAGAAAGAAAAAATATGGCCCCAATGGCCCCTCCCCTGGGTACGGGCATTCCTCCCTGTCTCTCTCTCTCTCTCTCTCTCTTTCCAATTTCTTTCCTTAAAACTTTTTTTTTGAGAGAGAGAAGTAAAGAGAGAAAGGAAAAGAGAGGAAACAGTCTCCTTTCTCACTCTCTCTTCCTTTTCGTTCTTCCCTAACTTTAGACCCCCTTCTTTTAACTCATTGTATGTTTTTCAATTTGCAGACTAACGAGGCACTGGCGTCTTGACCCATGGCCAGTATAATATTTTATAAGGAACTTGTGTGCTGTACTTGTGTGTTTGTGATTGTCCTTTCAGATATTTCATCTCATCACTATTCACCATCATCTTCGAAGTTAGCCAAACTTGGCAGAAAAGCGAAGTAAGAAAATCAGTTCATTCATTCATTCAATATGAAGAACGTTACGCCGTAAAAGTTTGTGCGGTGAGTGCAGGGAAGCAAGGATGTAGCGAACCCCCAAGAAACCAAACAAATTTCCGATAAATTCATACCATTAAAAAAAACGTGCCACTAATGGTGCAAATTTATGCTTTGCAATTTTAGTGCGAATATATTTTCAATTTATTTTTATTACCTGTTGTTGAGAATCTATCATTATATTTGTGGAAGCAACAAGTCGTCCCCTGGACATAAGCATGCCCTTCATCACGCCAATCTCCGTATCTGTGCATCTTGTCTCATCACAGCCGGAGGGTGTTGGTTCTCATAATTAGCTTTTGCAGGATCAGCGAGCAGGAGGTAATGAGGGCGTGAGGAGGTCGTGAACGAGGGGAGCCTACAGTCCACCCTCAGCTCAAAGGGTTGCTTCTGGGAAACGGAGGGGTTGAAAGGCTAAGAAGTTTCTTGTCAGGTCGGGGATGAAGTTACTGATTTTCTCAGCCCATCCTTTGGAACTCAAAAGGAGTCTTGGGAATTGTTAAGGTACTATCCCTGTGGGAAGATTTGGGTAATACAGTTCAGTTCAACCATGCAATGTTAATTGAACATTGTCTATTGTCTAGTGTTTTTACTACAAATACGGTTCAGTAAAGACCTATTCCACGATATGTGCTGCTTCATAGATTCGAAACTTCAAAGTATAACTTCTTGATGACAAGAGATGCTCTGCCGAAACGTAGTATTAGAATAAGCAAAAGTACACAGAAGCACTGGGTTTATTTTAATTAACAAAATATGTTTGCATAAGTTTTTTTGGTAACAACAACAAATTTTGTAACCTTTACTAAATTTGGAAACACTGACCAATTTATTTGGTAATCTAAACAAATGTGCACGGTTACTAAGAGAATTTGGCTCTGGTGAACAATCATTTGTTTGCCGCCAATTTCAACAAAATCTGATTATGAGCAACTATTTATTCCAAACAAACTTTGTTTTCGGTCTTAGACACTATTCCATGCTTGTATATAACCATTATCACTCACATGCATACAAGTAATAGGTCTTCTCTTCTCGGTTTCAATATAGTTCAATTGAAATTGACGGAAAGTCGATCACAGATTCTTGTGAAGTTTACTCAAACCATCAGATAATTTGATTTTTACACAGAGGGAAAACATTTGTTTGGAACAATGGAAAAAATAGTTTCTAGTAATCAAATATTTGCTTAAATAGGCAAAAAAGAAAAGGACTGTTGATCAGAACCATATTTTTAGTGATAGTGATCATTGTTTTAGAGTTAGTTGTTGTTTATGTAAATAAACTTAATAAAATGTGGCTTGTTTATTCAAACAAATCGGTAATAACTTCAGATTGCCAAATATCACCATGAAAGCTGTTACATTTCACGTGAACTTTTAACGTTTTGTTAAATGCAACGTTTTAGGTAGAAAAAACGTAAAGTAGACATGGATACACTTCATGAATCGTCGAATATATCAATTTGACAAATTTGCACAAATGGCAGTATGCTTTTTTTTTAAATACCATAAGGAAATACATAAGTAAACAAATGGAAAGCGATTGGTAGGTACACAAAACACATCCATTACGATTCATATTAACGTAATGCTCAGTGGTTTAACGACAATAGAAAGGGTGATTATTTCAAAGACATTTGCGCAGCTCGAAATGGTTATTTATATAGAAACGTGTGTAATATCACCGGGGGAAGATACGAACAGAACAGGCGAATTTCGTCCAGCATAGTTCGCCGCTTGGCCACTAAATTCCTCTTTTGGAAATTGCCTTAAGGCGGGATGCTACCGAGTGATCTTGATTTGCATTATGAATATTCTCTTTATGAATACCTGTAATGCTAAGGAGTTACTTCAGAAATGGTTAATAACAGGAGATACATTTTATTTGGAATATATACCAAAAAATTGTAAATATCTTAAAATGTTGTTACTCACTTTTTTTATGAGAAAGTTCAACACAAGGTTACTGCGAAAGTGGTTTCTTCCATCCATTCTATATCATAATCATAATGAATTGTTAGTGTTCCTCCTCATAATACAGAAGTGTAAATTCTTGTAAACAGTTCTGAAATGGAGAAGAACGAAAACGATTCATTGCAAAGTAATGCCAATAGCAATAATAGGAAGAAGACTAATAACAATACCAGAGCAATAGTGCACATTAAAACATTGGCGTTCTTAGGAATTTCGTAAAGATGTTACCTTCTCCTCCCTTTCTATTTTTAGCAGTCAGTCCTAACTTTTTCTGCATTTAGCAAAGCAGATTGTATCTACCATCAAAATCCCTTGGGTACGCCAATGCTTTAAAAATATATTTTGTATTCAGTTACAATTAAAAGTAGTTCCCTTACTTCTTTACACAATGGGCTAAGATGAACATATTAATATGGAAGAGCTCAGTCGTCTTTACCTCCTTTCAAATCCCAAACCAAACCCTTCGTTCGAGTTATTTGTTGTTTTAAGTCCGCTTCAAGCACAGAAAGGCTAATCGGGACTGGACTTACAGTTTAAAGTAGGATCCGAACCACTATTGCCTCCACTGGGGTATCGAGCCCGGGATCCCTTGATTACAAGGCAATGCCGTTACCACTGCGCCATCGGGGAGGCCCCATCGAAACTCGTCGTGTTCATAGTTTTAGATTTGTAATTAGTTGCATTGTCCTAATATACGACACTATTTCGCATCCCTATCGTATCTTTATGCTAATCGTGATGATGAAGGTAAATTATTATTCGATAGATTTGCTGAAGGGTTACTCCTAGAAGAACACCAATGTCCACCATGACGCGAATCTAGAAACTCGGACGGCAAAATCGTGAGTTAACCACTCAACTATTTCTGCGGCCACTTGGTATTTGCTGGAGGAAAATATTTTACATATAAATAAACTTGTCTTCAATTCAAGTTGCAAGTACGCCTTCCTACGTAGATGCAGCACCGAAGAGTCACCGGGATGCTACTCATAAATAAGAGAAAGAGCTTGCCGTCTTAGCATTGTATCGGATTGCCTCATTGTCTGGTTCTAGGGCAGTTCTTTATTCCAACTCTAGAAGTTATATCAGTCTAACTAATTTTATCTTCTTTGCTCTGGTTCCTTCAGTTCAAGAAATTTACTTCCTTTAGTTCTATTAGTCTCTTCAACTCAATAAATTTATCTTCTCAATACTTCCTCGATAGTTCTACTACAAACTTATATTCTTATATTCTTAGCTATAGTGCATTTACAGTATTTCAAGAGATTTCATCTTCCCAGATTTAGCAGTTACTTCGACTAAAAATAAATAATGTTCTTTGTAGTTCTAGTAGTATTTGATTGAAAAAAAATATATTCTCAACTCCAGTAGTCTATTCAGCCCCAAACATTTAATCTTCTCAACTCTGGTAGTTCCTTCACACCAAAAAACGTAATTGTCTCGACTCTAGTATTTCCTTCAGGGCAATACATTTAATCTCCTCAACTTACTTTTACCTTCAGTGCAAATTGCATCTCGTTAGTTCTCTTATCTCATGGAAATTACATTATTTCAGTTTAGTGGCCGCTTCATTCCAAAGAATTTCATCTTCTAAGATCAAGTCGTCCCTATAATTCGCTCTCAATGACATCACATTTGAATGCTTTTGATATTTCTTGATCAATGCTTTCAATGCGTAGAATTGTCACCAATAACACTGAAAAAGTATGAAAGAGTTCAAGCCAGATTCGGTCTCCAGTTCCACATCCTTTTCGGGACGAGCTTTCTCCCACTGTTCAGGGACTAAGTCATGTGGCGACAATAGTGGAAGCTGATTAAAACTTCAGCTCAATTAAGCCCACTGTCCAGACACTTGTCTGTTCGAGTCATGAGCGTCGGGGAGTCCCTAAAAACTAACAGGGGAATCATAAAGACGCAGCCAGGCGGAAAGACAAACCCAAACCAACCAGCGAAGCCCATCTGCGGGACGCCATCTGGTGTCATTGCAGGACAATATGGCTGCATTTCTATTTGAAGTAGAGCGACATGGAAAGCCGAGAGTCGGTAGTCATTGTTGTCGGAGCGATCAATACCAGACAGTCGCTGTAATCTTCCAAGTCAACTTATTACTGATAATCCTATGATTATAAGCAGTTATGTGGTAGTAATGTTCAGTTTCTATAGGTGGGCTTACGATTGCCATTGATTCTGTAAGCAATTAACACTGAACATTTCAAAAATACAATGGCATACTTGAATGGAAGAGTTCACATTTATCAGGAAACCAAATACAACACATATTTCGAGGTCGTAAACAATTGGAATTATATTTTTAATATTTAGTTCAAGGTTACACCATATAAATCAACCATCACCGAATGCATATTATGCACAATAATGGAAGCTAATTAAAGCTTCAACTCAATTAACCCCACTGTCCACGTTCTATGGGGGACGTTTTAGGACACCAAGAAGGAAATTGTTGTGTTCTGTGATGAAAAACCATGAAAGAATAGTTATCTACATTGTACGAGGAATACAAAAAAGTAAATTCTTGTATTCTATGAGATAGTGTATTGAAAAAATGGATTTTCTTTTTGCGTGTGTGGAAATTTTAAAGGAGAAAGAAATTGTATGCTAAGAAAGGGAATCTTTGCTATCGATAAGGGTTTTTCTTAAAAGTGAAGGAATGTTTTCATCTAATGAGCGATTTTGGTAAATGGAAGATTTCTGTAAGGTATAATTGGAAACTTTAATAACAAACAAAGCTAATAGCTCGAAGAGGGTCAACAGTGACGTGCGGTCACCGCATCGAGTACTATCACCTAATTGATGTTTTGATGATCGATCAAAACTGACATTTTGGAGCTTCCAACGGGCATTGAACCCGGGTGTTTCCGTATTTATTATTTATATTTCTGACATAGCGTTGCTTTTCTTCCACTCCTGGTCAGGCACTTATCTAGAAAATGTTTCGGGGGGGGGGGGGGGTCCGAACCAAGTGTCTCAGGAATAATAATAATAATAATCTTCAAATTAAAATAATTCTATTAAATAAAATTAATACTAATTACAATACATACATTAATATTATATTTTTATTACACGAATAGGTAAAAAGTCTGTATAAAGAATAGAGATATAAAGCGCATATTCATTACGTAGCTCACCTGTGGTTAAGATCGGAATAATTTACATAAAAACAAGTGCCCTGGCAATGAAATTAATGTCACATAGATGAATAATTGAATATTTATCGAATAACAAAAATGATGTTACATGCAGTTGGAAAAAAGTAAGTTTCTGATTAATATTTTATGCATATTGAGTAGTAGTGTACATAAATCTTCTTTACAATGTCATTCAAAGCCGTATGATCCCAATATAATCCTTGCCTTCTAAAAAGTTCAAAGGAAATTAATAACCATCGATTATGCAACAAATGCTAATATTTTCATTACTTAATTTTAGTACTTCGTAGCTAAGTCTTTTTGAGAAAGGTCCGCACCCCTGGACCCCCCCCTAAATACGTCTTTCCTGTCCTTCAAAGCCGTATGATCCCAATATAATCCTTGTCTTCCAATAAGTTCAGAGGATATTGTACAACAAAGGCTAAAAGAATATATTTTTCATTATTTAATTTTAGTACTTGATAAATCTTTCGGGAGGGTGGGGGTCCGGTCACCCTGGATACCCCCTAAATACGTCCTTGCTTTTGGGTAATATCGACGGAGAGGATGAGTGATAATTAGATGAATTGATGAAGAAACACAAAGACTACCCATGCCCAGGCCGGGACTCGAACCCGGAAACTTAGGTGGCGAGATCGAAAGTGGACCACGTAATGCCCTCGGCCACCGATTTACAAGTGTATCTTTATATGGCTTTGATTTTCTTTTACCGATAATTTTTTACAACATAAATACCAGTGGCGTACGCTGAGTCAAAGACCTGTACTAACTCACTACACCTAGTCCTATAGGCTATGGATGAAGGTAGAAAACTATGCCATCACAACGGTAGTCAGGTTGCCAACTCCAAAGAATTCAGGTTGCAAACTCCAAAGAATTCAGGATGCCAACTCCAAAGAATTCAGGTTGCCAACTCCAAAGAATTCAGGTTGCCAACTCCAAAGAATTCAGGTTGCCATCTCCAAAGAATTCAGGTTGCCAACTCCAAAGAATTCAGGTTGCCAACTCCAAAGAATCGCCATTATCTTTTTCTTCAATCAGGTTAATTCACAGTTTCAAACTGATTTTACTTCAGTATTTTGCTTTCTAGGCTTCAGGCTTCGCAGATAGCCTAGCTAGCCTAGAAAATACGCTCCTGATATATACATATATTAGATTTTTGTATAGTTTTGCGACGGTTTCTTATACAATTTATAAGGGAATTTAGAGTGTAAGGAATGACCTTCGCTGAATGCATTCAAGCATCAACCTCATTTCCACGTAGTACAACCCGGTATTCCTGCAGGTCAAAAAGGCACTGGCGTCCGGGCCTACAGTCAGTACAATCCTCTGCAGGGTTGTGTGTGTGTTGTCCTGTTTTGTTCTTATATGTTCCTTAACTTGGGTAGGGAGATTCTAGACCTCGGAGATAAGTGCTGATTTTAGTTACATTGAGAGGCTTGATTGATTGATTGATTTGATTTATTTTACTTAGCTTTTCTGCAACTTTTGGCTAATCGCGAAGACGAGGATGAATGATGATATGATGAAATTTCAATTTCAATTCAATTTTCCTTTATTAAAGGGCGAGGTTCAGACTGCGGCTGTTCTACCACCTAACCTCAATGGATACATATACATACTAAATGTTTATACAAATAACAAACAAACAAACAAAAAAAGAAGAAAGAAACATAAGGAAGACACAAAAAAAACGAATACAAAATTGAGAACAAAGACTCGTCTACACACAAAAAAAAGAGAAAGATTGAAAACAAATACACAAAGGATACACTAATTAATTGACACAATAGTGCTTGGTGTGATATAGGTAAGACTAATACAAATTAATATTATGTAAATATATATATATATATATAAATGTTCTTAATATCCGAGAAAAGACAAAATATCGTCAAAGGTTGGCAACATGTAAGTGGGAAAGTAAGCAATCAAAATGAAAATTAAAATACTCGCAAAGAACACCCATGCTGAAGTCGGGATTCGAACCCGGGGGTTGGTGACGCATGCACAATTTTAATTTCAGTAAATTCAATTGTTTAAGGGAATGTCTCTGTTCTATGAGGCATTATTGTGGAAAACGAGAATGTACTGAGTACCATGGGGTATTTCCCACGGAAGCACCCATCATTGCACCAGAGGCGCTCAGGCAGTTTCCCGCAAGTCCACTCAATTGGCTAACGTGCTCATCGAACGAGCACATAAAAAGGCTGAGAAAGAACAAGGGTTGTTGGAGAAGGCTCCCGGAAGAAGGAAAGGGAAAGAATTCGCAATGGAGGCAGAAAATAGCCCCATTCTGAAGAGCTTCTGCAAGGGGACACTTCACGACGTCTGCGGTTGTGATACGATCCACCCCGTCGCCGTAGGATGGATACAAACAACGGCGGAACGTGGCATGCTCATCGGAGCATGCATTCTCTTTCTTTTTTGTGCGTCGACTCGTACTGAAGAATACGGAAGATGGGAACCGTGGGACAATGGACGGTCGCGTGCCGGAAGGACCAGCGGTGGTCAAAGGTGAAAGAAGCCCTGGGGAGAGCTCCCCTTCGCCGAATCTGGGAGTATATGAGAGCGCGCGTGACATTTGTTAAGGCCATATACAGGTCGATGAGCAATGAAGCGACCGATACTTCATTAATTTGACAATTGTGCGGAATCACTGAGCCGCGGATTATTTGTTGCCGGGGCATTGGAAATTACCCTAGGGGGGACCCCTTCTTGGAGTTTTGGAGGAACCGTTGCAGACGGGAGCTTCAAGTAACGCAACACCCTTTCGCCTCTGTCGGTTTTTGTTCACTGGAACCTTCCAGTTCTGAGCAACGCGTGAGAGGACCATGTTGATGCAACAGGACCATCGAGGACCATTGAAAACCGACACCGACAGCCACTCCGGAGGCCACACAAAGGAGCGCTTGCAACGTTCGCCTCTCCCTTCCACGTTGCGCAACAACGAGACAATTGTTGACGGGAAAAGTGGGGGTGAAACAATGTCGTCAATGTATGAAAAAGACAACAATATAATTTGGATGCCAAGTAGCTGGGTTTCTGCTGTACAAAAAAGTTGCTCATTTACCGTGTGATCTTTTATTGTCCGATCCATTGAAAGCATCCGGGAGGAAATTTGATACCCGGTACTTATTCCGGTTGTCCTTACACACTAAGACGATGCAAAGCTAAAAACATTTCTTACAAGCAGACCCTGATTCCGATTCTTTATGGATGATAAGATTACTAAAACGGTACTCTGGATAACGTACGAATACGAAGGGGGGTTCCAAAATAATGAAGCCTACTTACCCGAAAGTTTCTTCCAATAAACATACATACGTACACATTGGTGTTTTAAGTCCACTTCAATTCTTCCAATAAAGGATGTTGGAAAATATCAAACTTTGCAGAATTCAAATTCGGAATTCCAAAACATGGCCTCCGTTTCACTTCCACATGCTTTTTACGTAAATCGTTGCAAATGTCTAGAGTGGATTCCCTGTTAGAAAAAATGCTCTTCCTGGGTCCGCCTCTCATAGAACCAAGCCTTTGGCTAAATTACATTGTCATTAATATCAGTAAGCAGTGTTGATTTAAAATGAGCCCGAGCGAAGTGAAAGTGTGGACGTTGATACTCAATATGCATTACTCTACTTGTATTAGTACTGACGGCAAACATTGTTGGTCATACCCAAACTTCCAACAGAAGGCCAAATAATCCATGGTTGGAAACACCAGAAATTAGAGCAAGAGTTCTGATGGAGGCTGACAGAAGTACCAAATGGAAAGAAATGTGATGTTTCGTTCCATAAGAATTTATCCTTTGAAGTAAGCGTTACAAGAATGTATTTGAGTTTTGTTTTTAATGTTCATTTTCATGTAGATAGTCTCACCGGGACTGGGCCTAGAGTTAGAAGTGGGATCCTAATCACTATGTGCCTCCACCAGGTATCGAACTCGGACCCCTTGATTACAAGGCAACTACGTTGTCACTGCGTCATGGAGGCGGCCTTTCTACGGGAGAGATAGAGAGAGAAAGAGAGAGAAAAAAATAATTTTGAAAAAGAAATGGAAAGAAATTAAATCGGAGACAGAAAGAAAGAGTAATAGAGAATTAGAAATTATTTGTCTTATTTCATGAACTAATTTAACCTTATGAGCGAAACAGGCTATTTCTAGTGACCAGCACACATAGAAGAGTTCTGTTATTATGATATAACTCCAGCTGAAGCAAAATAGCAAAGGAGGACATGAAGTATACATTTGACCCTGACAGAGAAAATTAATATGAAAAATGTTCAGAGATATTTCGTGCAGAATAACGAATTGCTAGCCTTATGGACATCATTATCAAGAATTGTCGCTGTGTATTTCTTTGGCACAAGGACAAACTATAGAGCAGCACCCTTACCTTTCCCATAAATCACATCCTGTATTTATCGCTCGGTGTCCTTGCATTGCACTCACACAGTACGACACATTACACTATTGTTAATCGTATAAGCCAACACTGGAACTTGCTTGTTTTGTTTTGGGCCGCAATCACGATGAAGTTAACAAATTGCTTTGGTATTGAACCAGAGGTACAATTCGTGGCCAATGTCTCACGTAATGCGCAAATAAGTACCAGACGGTAAACTTACTTAGTGTTTGTGTTTCGAAATGTAAATAGCTGAAGTAGGTGGTTTAGTAAATGTAACGCAAACACATATACACATATATGTGTAGACACAGTACACAGCCTCTTCCACATATTGTTAATTGAATCATTTCAATGGTGGTCACTACAGTTGACCTATTGCAAAGAAAAAAAATATATTATAGTTCTAGGTGGCAGAATTCGCTATAAAATATCCATAATTACCATTTTCAACCTTTGTTCAGACACAAAAATTTCTAATCGGGGGGTCATTTTAAGGCGGGGGTTTCATTTATCGCTTTCGTTTTTCCCGAGTTCATTACTGCCTTAATTTGAAAATTTTTATTTTTTCAAAAATTTCGGGGGAGTCTGTAGCCTCGCTATGCGTACGCCAGTGGTTCTGGACAACCTTAAAGAAACGTAAATCTTATCTTTCTCACAATCTTGACGAGGCGTGGCCACCACATGTCCACCGGGGAGTAACGACATTTCCGACACCGTCATTTGCGACACTAAGGCATAAACTGTTTTTTTCCCGTCATAAGCGACACTGCTTGGATTTTCCCCTACGATTTCTAATTTGTTTACCAGAATTAGCGACATTTGCGTACGTGCAGCAGCAATAGCGTCTCTGAAGAAAGTATTTCCAGAGGCTCAAATCAGTGGTTGTAATTATCACTTTAACCAATGTTTGTGGCGAAAGTAGGGTTACCAGATCGCTGTAAGGGAAATGTAGGACATGCTGTCCCAAAATGTAGGACATTAAGTCAAAATGTAGGACGCAGCACATTCTCAATAGAGCACGTTAGAAAGTAGTTGAAAAATTATACTTTTCAGTTTTAAAAAAATTAATTCTTACTGAATTTTTAAATGCAAAATGTCAAGACTTGCAATCATACTAATCAATGCACCTCTTACTACATGTATTAAGTGGTACTTCTCTGAGGAGACAATTTTTATCAACATTTCAGGTTTAGTCAAACTATATTTATGTTAGAGTGGACAGTCAAACTCTTTGAAATTATAGGGACCAGACTTTATGAAAAAATAATTTCTGTCGTTAGTCTGTTGGGCTGATGGTAATAAAAGTACTCTCTGAACATTTGAATTATGACCTGTAATGTTAAACAAATATTCAGCAATTACCGTAATTTAAAATTCGAGAAATTTCATCTCGAGTAGTATAAAAGTATATACTATAAACTCAACAAATGATGAACCCCCCTCAGGCAGATTTGGCTACACTTAAACCTTGCTCAAGATGAGCATATGAGCTTTTTGCTCAAGTGTAGCACCCTGTCTAATCCAAGATTTTTGTAAAAATGCCCTCGGGAATTTCCCGAAACTACAGTGTACAAATGATGAGCCCCCTCAGATTGATTTGCCTACACTTACAAAAGGCACTTCTGTGAGATTTTTGTCCATAAGCTTGTTAAGAATATGCCCCTCTTGATATTTTTTTTGGCTACACTTAAAACTAAGCCACACACACACACACACACACATACACACCCACACACACCCCTCACACACACACACACACACACACACACACAAAGCACATTGTTGAACCCAACTGATATTTTTTATTAAGTATAGAGTTTTGATTTGAACCCCAAGAAATTTTATATAAATACCAAAGCCAAAAAATATTAACACACATACACACACACACACACTAAATATACAAAACACACTGCTGAACCCAACTGATATTTTTTTATTAAGCATAGAATTTTGATTTGAACCCCAAGAAATTTTATATAATAAACCAACAAAATTCTAATATTTATTTTTGTTTAACAGGTACAACAAGTTCTGAGCACATAAGCAGTTTCTGAGGAATACAAGGCAGCAGCAGCAGCAAGCAAATAACTTATAGAAGGCAGTGTGTATTCTATCTAATTGCATGGATAATCTTGACACAGGATTTTTTGAGAGAAGATGTATTTCAAAATACATAAAATCTAAGTCACTTGTTGATGATTTAAAGCTTAGATTCTTTGGCCTGTCCAAGTATGACCTGTTTGCTGTGCAGAATGAAACTGAAATGCAGTGGGTGCTTGCCAGTGACAGGCCATTCCAATGCCTGTATCTCAACTTTATCAGCGAGTTTGAAAGGCTTGTATACAACAAGTACAAGAGAATTGTTGGATTGTTTGTTAATTTTTATACAGACAGGTGCCATTATAATTTAAGGTTGAAATTGTTTGACAATTATTGGTTCAACAATTGCTATGAGCATTGTTTTGAGTATAGGATGCCCATGATTGCATCTCAGAGTTTAAATTGGAGACATTATAAATATTCAAATAAAATTATTAACAAGATATCTAAAAATAAGAAGATTGAATTTGTTACAACTGATAATGGGAATTTGTACAGTGGTGAAGATTTCAATCCAGAGTTTGTATCAGATTCCAACTATATATATTTGAATGAGCTTGTCATGTATTTTATAAGGCAAAAATTTAGAGATTGCACTTATGATTGTATTGTTGAGGCACTGGGGCAGAATAATTTGCATAACATATGCAACTGTGGGAGAGTTTTGTCCAGCCTCTCAGTGTGATTTCAGGCACAGGAATATGGCAGTTGGGAATCAACCCGCAGCAGGCAGCACTGATTATTTCAGCAGAGACAGCAATCAAGGTAAATAAATATTTGCTGCAAGTGTAATTTAATTCTCTTCTCATCAGTGTAACACATTTCCTGTCTTATGCAGTTCCAAATCCCTGCCCCATCAGTGCTGTAGAAATATCAGCCAGGCTCGGGTCTGTATGCAGGAAGAGGCAAGACATTTGTTTGAAATCTGATTTGAAGCCTGTACCTCATCACAGCATAGCTCTGTCAGAGGATAGGGACAATGAGTAATATCTGTAATTAATAATTCAGTAATCATTTCTAACAAGTTTAATTTTCAATAGGCTCTTCTCATCAGTGTAACACATTTTCTGTCTTATGCAGTTCCAAATCCCTGCATAGTAGTGCTGTAGCCAGACTCGGGTCTGTATGTAGGAAGAGGCATAGTTGAAATCTGCTTGGGTATAATTTTTTGAAGCCTGTACCTCATCACAGCATAGCTCTGTCAGAGGATAGGGACATTGAGTATAAAATCTGTAATCAATAAGTCAGTAATCAATTCTAACAAGTTTAATTTTTAATAGGATCTTCTCATCAGTGTAACAAATTTCCTGTCTTGTTTTACATGCGGTTCCAAATCCCTGCCCCATCAGTGCTGTAGAAATATGAGCCAGGCTTGGGTCTGTATGTAGGAAGAGGCAAGACATTTGTTTGAAATCTGCTTGGGTATAATTTTCTGAAGCCTGTACCTAATCACAGCACAGCTCTGTCAGAGTATAACAAATTTCCTGTCTTGTTTCACATGCAATTCCAAATCCCTGCCCGGCAGTCCTGCAGCCAAGCTCGGGTCTGTATGCAAGAACAGGCATAATATTTGTGAAATATGCTTGGGTATAATTTTCTGAAGCCTGTACCCATCACAACACAGCTCTGTCAGAGATAAGGACATTGAATAATATCTGTAATCAATAATTAGTAATTATTCTTATCAGTAATCAATTCTAACAAATTTAATTTTTAATAAGCTCTTCTCCTGTCTTGTTTCACATGCAATTCCAAATCCCTGCCCATCAGTGCTGTAGAAATATCTTCCAGGCTCGGGTCTGTGTATAAGAACAGGCAAAATATCTGCTTGGGCATAATTTTTTGAAACCTGTACCCATCACAGCATAGCTCTATCAGAGATAGGGACATTGAGTATATATTATTACTGCACCTGCCCCATCTAACATGTTGCTGTGTTTCTTCAATACATTAGCCATAATTAATAAAATATTCAGAACAAACCTCTATAAGATATGACAACCTGCAACAATCTGGATGTATGAGATGTCTTATTTTATGTATTTTTCAGGCTCTCTTGTTACAATCTTGTTTCTCTCTCCAACATTGCCATCACTATAATTCCACATGTTCTATGCTAACAACTTCAAACCTGAAAACATATCTGTAATCAATAATTAATGATTATTCTTGTCAGTAATCAATTCTAATATTTAATTTTCAATAGGTTCTTCTCATCAGTGTCCTGTCTTGTTTCACATGCAGTTCCAAATCCTTGCCCATCAGTGCTGCAGCCAGGCTCTGGGTCTGTGTGCAGGAAGTTTGTAGTTGAAATCTGCTTGGGTATAATTTTTTGAAGCCTGTACCTCATCACAGCATAGCTCTGTCAGAGATAGGGACATTGAGTATAAAATTATTACTGCACTATATTTTAAAACCTGCCCCATCTAACATTGCTGTGTTTCTTCATAATCAATAAAATATTCAGAACAAACCTCTATAAAATATGACAACCTGCAACAATCTGGATGTATGAGATGTTTTATTTTCTGTATTTTTCAGGCTCTCTTGTTACAATCTTGTTTCTCTCTTCAACATTGCCATCACTATAATAATATCTGCCACATGTTCTATGTTAACAACTTCATAATCGATGCAAAAAAATAAACCTGAAAACATATCTGTAATCTAATCAATTCTAACATTTAATTTTCAATAGGCTCTTCTCCTGTCTTGTTTTACATACAGTTCCATCCCTGCTCATCAGTGCTGTAGAAATATCAGCCAGGCTCGGGGGTCTGTGTGTAGGAACAGGCAAGATATTTGTTTGAAATCTGCTTGGGTATAATTTTCTGAAGCCTGTACCTAATAACAAAATCACAGCATAGCTCTGTCAGAGATAAGATTATTGAGTAATATCTGTAATCAACAATTAATAATTATTCTTGTCAGTAATCAATTCTAACAAGTTTAATTTTTAATACGCTCTTCCTGTCTTGTTTCACATGCAGTTCCATCCCTGCCCATCAGTGCTGTAGAAATATCAGCCAGGCTCGGTGGGTCTGTATGCAGGAACAGGCATAGTTGAAATCTGCTTGGGTATAATTTTCTGAAGCCTGTACCTAATAATAACATCACAGCACAGCTCTGTCAGAGACAGGGACATTGAGTATAAACCTCTATAAGATATGACAACCTGCAACAATCTGGATGTATGAGATGTTTTATTGTTTTTATGTTTCTGTATTTTTCAGGTTCTCTCTTGTTACAATCTCATTGCCCTGCCACATGTTCCATGATTATATCAGCAGCAGCTATAAAGCAGCAACAGTGTCTTCTAGATTTACCTCCAGGGTCACTGTCTTGCCTATCAATCTTTTCACAAATATCTGCATTATATGTATATTTATAATGGCTGCTTCTCTATCAGAGCTATGCTGTGATGCTATTATTAGGTACAAGCTTCAGAAAATTATACCCAAGCAGATTTCAAACAAATATCTTGCCTCTTCCTGCACACAGACCCGAGCCTGGCTGATATTTCTACAGCACTGATGGGCAGGGATTTGGAAATGTGAAACAAGACAGGAAATTTGTTACACTGATGAGTTAGAATTAATTACTGACAAGATTATTATTGATTACAGATATGTTTTCAGGTTTATTTTTTGCATCGATTATGAAGTTGTTAGATAGAACATGTGGCAGATATTACTATAGTGATGGCAATGTTGCAGAGAGAAACAAGATTGTAACAAGAGAGCCTGAAAAATACAGAAACAAAACATCTCATACATCCACATTGTTGCAGGTTGTCATATCTTATAGAGGTTTGTTCTGAATATAATTAAATTTATACTCAATGTCCCTATCTCTGACAGAGCTGTGCTGTGATGAGGTACAGGCTTCAGAGCAGATTTCAAACAAATATCTTGCCTCTTCCTGCATACAGACCCGAGCCTGGCTGAGCACTGATGTGAAGGGATTTGGAACTGCATGTAAAACAAGAAGGAAATTAGTTACACTGATGAGAAGAAAATTAAACTTGTTAGAATTGATTACTGACTTATTGATTACAGATATGTTTTCAATTAAATTTATACTCAATGTCCCTATCTCTGACAGAGTTATGCTGTGATGCTGTTATTAAGTGTAGGCTTCAGAGCAGATTTCAAACAAATATCTTGCCTCTTCCTACATACAGACCCGAGCCTGGCTGAGCACTGATGGGTAGGGATTTGGAACTGCATGCAAAACAAGACAGGAAATTTGTTACACTGATGAGAAGAGCTACTGACAAGAAAAATTATTATTGATTACAGATAAGTTGTTAGAGCATATAATCATAGAACATGTGGCAGGGCAATGAAATTGTAACAAGAGAGAACCTGAAAAATACAGAAACATAAAAACAATAAAACATCTCATACATCCAGATTGTTGCAGGTTGTCATATCTTATAGAGGTTTATACTCAATGTCCCTGTCTCTGACAGAGCTGTGCTGTGATGTTATTATTAGGTACAGGCTTCAGAAAATTATACCCAAGCAGATTTCAACTATGCCTGTTCCTGCATACAGACCCCCCGAGCCTGGCTGATATTTCTACAGCACTGATGGGCAGGGATGGAACTGCATGTGAAACAACACAGAGAAGAGCCTATTAAGAATTAAACTTGTTAGTGACTTATTGATTACAGATATGTTTTCAATTAAATTTATACTCAATGTCCCTATCTCTAACAGAGCTGTGCTGTGATGAGGTACAGGCTTCAGAAAATTATACCCAACCAGATTTCAAAATTTTATGTACCACTGCAGGTATCATGCCTCTTCCTGCACACAGACCCGAGCCTGGCTGATATTTCTACAGCACTGATGGGCATTTGGAACTGTATGTAAAACAAGACAAGAAGAGCCTATTAATAATTAAACTTGTTAGAATTGATTACTGACAAGAATAATTATTAATTGTTGATTACAGATATTACTCAATGTTCTTATCTCTGACAGAGCTATGCTGTGATTCTGTAATTAGGTACAGGCTTCAGAAAATTATACCCAAGCAGATTTCAAACAAATATCTTGCCTGTTCCTGCACACAGACCCCCCGAGCCTGGCTGATATTTCTACAGCACTGATGAGCAGGGATGGAACTGTATGTAAAACAAGACAGGAGAAGAGCCTATTGAAAATTAAATGTTAGAATTGATTAGATTACAGATATGTTTTCAGGTTTATTTTTTTGCATCGATTATGAAGTTGTTAACATAGAACATGTGGCAGATATTATTATAGTGATGGCAATGTTGAAGAGAGAAACAAGATTGTAACAAGAGAGCCTGAAAAATACAGAAAATAAAACATCTCATACATCCAGATTGTTGCAGATTGTCATATTTTATAGAGGTTTGTTCTGAATATTTTATTGATTATGAAGAAACACAGCAATGTTAGATGGGGCAGGTTATAAAATATAGTGCAGTAATAATTTTATACTCAATGTCCCTATCTCTGACAGAGCTATGCTGTGATGAGGTACAGGCTTCAAAAAATTATACCCAAGCAGATTTCAACTACAAACTTCCTGCACACAGACCCAGAGCCTGGCTGCAGCACTGATGGGCACGGATTTGGAACTGCATGTGAAACAAGACAGGACACTGATGAGAAGAACCTATTAAAAATTAAATATTAGAATTGATTACTGACAAGAATAATCATTAATTATTGATTACAGATATGTTTTCAGGTTTGAAGTTGTTAGCATAGAACATGTGGAATTCTAGTGATGGCAATGTTGAAGAGAGAAACAAGAGTGTAACAAGAGAGCCTGAAAAATACAGAAAATAAAACATCTCATACATCCAGATTGTTGCAGGTTGTCATATCTTCTAGAGGTTTGTTCTGAATATTTTATTGATTATGGCTAATGTATTGAAGAAACACAGCAACATGTTAGATGGGGCAGGTGCAGTAATAATACATACACAATGTCCCTATCTCTGATAGAGCTATGCTGTGATGGGTACAGGTTTCAAAAAATTATGCCCAAGCAGATATTTTGCCTGTTCTTATACACAGACCCGAGCCTGGAAGATATTTCTACAGCACTGATGGGCAGGGATTTGGAATTGCATGTGAAACAAGACAGGAGAAGAGCTTATTAAAAATTAAATTTGTTAGAATTGATTACTGATAAGAATAATTACTAATTATTGATTACAGATATTATTCAATGTCCTTATCTCTGACAGAGCTGTGTTGTGATGGGTACAGGCTTCAGAAAATTATACCCAAGCATATTTCACAAATATTATGCCTGTTCTTGCATACAGACCCGAGCTTGGCTGCAGGACTGCTGGGCAGGGATTTGGAATTGCATGTGAAACAAGACAGGAAATTTGTTATACTCTGACAGAGCTGTGCTGTGATTAGGTACAGGCTTCAGAAAATTATACCCAAGCAGATTTCAAACAAATGTCTTGGATCTTCCTACATACAGACCCAAGCCTGGCTCATATTTCTACAGCACTGATGGGGCAGGGATTTGGAACCGCATGTGAAACAAGACAGGACATTTGTTACACTGATGAGAAGATCCTATTAAAAATTAAACTTGTTAGAATTGATTACTGACTTATTGATTACAGATTTTATACTCAATGTCCCTATCCTCTGACAGAGCTATGCTGTGATGAGGTACAGGCTTCAAAAAATTATACCCAAGCAGATTTCAACTATGCCTCTTCCTACATACAGACCCGAGTCTGGCTACAGCACTACTATGCAGGGATTTGGAACTGCATAAGACAGAAAATGTGTTACACTTATGAGAAGAGCCTATTGAAAATTAAACTTGTTAGAAATGATTACTGAATTATTAATTACAGATATTACTCATTGTCCCTATCCTCTGACAGAGCTATGCTGTGATGAGGTACAGGCTTCAAATCAGATTTCAAACAAATGTCTTGCCTCTTCCTGCATACAGACCCGAGCCTGGCTGATATTTCTACAGCACTGATGGGGCAGGGATTTGGAACTGCATAAGACAGGAAATGTGTTACACTGATGAGAAGAGAATTAAATTACACTTGCAGCAAATATTTATTTACCTTGATTGCTGTCTCTGCTGAAATAATCAGTGCTGCCTGCTGCGGGTTGATTCCCAACTGCCATATTCCTGTGCCTGAAATCACACTGAGAGGCTGGACAAAACTCTCCCACAGTTGCATATGTTATGCAAATTATTCTGCCCCAGTGCCTCAACAATACAATCATAAGTGCAATCTCTAAATTTTTGCCTTATAAAATACATGACAAGCTCATTCAAATATATATAGTTGGAATCTGATACAAACTCTGGATTGAAATCTTCACCACTGTACAAATTCCCATTATCAGTTGTAACAAATTCAATCTTCTTATTTTTAGATATCTTGTTAATAATTTTATTTGAATATTTATAATGTCTCCAATTTAAACTCTGAGATGCAATCATGGGCATCCTATACTCAAAACAATGCTCATAGCAATTGTTGAACCAATAATTGTCAAACAATTTCAACCTTAAATTATAATGGCACCTGTCTGTATAAAAATTAACAAACAATCCAACAATTCTCTTGTACTTGTTGTATACAAGCCTTTCAAACTCGCTGATAAAGTTGAGATACAGGCATTGGAATGGCCTGTCACTGGCAAGCACCCACTGCATTTCAGTTTCATTCTGCACAGCAAACAGGTCATACTTGGACAGGCCAAAGAATCTAAGCTTTAAATCATCAACAAGTGACTTAGATTTTATGTATTTTGAAATACATCTTCTCTCAAAAAATCCTGTGTCAAGATTATCCATGCAATTAGATAGAATACACACTGCCTTCTATAAGTTATTTGCTTGCTGCTGCTGCTGCCTTGTATTCCTCAGAAACTGCTTATGTGCTCAGAACTTGTTGTACCTGTTAAACAAAAATAAATATTAGAATTTTGTTGGTTTATTATATAAAATTTCTTGGGGTTCAAATCAAAATTCTATGCTTAATAAAAAAATATCAGTTGGGTTCAGCAGTGTGTTTTGTATATTTAGTGTGTGTGTGTGTGTATGTGTGTTAATATTTTTTGGCTTTGGTATTTATATAAAATTTCTTGGGGTTCAAATCAAAACTCTATACTTAATAAAAAATATCAGTTGGGTTCAACAATGTGCTTTGTGTGTATGTGTGTGTGTGTGTGTGTGTGGCTTAGTTTTAAGTGTAGCCAAAAAAAATATCAAGAGGGGCATATTCTTAACAAGCTTATGGACAAAAATCTCACAGAAGTGCCTTTTGTAAGTGTAGGCAAATCAATCTGAGGGGGCTCATCATTTGTACACTGTAGTTTCGGGAAATTCCCGAGGGCATTTTTACAAAAATCTTGGATTAGACAGGGTGCTACACTTGAGCAAAAAGCTCATATGCTCATCTTGAGCAAGGTTTAAGTGTAGCCAAATCTGCCTGAGGGGGGTTCATCATTTGTTGAGTTTATAGTATATACTTTTATACTACTATCTCGGGTAGTCTTTAGTTCAAGAACAGGGTGTCTACCAAAACAAGACACATCCAGAATTCTTGACTTTTTCTAGACTTTTCTAGATCTTTTTCCCGTCTTTCTTAACGTTTATTAATCGGGCCCCTACTTAGGTAAAATTGGAAATTAATAATTAAGAAAATAAATATTTATTTATTGAAAACACCAACCAAAGGGCCAGTTAAGATGAAAACTGAAGCTTCATTTAAGAAGAGAATTAGATCTGCTTTCTTGTATTAATGCATCCTGAACTGTATTTGGTAGACGAGCAAGGCTTTGGCGTGTGGACTCAAGTCAGTATAATCTTATGTGGGGCTGTGTCGGTTGTCCCTATGTGTTTGTGACTGTCCCTTCATTCATCTTACCTTACCGCCATTCATTATCATTTTCGCGATTAACCAAAGGGATTTTGTTGATTTCTTTACTTTTTCTTGACTACCATGACTTTCTTGACTGGCAGACACCCTGAATAGCTTTGTTCTCTAAACCCCTGCTTTACAATCAAATTATATTGAATAAGAATGGCAACACCTTGTTCCATCAGTATAAACCCTAAGGTAAGAAATTCTACTCAGGCATTGAACAGTGACGTTATCAGAAAGTGGTCCCAAAACTTTGTTCATTAAGTGCTTCCATTTTTCCGTATTTTTAATAGCAGGACAAACCTTTTTCTTTTTGGGCAATAACCGAAACAAAATAAATTTCACCATTGAGTTTGGAAGCGCAGTCCATAGACTTGTAACTTGCATGATTTTTTTCTGTTACCTATTTTCCTAATTAATATTATGTGACGCTCAAAATGTAGGACATTTATGACATTTTTCAAATTCCTCCCGGACGCCGGACATCAGGCTAAAATGTAGGACATGTCCGGGAAAATCCGGACGTCTGGTAACCCTAGGCGAAAGGTGCAGGAGTTGGGACTGACAAACGATTACAAAACAGATCCAGACTTGCGGCTGTGTATAAGAATGTGTTCAGCTCTGGCTTACCTCCCTGTGGCTGACGTCGATGATGGATGGCTGTGTGTGATGGAAGATGCGCCAAACCACAACATATTGAGAAAATTTTGGATTATTTCGTTGAACAGTGGATGAACAACCCTGTTTTCGACATTTCCATGTGGAACTGCTCCCAACAGCGGCACAGGACTAACAATGCAGTTGAGGGATGGAACCATACAGTTAATGTATTGACGGAAGAGTCAAGTCCTAACGTGTACCAATTAGTGAAGACTTTAAGATTAGAAGCTGTGTACAACGACTACTTATGTGAGAGGAGGGCCTTTAATATTAAAGGGAAACGTAGACGACGTCAGTACAATACATTAGATGAGAGAAAGAAAGACCGTTTGCAGACTATGAAATGCATAGAGATCTTAAGCGCTTTTTGAGGAGAATGGCGTACGTTCAGAAATTAGAATGAAAATAGTAAGATGTTGGTTCAACTACAAGAGAAGCGACACATTCTACATTTCTACATTGACAAGGTATTGCAGTCTGCTCCTATACTGACAAGGGATCTAAAAAATCCGTCATTGGCAAAGGATAAATACATCCAGCTTTTAAACACCCAGCTTCCATGATGCCAGTGTGAAGGAAAACTAATAAAGGTTTTCAAAAACACACCAGCTTCCATGATGCTGAAGTCCTAAGCCTGGATAAAGTGTGACGGGAAGCTATTTACACTTTGTGTCGCAGATGACGGTGTCGCAACTGTCATGGAATATATTTTCCATACAGTGTCGCATATGACGGCAGAAATGCTAGTGTCGCATACGACGGTGTCGCAAAAGTCGTGGATTCGTCCACCGGGCCTTACAACAATTGGGAACAATGAAGGGACATGTGTTGGCCCCACCCCTTTCATATGATCCATATTTTTATGTGACGTCACAAGTTTAAAATATGTCACTGATATATTATATTCTTATGAAAGGACACGTAAATGTTGGGTTATTATATGTAATAATGCACCTTGTTTGTAATGTAGAACTTTTGTTTAATGTTTATTGTATTTTATGCTCTATTATGAGTAGTTTAATGTATCGTCATGTTTGCGAGAGTGCACTATGTGAATATGTATTTCTAAACATGTGTAGATGTCAGTTTTGTCGATAATATCCTTCTGTAGATAGTGAGTGATTCATCTGTACTTGAATCTGTGTTCTCGAAAATAGTATAAAAGCAAGGATATCGCGTAAGAATGATAACACACTGTCGCCACGGATCGACAAAGCTTTTAAAATTAAAAAGAACTCCTCGGTGTTGTGTATACATCTTGGTATGGTAGTTCGGGGCGCAAGCTAGGCCTATGTGACCATAGGTACGCCGATAGCCATGCATTGATGCTATGCACAATAGGGTGTTTCATTTTGTAAGGCAAAAAATAAAATGTAAAATTTTTGCAGACTTTGCTCACGCCCCGAGTCTCAGTGATGTAAAAGATATATATGCCAAATTTCAAGAAGATTGGATAATATTTAGAGGTTGCACACTTTGATCAGTTTTGTAAAAGTAGGCAAAAAATACGATTTTTCAATGTTAATGACTTTTATTGAGAAAACTAGAAATCACAAACTTAAAATAATATTAAAACTAGACACTAAGATTAATAGGTAGTATGATAGGCAAAACATGTGTTATATTAATCAACTTTGAACGATGCAATTCCTTCTTTTGTTCGCTTGGTGACGACTTTTCTGTGATGCTCGACTACCCTCAATAAGAATTGTTTTTCTTGTTCGTCCTGATCAATTCGTTAAACTTTTTTATCAGAGCAATTCCTCTTTCTGCGGTATCATTGACCATCTTAAGAGCATTCACATGGCTTCTTAGAGAATCACTGCAGTATTCTGTCACGACGTGCATTCCAAACAATTCAAACAACGTCTTTGTTTTATTAGTAACGAAATGGCTCAAGTCTTTTCCTTCAGAAACTAGGTTTTTACCCTCTAATCGTTTCATTTCCTTTTTCTTTGCAGGTTTGGTTTCTAAATTTTTAGTCATATTTTCCTTATTAACCTGAGTAATACGTTCGTCCAAAAAAGCCAATCCTACGTTTGTTTCTGACAGATACCAAAGGTGTCTCTTAGCAACTGTGAGAGCACTTTCTTGACGTCTGCATCTGGATAAGTACTCAGAAGCTGTAGTTTATCCAAATCATTCTTTGGAGCCCATCGACTTACAATGGCCTCGTGCCAAAAGCGAATATATATGAGGCTGACAAAATGTGCAACCCGTTTCATTCCTTTCAATTCTCGTTGAGGAATATTCAACTGTTTAGTGAAGAGGACAATTTTAAGTGAATATATTGCCTTTGCCATCCACCTTACTTGATGCAGAGCCCCTGGGATCCTGAAACTGAAGTCGTTTTGAGACCAACCTCCTAGGTACAGGAGTGAGAGTTGTAATAACTCTTTGTAGTCTTCTCTTGGATGACTTCCGCCTATTAGGACATTTTGGATGTAGTTAACCATTTTCACTCGTTGTTCTTCTAGAAAGCCTTGAACGGAACTTTCTTTATCCAGCATTGTCGTATATGACTTCTTATCAATTGAAGCCCACAGACTTTAGAACTTCCGAAAAATCTGGATGTCAGGCCCACTTGATGGTACGCCACAACACTCCTCAAACACTCCTTTCAATATTAGTTCATGGGTGTGATGACGGCTAAGCCAACCACAACAATGTTCGTCCGAATTCCCTTTCAATTCTGGTACATGCCCCTTGGATCGGTCCTGTATTAGATGATGTAGTATCAAAACATATACCGATGATATTATCACGTAGCTCAAATCGGTCCAGTTCCCGAATAACTACTTCAGCCATCTGCTCACCAGTGCTTTTCAGGGCAACAGGTACGCCAAGAAAATGCTCAAAATCTTGCCAGTCACTAGAACTGCAACTCTATCTTCCAAAGTTTTGACATTCCCATGGGCAACTGAGGGCAACAGTTTACTATCCCAATGCAAGACCAAATGAGGAGGATATTCTTTGCCATTTTACTTCTATTGATCGCCCGATCTCGGTAACCGGTAGCTGGAGATACGGAAATGTTTGAAACATCGTGGCCAAGGCTCTTTGCAGTTGCTATAAGTGAAGTACTTGCTTGTCGAATAGAGAGCTGTTCTCGATCCCAAGTAGACGTGAGTGTCTGATCAAGAGGTTTTAATCTAGGACTTGAACGTAATTTTTTCATTGCTGGATGCGAAAACTCGGCCTCTTCGTCACTAGGTGCTGATGATGATGGAGATTAGTCTTCCAGTATAACTGTCTTATTGCTTTCAGCGATAGCTTTGTAATGTTTATTCTTATATGAATCATTTTTGTCTTCTTTCGTACACTTAGTTCTTATTTTCGAGGCGAAAACCTTGTCTACTCCACTTATTGACGAACTCATACGATCTTCTCTTTGTGACCTAAGAAATTCTTTATCTTCTTGTGATACGCTAGTCATGTCCATCACATTTTGCCAGGAAATGTCAAATAACTCGACGAGATCACCTTTCCAAACCTGCCGTTTCACATTTGCTTTATTCGTGTTTCTCGATTTCTCTTTACCCAGATTTTGATATTCTTTGTACAGCTTCTGTATACCAGCAGGGATATTCTCCTCTGTCTTAACAGGGATATTTGTTTTCCTCCACACTTCCTGTAGTTTAGTACTGGTAGATTTAGCAGCATCCGAAAGTGTTTCTTTCATTTCCTTGTGATGGTAAATAAAAACTAAAAGTTTGAGATAAAAATGATCAATGTGTGCAACCCCTAAATATTATCCAATCTTCTTGAAATTTGACATATATATCTTTTACATCACTGAGACTCGGGGCGCAAGCAAAGTCATATGAACATCACATCTTTGGAAAAATGAAACACCCTAATGCACAATACTGCAATCATTCTACGTTAAATAATAAAGCTAGCCTAAGGATTAATTTGGAAATAAAAGGCTAGAGAGCAAATATTGGCTCAGTTATTATTGCATATCTCTTGGTGTGGTAGTTCGGGGCGCAAGCTAGGTCTATGTGATTGATCATAGGCATGCCGATAGCCACGCATTGAGTTTATGCGTTTTAGTTGAGTCAATTCATCGACAAAGCGAAATCCTCGCCTTCATCTCAAGTATATTTGCATTATCATTGCAATAAATAAAGAATAAAACATTTCAGTTTATACATACTGCAGAAATGTGGTTTTATTTATCTGTGCTGTGAATGTTGTCTTTGCCTAACACTATCCCTGTACCTGAGAGGAGTCTGTGTACTTCACCGAGTTTCATCGTTCACCGCTGAGTATTATTAAGTTATTAATAAATATAATAATACGTTTAATAGTATAATAATACAGGATAGGAACGTATCACCTTTTCACGCCTCATTAAGAGTGTGAGCAGAAGGTCTGAGTTTCTTTAAATTTGTCCGGAACTGTACGTCTGGGAGAGCTATACGGACAAAATAGTGGACTGAGAAACGTACTAAATAAGAACTGTCAGGAAAGGGAATGGCGAATTCTGGCACGTGCTGTCTCCAACGTTTATCTTAGTGGGTGGATGCACTCACGTGATGGCAGCAAATGTCTTCCAGCAGACGACGGAACACCGAGTGGCGGGAGCGGTAGCAGGATAAATCCTCTGAGATACAGTAGACGTTCCCTCTAGTTGTTATTGATAGACAGGTCAGACAGACTGACACAAATGTAGCATAGCCGGACCCTGTGGCCGAGTGGTTGGGCCTCCAAGGTTTTTATTTCCGCCAAGGAATAATTTTCTTCATAATGTGAGGGATTGAGAGCACAAGTGACGTAACTCCATTCAAGACAGTTTTGAGAAAAAGGCACATTTGAATAACTTAGTACTATGTTAGCTAGTGGTGCCTCTATGATCAAGAATTTTCTAGTACTGAAATGTCTTACTTCACAGTTCTAAGTTATACAAGTAACTCAATTTCTATGAAACGTGGAGTTACACCACTTGCGCTCTGAACCCCTCATAAGCCGAGATATCAACTGGAATAGTCTTGTGGCTAAGAATGTTACCTACTTCTTTTTTTTCAAATCCTAAAAACGAAAAGAAAATATGCTGATAATACTGGAAGTCTCTTGACGATTTCTTTGATGACGTGGGTACACCTGATGAGAAATAGCTGCAGAGACCCTCCCTCGTCCCATAAGCGCTTCATACTTTGAATTAACACTTTTTGCCCAGCATATGCTGATAATTTGACATGCCCCGAGCAAACATGAAAACGTCGCACACATACAAGCGTGACAACTTCCAATTAGTCTTTCCCATTGGGTTATTAATGTTGTTGACACAATGTCACACGGAATCTCCGTGTTAAAAGCCCAAGAAACTATATTAAAGAGAGAAAGCGGACGTACATAGGTAGTATGCGTGAAGGTGTACATTGATGATGAACACCTCTACATGGCAATCGATATTGGACTGGGGTAGTTTCTTTGTTTCAAGAATTTTCCCTTTCTTTTCTGTTTCAACACTGATGGATCTTTGTTTCCTGTATACCAGGGGCAGAAAAATACAGGACCCCCATTCGCCATGGCGTCAGGTAACTTTCACCTGGCGCCGAAATTAAAAAAGCTGAATTTTTAAAATTCAGTTCCTTGTTTCTCCGAGTTCGCTTATGTTTGACTTCAATTGTTCATCTTTAAAAGTAACGTGTACAGCATGCGTTTTTTTTCGGATCCCACTTTAAACTGCCCAGTCCTGATTAGCCTATCTGTGCATAAAGTGGACTTGAAACATCAATTCAAACAGTATATGTTCTTTTTTTTGTACTTTTTGTTTGTTTTCTATATCGTGTGTACTCATAATTAATTCAGAATATAAACATGCCACTTTAAATTTATCCACTGTTGCTAGGCGACTCTTAAAATCTTCAGCGATATAGTACATGTATTAAAATATATATTTCATATTTATTCGTGTTGTTGCCGGTAAAGCCTTCTTTAGGAGGCCACTCAAGTAGAAGAATTAATTACTTTTAGGAGTAATCCAAACTTGTATTAATTCATATATTAAAATGTTTTAACATAACGTTTCATAATGTGCAGCTTTATCTTAGTCGGATTTATGGCTTTCATAGCTCCTATTTGCAAATGTACACATATAAAGAAAAAGGTGGCTGGAGCCTGAATTATTTTAAGTTTTGTGTACCCTGTTTATTACTATGATACATGTTTGTTAGTGAATGTCAGTTATGAATATCTCAGTTTGTGGTTCGGATCACACTTTAAACTGTAGGCCCTGTCCCGATTAACCTTCTGTGCATGAAGTGGACTTAAAACAGAAACTAAAACGCCAAGTAATTAGTAAAGTACTTTTCTAACGGTGGAAGCGGCCCTGGCGCCTACCCAGCGTCGAATAACATGGGTACCTGGGGGAAACCCTGGGGGGTAAAGGCGGTCAGGGGCGTGATGCTGATCACATCACCCCCACTCACGACCGGATCAAGAAAGTGTTTGGGCGTTACCCCCACACCCCTAAACGCCTTCATGGCGTGGTGCTATGCACAGGGGAACACTTTTTTTACACTTTTTAGGGTGTTCCGTATAGGACGCCGAATAAAAATAGGGAGAATATCATGAAAATAGTTATATTTCACATAGTAAGCAGTAACATCTCCCATTTACGTATGAATGACAATGTCAGACTTATGTCCACCCCTACTGAGTCTGCATGCATTTATACGGTCCACAAAGTTATTGATAACCCTCTCAAATGTCTCTCCCAATGCCTCCAATCACCTGTATGAATTCCTTTTTCAGTTCCAAAAGGGTTCTTGGTTTGTTTGCGTACACCTGTAATTTCACAAACCCCCATAAGAAGAAATCACAGGGTGTAAGATCACACTCCACCTGCCAAAATTCACACCACACAGTCGTTCTCAGCGGATGGATGGATTTCACGCTCCTGGATTATTCGAGGATTTTCGGAAGGAAACCACAACAAACGAGTCAAATCAATTGAGGCTACATTAATCGGCATGACAACAGATACCAACATTGGTAAGAACAGGTCTGCCAACCTCGAAACAAAACAATAGCACTCGATTCAAATTCGGCGTCCTATACGGAACACCCTTTAGAAATATGAAGAAAGCATGAAAGGAAAGTTTGATAATTATGGACTCGTAAAAAAACGAGAAGAGCAAAATAGAGTAACGGGATATAAAAATTACAAGGCATGTATGACCGTAAAAATTCATGCTAGAAAAAACTTGTATGTGGTGTTCCTTCAAATATTTCAACAAGAAAGTCGCAGCTTCCTAGGAACTTGACACGAGTAAATGCCAGATTTCTTCCAGGATATCTTCATCATTCATCTCCAGGAAAGATACATCAAGACGTGGGCGTGCATGTAAGAAGCCTAAGATCGAGTTCCTTTTAAAGGTTTCAGTGATTGACTGACGGTTTAACGAAGGTTCAATAGAGACGTTAAGAGTTCTCGGCTATACCGTCGACGCTAACAGTCTTACAGGAACAGACACGACCTGCGAAATATCAGACCAACTGACCATCTTCTGTGTCCACAATTTGATCCAGTGACATTTCTCGCAGTAAATAAGTCACTCCTCGACTTGGAAAAATGCTCCTGCATACTTTGTTGACGCCCAGTAACTCTTGAACAGATAGAATCGTTGCGATGTCGGCAAGAATGACAACAGATCTTCTGGAAGTGAGAGATAAGGTTCGCCCCCCCCCCCCATTGTGTGCCATTACTGCAGCGCGGTGTGTCGGAATATAAGAAAAGGATGACGTGGTCGTTAAAAGTCACGACAAGGCTGTTACGCGCAAAGATGGTTGCTGGTAGATCCGTATCAGTTCGGAAATTAGGACATTTCAGCGGCAAATGGAAGGACCTACCTGCTGTCACTGAGGGAAAAGGTAGGAGGGCCGAAAGGAAGGTTTCTGCCTCTCTTACTTTACGGGACAAGAGAAAGGATTGGTTTTTAATTGCAGATGTGTGAAGATGAGGCTCCACAGGTGGTTACAACATCACATTTGCTGAAAAAAACTGTCGTTATTGCTGTCATTTCTTTCATGTAACCTTACCAGCACCAAAGACCATTGACTGGAAGCTATTGACCACTTGTGGAAAAGGTCCTCTAGAGCGGTTCTGCCGCAGTCAAACATCAGTAGCCGGAGCAGTTGACGGTGTCTATAATTAATACCGCCGCACTAATGCATTAGCCACACCAGATGTTTTTTTTTTCTTTCTTTCCCCCTTTTTGAAAGCTATGTCAGGGGGACGGACCGAGTGTTACCGCAGACATGTAATATGGCGTTGCTCTTTTATGAGGAATCGTGTGGAGGAAGAAGAGGACAAGATGGGCGGACGACCAAGACAGGTGAAATGCGTAAGAATCTTTTCCTCGCTTCTATTAGGAAATCCTGCAAGTCACCCACGGGGTCTCAGAAGGTGTTGCTCTTTCTGGCTGATTACATGCCTCTCCGCGCAGATACAAATTTGTGCTTTTACACGGTCGTTCTCAGCGGCACTGCGAGAGGGCCAATTTTGGTTCTCGCCTAGACTTGAAAGGTTTTTGGTTTGTAGAGCTTAGGAGGATTTAACGATGGAAATCTTTTGATTTGGTCTACTTTTCTAAGTAGCTTCAAAACTTCGGAGGAACTTTTCTGCTTGCCTCTCAATTAATTGCCTCATGCAACATTCTAAACTGTCTTGATGTGGTTCTGTTCTTTTAAACTTCAGAGGAACACACACAGCCTATTCATACATTTTATATAGGCCTGTAGTACAGCATTGAGACATGTAAGGAAAAAACCTTCAAAGTTCAATTAGAATATTTTATCTTGCATAGAGTTGCACTGTTAGAAGTTACTGTAAAATTTACAACTTCAAAATTTGAGTCTTGCCTGTTAATTTCGAAAAATGGGACGTAGCTGTTTTTTTTTTAGTTAAATTTGAATATTTTCTCATGCACAAACATGGACGTCCGGAAGGGGGGCAATGGCCCTCTCTGGAAAATGAATGTTAACATAAAATAATAGAATATATTACACATATATTTCATTCCAGTCACAGTAATTTATGTTAATTTTTGGAAGGCTGTTGCAGGATCATGATTACTTTAAACTGAAAGATGTTTTGGGGAAGGCAACACTATTAAAGGGACAAAATGCCTCGTTTGTCACTCCCTTCCTGGAATTACCTTCCTTGCTTCTCCTTGGTAAAAATCCTGCAGACTTCCATGTGTGCAAATGTAGTAAGGGTTATAAATTACTGTTGTGTGCACCATAAACATGGTTTCAAAACAGAATCAATTAAAAACATAAGATTGATTAGGGTAACCATGTAATTGTTGTTAATACTTTAAAAACAGTCAGGGTAATTTTTACGGCAGTTGGACGGTTGAGGAAATTAACAATTTACACCGTCATTTCTACAGTCAAATTTTTGGAGTGTAGATAATGTTCGTAAATTGTAGTTGTGTGTACCATAACTCGTATATTCCTAAAGACTGAATCATTAACATTACATTAATTATGGTTAAGTATGTAAAAACTGTTAATACTTCGAATGGCAGAGGAAATTGAGGATCTTATAAGGTCATTTCTCCAGTAAACATTTTACAGTGTGTGTTTTACAGGTTATAAATCTAGGCTCTAATATATATCAAGTATCCCATGGACTATTTGAAATCATTGGGAAGATGATACAAAGATAAGCCATTACTCTACCAGGAGCATTCTATAGCCTGAATGAACCACAGTAAGGTGTAAATATTCAAGATACGAGCATTTGTTACGAGATTATGTAGGTGGAACTCTTGTATGGATGGGGAAGATTGGTAGCTACCCCTGAGAGTATTGGTGAGGGTATAAATCTAAACTTATGCAACGATCCAGATTAGGTAGGAGGGAGAGCATAATGCACATGTTTTGTGCAGCCTCCATGCATTGTCTGATGATTTATCGAGGCGGTTGGAACAGAGGCGGGGTGGCATTGTGTGCGACCATGTTTATGATAGATCATGAAGGTCATCCCCTCAATGTGGTGGTTGTTTCACCCGGCCCTGTGATTGATGAAGATGGAAACCAACGCTTGTTGTTTTTCCACGTATCGCCTCGTGCTTCTTCACGCACGTATAACATAGTCGTACACACACAGAAGCGAGGAGCGGACTATCATCGGTCACCCGATTATTGTGACGTCCATTAGTAAGGGAGCGTCCCTTGACACCTTTCTTCTATCAATACAACTGGCAGATTCTGTTAAACCGAAGCCATGGGTGGTTGGTACCGGATTATCCAACTCACGGATCCAAATGTTATCTAAGGACTCTGGTCTACTTTCCGAAATATCAAGTTCGTTTTTTCCATAACTAGCTGCATAGCATACAAACCCGTAACCAATGGGGGCCAGGGGGTCATAACCCCTATCTCAATTAGTCTTAGCCCCCCTTAAATTTTCGAAGCTAATTTGAAATATAGTACAGATAGGGAATTCAATTTCTATAATTACATAAGCATAGAAGTTAATTAGTATTTTCTTTATTTTACAACCGCATCGTAAACATTTCCTATCAATACTGTCCTTATCCTTCGTCAAGAATCTGTCTTCTCTTTGAAGAAATTAAACAAACTGTAAAACGCTTACAGACGTCTGTACGTTTTAGAAATATAGGGATATCCGAAGACGAAACTGCAATATATGAACCAGAATTTCCTAGACCCAATCTATTAACAGATGCTGTGACGATAGAAAGATTCATTTCACGTTTAACGTCAATTTTGAGTGCAAGAGATAACCCGTGCTTCATAATTCCAAAGGTAACCTTGTTGCATTAAACTAACAAAAACATAACAAAGGACTTTGATTTAGATGATTTGCAGTAAAATGTGCAGATTTGCGGATTTGCAATAGAAAAGTTGCACCGTAATTGATAAGTATGTGAAATGGTGTATGCAGTTCGGAAACGTGTTATTAATGTTTATTTCTACTCCTACACATTACATTACAGATAAAAATTCACATAGTGTCGTGTATGTACGCAGAGGTTAATTTAATTGATGCATAGACGTAGGTATTTCATGATATAAAGATTAACACGAGGATACAAAATAACAACAATTTAATACTCAACTTACAAGACCATTTCTAAGATGGCTGAACACATAATTTCAAAATAAACAACTTTACAAACAATTGAATATAGATTCAGATATTATGCACATTTAACACATAGGAAGCAGGATTTTAGATGAAACATAGAGAAGCAAACTCTTGTTGAAATGTGAAGTAGAGAATTTGAGTTCATTTGCTATTAATAAAGAGTGATAACTAATATAGTAAAGCCCTACTTTCAACAAGACAAGTAATTGGATGAAATATTACATTTGGATGGAACTAGAATTATTTTGCTAAAATGACCTAGTGCACTGTTCTCTCATTAGAAATGTTTATAGATATTTCTGAATTGACAAAAAAGATTTATTTAAACGACAAGAGGAGCGATATTTTTAACGTCACGCTGCAACTGACCGAGCAAATTTCAACTCTGTTCAGAAAACACATCTGGTAACGCACGCGAAAAAACGATAATAGTGCCTACAGAAAAACAAATTCAACTGCTCTGCGGATAATTATTGACTCATCGTGTGCGGATTCCTTGAGCTAACAACTTCGTGAGGCCTTAATAAACAATTTTATTTTTATAACTTTTACACCAGGTTTTGCCAAACGACTAGTACATTTTCAAATATCTCGATTTTTTAAGCTCTTTTCAAAGCAACTTTTCTCTTAGTACATCGAGGCAGAGACTGTAGCCCCCCAAGCAGTGGCGTGCTCAGGATTTTTTTGAAAGGGAGGAGTTATGTACACGTTTTCTGGTAGTAGTCCCTCATTTCGCCATCTTTTTCTTTTTTTTGGAATACTGGGCCAAAGGGGGGTTATAACCCCCACCAACCCACCCCCTTGGGCACGCCACTGTCCCCAAGCCCCCCCCTAAATCCTGACCTGGTATGCATGCTCAGCTAAAGTATATATTAGACCAGTGGTTCTCAAACTGTAGTGCGAGTACCCCCAATGGTACATGAACAACTTGAAGGAGGTACGCAATCAGTTCGGAAGAGAAATGTTGAGAAAACCCACACGAAAACATTTTTGCTGCAGGTGTGAGGAGCAGGCTTCATTGTTTAAGGCTTTATAGCTTTAACACTCAAAAGGAAACTAAGGCTGATTTTGTCACTGACACTCTAAAATTCTGACTGAAAACTTAAAAACGGGTGTAAACAGCCCCTTGGGAAAAATTAAACGTGCAAGGTTGTAAAAAGACCTGCACGAGACAAACACAACACATTAAAAAGTCAGAAAAAACAAACTAAAAGCCTCCTTACAGACGGTGGAAGAGTCCAGCTCTTCGCAGAAAACTAAAAACATTTGATAAAATACTGTTGTCACCACCCAACAGGGATGATAACAGCCGGAAAGGTTAAAAGTCTGCCGGAGGTAAGCAAAATCGGCACATTCAACGAGAATATGCCGAATACTTAAAAGAATATTACAAACACGACACATTGGAGGGTCCTGCCGTTGTAACAGGTGACCATGGGTTAGGCGGCTGTGTCCAATACGCATTCTTGTTAGAAGAACTTCTTCTCGGCGAGAGGGTCGGGACGAGGAACGCCAAGCGCCTATGGTGGGCTTAATGGCGTGAAGCTTGTTCCCCGTTTCCGTATCCCACTCGGCCTGCCAAGTGTCAAGAAAGTAACAACGAAGGAAATTCTACAGGTCTCTAGCTGGCAAAAGGTGGACGAGAACGTCGCCATCTGCATCAGCAGACTTGGCGGCAGCATCAGCTGCTTCGTTCCCCTGGATTCCCACGTGGCTAGGGACCCAACAGAAGCGTACATCGGCACTGGCAGATAAAGACACAAGCCGTCTAAAAATGCGTTGCACTACCGGATGCCGCGAATACGGCGAATCCAGAGTCTGCAATCACAGCACACAAGGACTTTCTTCAGACCATTGACGTCTGCAAAGTCCAGCGCCTTTAGAATGGCGTACAACTCTGCCGTATAGATGGAACAGACAGGATGTAGTGAGTAACTCGAACTTTGGGACTCTAGGACGAAGGCGCAACCGACTGATTCGACGGTCTTGGACCGATCCGTATAAAACACATTAAAATTTGGGTGCTTCGCGTGAAGCTCTAAAAACCGCTGCTGGTATACAACCATTGGTGTTTCTGCCTTTGGAAGGGCACTCAGAGAGAAGTCGATAGAAGGTGCAGGAAACTCCCAAGTCGGGAGAGGCGGAATGAGTGGAGAGACGACAGAAAGATCACTGTCAACACAAAGTGCTGACAGGATCTCGTCTGCACGAACACCAAATGGTCTAGTGATACTAGGGTGGAGCCGATACCTTGCCAGCCTACTCTCGTCTGAGACGGTGTGATATGAAGGATGTGAAGGCATCGAGCGAAGATGGAGGGAGTAGTTCACTACCAGCCGGTGTCTTCGCAGAGACAGCGACGGCTCGGATGCCTCTACGTACCAACTGGCGACTGGTCTGGTACAAAAGGCACCAGAGCACACACGAATACCAGCATGGTGGACGGTGTCTGGGATGCGAAGTCTAGATGAGCGGGCAGACGAATACACAACACATCCGTAATAGAGCTTCGACCTGATGAGTGCACGGTACAGGAGAAGCAGTACCGTCCTATCAGCACCACAAGAAGTATGAGATAAAACGCGTAAAAGGTTGAGAACTCGAAGGCAAGAGAACTTTAACTGGTGAAGGTGAGGTAGTCATGTTAATTTCTTGTCGGAAATGAGGCCTAAGAAGCGGACCTCATTCACGAAGCGCAGGGCAGATTTCGACATGTACAGGTCAGGATCAAAACGACATGTACGCTGACGACAAAAGTGGACACACACGGATTTCTCGGATGAGATTGTGAAACCTGTTTGGGAGGACCACTCAACCAAACGGTTTATCGTCAGTTGGAGTTGACGAGAAACTGACGCGAGATTCCGTGAGCGACAAAAGATCGTGACGACGTCTACATAGAGGAGACCATGTACAGGGGCAAGAATGTTTGTCAAAATACTGTTCACTGCTATGGCAAACAGAGTCACACTAAGTACGCCGCCCTGCGGGACACCGTTCTCTTGTTCATGAGCTGAAAAGGAGTTCCCAACACGTACGCGGAAAGAACGATCTGATAGAAAATTCTGAATAAAGTACGTCATATGGCTATACGGACGCCCCAAGAATGAAGCTGCTTAATGATACCGAAGCTCCACGTTGTGTCATAGGCCTTTTGGAGGTCAAAAGAAACTGCTAGTAAATGTTCCTTGTTGAGGAATGGATCCTGAATATGTGATTCCAGCTGAACCAGATGGTCCAGTGTGGAACGGTTGGAGCGAAAACCACATTGAAAAATGCTTATCAAGGAGTTTTCCTCCAAAAACCAGGTGAAACGCTTGTTGATCATGCGTTCCATCAACTTGCACACACAGCTAGTTAAGGCAATAGGCCTGTAACTCGAGGCTGTGGTGCGTTCTTTACCTGGTTTCAGGATGGGAACAATAACACAGGCCTGCGATGAAAAAAATACAAGGGAAGTGATAGGTGAACTTTATGTATTTTGTCGTGCTGAGTTCGAAAAAATACAGAAAAATGTCTATCACGTCACGTTTTCTTGAAAAATTTAATTGTAAGTGGATTTGTATGAACATTTACCATAAATATGTTGTTTCGGCGTGGAATAGCTTTCCTCCCTGCCTGACCATTACAAACTATGTAAGAAAACTTTATCTTGCGTATTTTGGCATGAAACTAGGAGACCAGGACAAATCGTGGGCTCCTCATAAAGTGTGTGTGCAGTGTCTCAATGATCTACGCTTATGGCTCAACGGAAAGAAGACTGCTTTACGCTTTGGAATTCCTATGACATGGAGAGAGCCGAGAAACCACTGTGATGGTTGTTACTTTTGTGCCTGCCACGTCTGCGGGTATAACCGAAAAAATCACAAGCTAATCTCTTATCCTGAGAACATTCTATCGG
Organism: Lepisma saccharinum; assembly: GCF_977018435.1. Classification (NCBI taxonomy): domain Eukaryota; kingdom Metazoa; phylum Arthropoda; class Insecta; order Zygentoma; family Lepismatidae; genus Lepisma; species Lepisma saccharinum. The sequence continues at coordinate 20,655,690 of NC_139239.1, forward strand.
CTATACGCCCCGTTCCTCATGGACCTTATGTGCTAGTGCCTTTGCCTCCAACTGAATTACCAGTCATCTCTTCAGAGTCTTCAGACTCGGAACATCCAGACGGTCAAGGCTCCGATACCGAATATAAGCCCTCTGGAGGCGATTCACCTCAGGCCTTCTCTCAGGTTGAACTTAATGATCTGATTAGAGATCTGGGCCTTTCAAAAGAGGCAGCTGAATTGTTGGGCTCCAGATTGAAAGAAAAACATTTATTGGCCAAAGGAACCACTTTTTATTGGTACAGGAATCGAGAAAAGGACTTTGTTCAGTACTTTGAGAAAGCGGAGAACCTGGTCTATTGTTCTGATGTTCCCGGATTGATGAGCAAATTTAATATCACCTACGATAAAGATGAATGGAGGCTGTTTATAGATTCATCGACATGGAGCCTGAAAGCTGTCCTTCTTCATCACGGAAGCCAGTATGCATCTGTACCAGTTGCACACTCGGTACATTTACAAGAACGCGATGAAAACCTGGCTCTCGTCCTCAACAAAATAAAATATGCCGACCACGGTTGGACCATTGCGGTGATTTGAAAGTTATCTCCATGCTTCTTGGTCAAGAAGACGGATATACAAAGTTCCCATGTTTCATTTGTGAGTGAGACAGCCGTGCAAAGACTCAACATTGGGTCAAGAAAGAATGGGCTAAAAGACAAAATCTTGAACCAGGCACCAAGAATGTGATTCGGAACAGCTTAGTTGACCCTAAAAAGTATTGTTACCCCCGTTGCATATCAAATTAGGTGTAATGAAGCAATTTGTCAAGGCTATTCCAAAAGATGGCGATTGTTTCAAATACCTGTGCAAAAAGTTTCCAGGTTTATCTGCAACCAAGTTGACAGAGGGAATCTTTGGTGGTCCAGATATCCGCAAGCTCATGAAGGATAAAGACTTTGAGACTAGCATGACAACAACGGGGAAAGAAGCTTGGGTTGCCTTCAAAGATGTGGTCAGTAAATTTCTGGGGAATTACAAGAATCCTGACTATAAAGCACTTGTTATGAATATGCTGGACAAATTTCAAGCGTTGGGTTGCTCCATGAGTGTCAAACTACATTTCCTTCACTCACATGTGGACTATTTCCCCGAAAATTTAGGAGCAGTCAGCGAAGAACAGGGTGAAAGGTTCCACCAAGATATTAAAGATATGGAGCGCAAATATCAAGGACAATGGGACAAGAACATGCTCGCCGACTACTGTTGGATGTTAACACGAGAGAGGCCTGAGATTGCACATAAAAGAAGAACGTCAAAAAGAAGTTTCAAAGGCAAAAGGGTACGTACTTAAATATAAACTTTGTTTGTGTTTGACACAAATTGTAAACTGAACAAACAACAAAACCAAACGTTCATGTACACATACATTGCTCCTTATGGTCAATCGTCTATTTTATGTACGTTACCTTAATAAACACAAATGAACATAATACGTTGGTGCTTTTTTTCTGGAAACTTCACCATAATGGGATGTTAAAAGTGTAAACGCAAGGGAACTTTGTGTTTTTCTCTCGACCAGAGGCGGCTCGTCCGATCTGGCAACAGTGGTTTTCTTCCATTAAACTTATACAAAATAAAATCAATTGCTAATAAATCAATTTGCATCACCAAGCATCGATTTTACATAGATTTAAATGGATCAAAACCACTGTTGCCAGATAGTGCATGCAAAATTGTTCGTGAAAATTCCTTTTTACATAGGATTTTAACAAAAATATCGATATCGATTGTACAAAAAATCCTGACGTGATGGAAAAAAATGGAGGTCATTTTCGAAATCAGCACACCCAATAACATAAAACTCAGCGTACACGTCTCTTGTATTTTTCAAAATAATAAATAATATTTTCCAGAATACGGGGAATACGTCCTCCAACCAAAGCCTGTTGAACACCGTGAGAAGAAAATTTTTGGCTTTGCTGGGCAGATGACGTAGCATATAAGAAATTAAAATAAATAAAATACACTTACAATAAAAGTCCAAATGCAAATTTGCCTGAAAGAGTTATTTTGATAGGAAAATGATACACAAAATTGACGAGATTGGTGAAATTATCACTACTTCTAATAAGAACTAAGTGTGATGTAATCTTCTCTGAGGGCACTCAAATGTCAACATTCTATTCCGGGAATCTCGAGTAAGTGAAGGAAAACAAGTCTCTGTGCAAGTAGTGACTCGAGAGGGATCAACCAATGAACGCGGAGAGGGGAAGTGAGTGCATGAAGAGGAAAATGCAGTTTGTTAGCAGAAGCTCCACCCACTTGCTTCCTCCCCTTCTCTACCGTTATGTGCAGCGTTGCTCCACAGATTCCACTCAACGGCAAAGATAATGGTAGGCAAATTGTTCACCACTATTTTTATTACTTTTTTATTCTACATCCTGTGTTGTTTTAAGGGATGAAACTATGTTGGTTCGAAGCAGGCATTGTTCTCTGCTTATTGACGTCATTATTTCAATTCATTGTAATCACCAGGGCTAGGATTTTCATGACTTAGCATTTTTTTTTGGTAAGGGTGATGTGTTCCCTAAATATATAGAAATTCATATTGTGAAGAAACTAATTAAGTTAAGGCCCTGTTTAAGGGCATATTTTGGCATATTTGACCATTTTTGCGTGATATAGCATATTTTGATGGATTTTCGGTCATATTCAGCATATTTTTGCATTTTCAAGAAATATACAGTCATTTTCGAAGTGAATTCGTTCTTACTCCGTTGTTTACTCGAGAGTTGTTTTTTTTTATTGTAGCAAAAATATTTTTCATTTTTACTTGAAAATTTAGAGAAAGTATTAATTGTGCATTGCAACTCAGGACCATAAAGTGGACTAAAAATAGTACTATGTGAAAATATCACAGCATTTAGATATTGATGTTTGAAACAGTTCACTTATAAGGGCATATTTTTCAACTTATAGTGCATATTTTGTACAATTTTAGGTCATAAGGGCATATTATGGTGATATTTATGTCATAAAAATCGTAGTCCTAGTAATCACATTGTGTAATACAGACCGAATGAAAATGGTGGTGGACAATTCGCCTTCTGTTTCTTTTGCCGTTGGGTGTACAATCTGGGCTGAATTTAGCAGGAAAACGAGGCTCTGGTGCCTGGACATACAGTCTCTGTGGGTGTTTGTGTTGAGTGGTCTCTATATGTTTGTGATTGTCCCTTCATCTATCTCATCGCATCACAATCCATCCACATCGTCACGATTAGCCAAAAGTGACAGAAAAGAGACATAAACCAAACAACAACAAAGATAATTCAATAGTCCTTCAAAAGTGTCCCCTTATTGACTGACTGACTGACTCTCTAGCCTTCTTAAACCCAAAGGTTCATGGCTGCAGCAACTCAGGCCTTCCATCGCAACATTATTTCCATACCCAACTATCAATGGCGTAACAGTTCTAAACAAGTTGAAATTATATATTTAATTGTGCCAAATGATGCACCACAAATACATCAAATTTACATTCAAATGTAAGATTGGTTCTAGTCTATGGATTGAATTTTTGCTTGACATGCTTAGAAGCTTCTATAAAAGGGCAGGATTAATTGTGTGCATGGAACAGGTAATACGACCATCCGACTTCTTGTGGACGTAAAGAAGTCAGTCAAATGGTGAATTTATGGCTTCCTCCAATACGTTAAAAGCTACACGCTTATCAGGAAATTCTCTGTTATCTATTTGTTAATTACCGTGCAATTTGTAGAAGTACATAACCAGTTTTAGTGTATTTTCAAAGCAATTAATGTCAAAGAAATTTATGTTAATGCTCCTATTTATTTTTTTACCACATAAAGTCATCTTTAGCTTGCAACTTATACTTTGTGGTGTTAAAACCTGTTGATTTGTTTTAATTTACTTAGTTCTTCTATCACTTTGGCTAATCGCGAAGGTGGCGATTGAATAAAATTAATGAAAAGACAGTCACATCATACACGGACAGGACGCAACACAATCCTCACAGGTCACAAGGGATTATTCTGTGAGCCCAGACTCCAGAGCCTCGTCAGTCTACAAAACGCAGTCCAGTGTGTACTACATGGAAGATAGGAAGGTATTTAGAAAGGGTCAACGCTTATATCCCATTAAAACTTGATGATTAAACTTGCGTAAATAAACAGAACGGTAGTACACCGTGTTCACAAATAAAGGTTCAACTCATGTCGTTGTGAAAAGAAAATTACAATAGAATTGACTTTCTGTTATTGGGAAAATATCTGGCAACTGTGAAAGGCGCTAGTTTTGGAACTCCGGCGAGTGGTGACGCTAGTTGGCGCTAAGTACAGTCACGGACATTTCTCGGTTGTAGCGATTCCATTGAACGTAATGAGGTCATTACAATCCAGAAGTGTCGTGACTGTACAAGTTCAATTTATGATCAGATAGGCAAGGAAAGAAGAAGTAAGAAGACAAGAAAAATATGAAGCGCACCGCTCCCTTCTATAAATAAGAAGGCACGAGAAACAAGGAACAAAGAAGATAACAAAGTATGAGGACAGAAGAGAAATAATGGGGTAGTTCAATTGTTGAATTGAAAAGAAGAACTTGAGCAACCAACCTATAAGGGTTGAACACGTATGATGAGAGGCAAATCGGGACCGTGCCTACAATTTAAAGTGCAATACGAGCGTATGTGCAATGTGCCTCCACTGAGGATCGAACCCAAGATCAATTGATTACTATACGACTGTAACTGTAGGTCCAGTCCCAATTAGCCTTACTGTGCATAAAGTGGACTTAAAACACCAAATCAATCAATCAATCACTTCCTGACTACAGTTCACGTCACACTGCTTATTAATGTTATGAATCGATACATCTCAGCATGAAGCTATCAACTTGTTCAATTCTTTCGCATCGAGTTCCCTTGTTCTTTCCCCATATAACCATTGCCTTTGTCTCCTTCACATTTATTTTGATTCCGGACTGATCACAGTGACCAGTTAACTCTTTTACATACTGTTCATTGTCCTTTCGTCATTCTATTACCTCCGTTACTCTGCAAACATTTCTTCACAAATTATTCTAAACAGATATTGAACAATGTAGATAGTAGGCAGCATCGTTGTCGTACTCCTCTTCCGATAGTTATCAATGGATCAATTTATGCGAGAACCCAAACTAAATAATTATATGAATAATTGTTGTAGTTTCATCAATTATAACTTGTAGACCGAGTTGTCAGATGATTTTTATCAGAGAATTAACATATTCGAATGTCTCATTTTGTGGCTTTTTTCGAAGTCTCCTCCCGCCAAATCATGGTCTGACACACTTTCCTCTGCATCCCCACTCGTCACCATGTCCTTACTCTCCCTTTCTTGCAGCAGTGGGAGTGTTGATTCATAGAAACCAAGTCTGGAAAATGCTCCCCTCCCTTTCCCCTACGTTGTTCCTTTGCAGAGGCAAATGAAATGTTTTACCAGAACAAAACCATCAGCTCCTGTCGTGCAAGTTGCGGTGGCGGCATTTCTGAAGAAGTTACAAAGTGGCCGTCTTCAAACAGAATGCCTTGTTGACCAAGGGCAAGAGGTGCCAATAGCGAAGGGAAGACAACGCCCTTCGTAAACTTTGTCCCATCGCGTGGTAAACCCTTTCTTGCCTTTGTCTTCAAGAAACGTGGGCTATTTTTGTGCCAGTCGCTGATCCTCAGACGGGGGATTCATTTTCAGCAGAACATTGATTGCCGAGTTCTTTAAAGTGGCTTTCGAAATGTTGAACCTGAAAGCTGGATTTGCCCTGCAACTTGATGTAATGATGTTGTTGATGCTTGTATTGTAGGATAGTCACTAGGTCACTTTCTAAGACCTATTAGCCCTGGGTTCAGTCTATACTCCTGCAGAAATTTCGAGATCCGTATACAGGACTATTTAGCGGGGATCCAAGGGGTTTGGACCGTCTTCCGAAAGACTATACCAAGTCCAAAATTAAATATATTTCGCGTATAAGCAAATTACTTGTTTACTGAAGTTGATTTGTTGTTCGAAGAACTTATATAAACGTAAGGAATACCTGGTAATTATAAAACTTTGCGTTGACAGTGTTTGCAAAACTTTATGGGTACCAGTACCGAAGTGTTTGATTGATTGATTTAGTTTATTTTACTTCGCGTTTTGTGCCTCTTGGCTAATTTGCGAAGATGGGGATGAGTGATGAAATGGATGAATGGACATTCACAAACAACCAAGCCCGAGCGAGATTCGAACCCGGGACCCTTGGCGTCGCAGCGCGATGTGCTAACCACTCGGCCACAGGGTCCGGCACCGCAGTGTTTGATACGAACAACTCGAAAAACTACTGGTTATGGGGTAGGGGGTAAGGTTTGCCTTGTGGGTTTGGTAAAAAGATTTCTGTACACCGACGACTTCTAGCAAGCCCTACCCTCAATGTATTGTCGGTCACTCAACGTCAATAAGTTAACAAGCCTTTCTGACAGCCTCTCAATGCAAGGGGGTCGACTAATGAAGTTGCCCTCTCCGCAGTGTGTTGAGAAATGGTGGGGGAGGTGTTCGGACATCAATGCAGACATCTGACTGCTCACCTTATCGCCTGAGCCGCAGGTGTTTCCACGATTTCACTCACTTCACAATGCTTTCTCTCCGGGTTCGCTCTTGGATTGTGCCGCTTGAGTTTCACTCCAGGCTCGACCGAGATGGGGATCCATCCTGTCCTTCAAGTTGATACAGGTCTGACTACGAACAGATAACATCGGAGAAGCTCTCGAAAGGCAGATTTTGGTCCATTGTCAGGGTACAAGCGCCTGTACCTTGCACCTAAAATCAATTATAATGACAACAACAAGGTCGGGTTCCTTTGTTGCGTTATGTTTTTCAAATCCTGATTTCTTTCTGGTATTTCTTGACCTCCTACATTTGCTATTCTGAAACTGTTTTATTTTTCTTCTCTCGAATTATCCTTGGTTGTTTTTCTCAAATCTTCGTACTCTTAGATGTTTGTTAACAAATTTCATTTATCTGTTGTTTATATTTGAATTTTATTGCTTTTGAGCAATAAACATTTTTTTACGTTTATCATCGTTAAAGGATATTAAATTGTATATATCCAATGAGTATATTGTATCACTTTTGTTTTTACTATGTCTATTTGCTATTGAACTCTAATTTGCAGATTATTTGTAGCACCCGTGACAAAACAAGTGCAATGCCTGTAACGCAGGATTTTTTGTTTTTTAACATTGAATTGAAGAATATTTTCAAAAGTAAAAACTTTGAGGTTTTACTTTACACATAACAATATGCATTTCAATGCATAATGTTTCATTCAGGCGTCAGAGATTTTTATTTCAAGCTTTCCACCTGCAAAAACAGTTCACAAATTTGGTAACAGCTGTGACAGCATATTTCTTTCAATTTCCCTAACAAGGTTTTGTTTTAGTTCATTTGTGTTACGCTGCAGGAAGTTATTGATGTACATTCTACTTAACAATTGGGAAAGAAAAGAAAGTCACACTAACTTTACAGTTCAAAAATGGTGGGAAAATGTAACATCCGTGACAAATGGATTGGTTCTTTTCTGATTTAAATTATCCCTATTTCTTCCATTTTGATTTTGTTCCTCTTCATTACTTTTACGTTCTCAGAAATAATTAAAATATGATTTTAAAAAACTGACGTTTTGTCAATTTCGTCCTCCCGGAGCCCCCTACCTTACTGCTACCACTACCAGCACCCTACTGTAGGGTGTTCCGTATAGGACACCGAATTAGAAAATTAAATATAAATAGGGAAAATATCATGAAAATAGTTATATTTCACATATATGTAAGCATATGTCCCATTTACCTATGAGATACAATGTCAGGCATATGTCCACCCCTACTAAGTCTGCATGAATTTATAAGCTCCACAAAATTTTTGATAACCCTCACGCAGATGTCTGTCCCGATGCCTCCAATCACCCGTATGATTTCCGCCTTAATTTGAGGAAGGATTAGTGGTTTGTTGGCGTACACCTGTGATTTCACAAACCCTCATAAGAAGAAATCACAGGGTGTAAGATCACATTCCCGGTCGCACTGTCTGCGTTGCACTTTCACCACTTTGGTAAAATGTCTTCACAATGAGAACACGTTGCTCAATCGTAAACTGTTCCATATCGTAACCACAACAAATGAGTCAAAACAATTGAGGCTACATTAATCGGCATGACAACAGATACCAACATTGGTAAGATCAAGTCTGCCAACCTCGAAACAAAACAATAGCACTCGATTCAATTCGGCGTCCTATACGGAATACCCTTTAATATTGCTGCTACCACTTATTATTATTATTATTATTATTATTATTATTATTACATATTTCATTTCCTTAGATGAAAGGATAAATTGAACGAAAGCTGGAAATTTTGCTCATTGGAAAGGGAATTGTACCCACAGATTGTGGCAACGCTGCTACATATAACAGTGGAAATCCAAGTTCTCAAGGGCGAATAGGCATATGTATTATACTTGTGCTTAGAGTGTCCACTCTTTGGCCCTATTTTTTTCTTCAACCGTCGACACTCGCCCACATAAAACAAATCGCTTCCACATGCCTAGAGATGGATGTGACTCACATCGCATGAAACAACAGCTACAGGTTTTTCAGTGGAGCGATAATCCTCGAATGTAGGAGCTAATTCGTTTTCTGTGTTCCGGAAGTGGGATCTTGCGAAAGAATTTTCTCCCCGTGGTCAGCGATAAGCAGCAATTCGCTCGGCAAATGTATGCAATCCTCGCGGTTCGCGATTTCGCAAGATTCTTGCAAATTTTTAACGGGAATTGAAAATCCTCAAATACGCAGGCAAATAAATATACTAATGGAGACGACATACATACTGGAAAGTTTGTGTTGATGGCGCACTAGACCTTTCAGCCTTTTTCCGCAAAGAGTTTCTTTTTTCTCTAAAATTTGTCTTGTTTCGAATAACCGCTAGGATATTACAAAGTCTGAAAAAAGTACATTTGTTGTTAATTCCCTCTAGGACATTCAAGAGAATCTTCAAGTGATGTGCTTTTGCTGTTATCAACATATCTGCAGGGCTGTAGTGTAGTCGAGGGTATATGGCGGTTTACTTTGATTTGATTTGATCTTCGTTTTTCTGCCACTTTTTGCTATTCACGACAATGGAGATGATTAATACGATGAAATTGATGATGGAACAGGTACGATGAACATGCAGGCCGGGATTCGAACCCAGCACCACTGGCGTCGTGGCGTGTTGTGCGAACCCTGCGCAACGGAGGCCGGCTATATGGCGTTATACGCCGTGTACCTTCTGGTTAAACTTACTCATTGCACTATTGTACCTTCTGGTTAACCTTACTCGTTACACTATTGTACCTTCTGGTTAATCTTACTCGTTACATTATTGGACCTTCTGGTTAACCTTACTCGTTACACTATTGTACCATTGGCGCAGTGGTAGCGTCATTGCCTTGTAATCGAGGGGTCCCGGGTTCGATACCCGGTGGAGGCACAAGTGGTTCGGATCCCACTTTAAACTGTAGGTCCAGTCCCGATTAGCCTTACTGTGCATAAAGTAGACTTAAAACAGCAACTCAAACCAAACACTATTGTACCTTCTGGTTATCCTTACTCGTTACACTATTGTGCCTTCTGGTTATCCTTACTCATTACACTATTGTACCTTCTGGCTAACCTTACTCGTTACCCTATTGTACCTTCTGGTTAACCTTACTCGTTACACTATTGTACCTTCTGGTTAACCTTACTCATTACACTATTGTACCTTCACTTCTGCTACAATGTGGATACCTTCTACTTTTGTTTCGTTTACATTTATTTATGTAATTTGGCCATCACTCCAACGAGCTTATTACGGTCAAATACTTATGATTTCACGTGAGGGAGATTTAATGTTGAGAAGGTCCACCAGTTGATCAGTTTTAACCTAAGAAATATGTAGAGATATGACTGGAAAATTGCCATGCTACAAATGACACAAATTCAGAGACATGTGTTTTGGAAATTTCCCCCAAAATCACAATTTTGTTATTTTATTCGTGAACTTCAACATGCGCGCCATTTATTCCACGGAGAATGTCTAAACGATACTAAATTTCTCTTCTTGTGTTAAGGCATCTCCACATTGGGGTTTAGGTGTTCGTTGGTACTTGAGTAACATGTTTGCAAACCGCTGGATTGGGAGAAATGGTGAAACTTAATGGCCTCCACGTTCTTCTGATATTACGTATCTAGATATTTTTTTTTGTGTGTGTGGATAGATACACTAAAAAGTGCACAGTTCACTAGTTCCAGATGTTGACACATTGAAGTTGTTATCTAACACATGGAGAGAAATTGAGTATTCCGTGCAAGAAAATGAGCACATCTTGAAGTTTATGAAAAAATAACAAACTTGTTGTTTTGAAGGAAATTTCGAAAACACAACACGTCTGCACATGTTTATCTATGATGTCTGTACCTAACATAACAAAACTTTTGTAGTTCTGGTGCCATTTCCAAAATAACAATATCTCTACCTACAGAGTGCGGTCAAACTAAGAACCGGCGCGGGGATCATCTTTATGGCAGTGGCCCGCTTTTACGTGCGAATAAACTTGCGGTCAAACTGTCAATGGGGCTGTTCATTGCCAAACTTTTACGGTGGCGGCGCCACCCCTGTTGTGTCCCTAAATAATTTCGTTCGTCATTTGGTTGCCCTAAGCTTTACATTGGAGCGCGATCGGATGGCTATTCAAACGTTATTTTCAATGAAGGTAAGAATTTCTCGTGTAAATCGATAATAAAAATGGGTTTAGCAAAGCTTAAAGATTATGTGGCCAGTGTCCGAAAATTACATTCTCCTGAACCTAAGAATTAAGTTATATATATTAAAGCGCAAAGGAAAGGTTGCGAAAACGAGCTAAATATAGTACGTTTATGCACAAAGAACACTAAACTTGACATCATTTGGGTCGTCTCTAGCTGCCATGGGTCGAAAATACAAAAATTTAGATTCTTACACTATGCTTTGCTTTTTCTTCTGGTTGCGAGCATGTGTAATTCAACGACGTGCAGGAATCGAAGAAACTCCCAAAAATATAAAGAAAAATGTATTAAGTGCGTAAACACATGATATATATTATTATACACTATGACACATTATGCCGTCTCAGATAATTTAATATTAACGTATGTTTTAATTGTATTAAGCAGATATTCTCTCCTCGTATTTTCGTTCTTCCTTTTCTTGGTAACAACAATTTTAAAATTATAATACCTGTAAATAAGATAGCCTTAGAGGTTGCGAGACATGGAACAGAAGAAAAAAAAATTTTGTAATAACTATTCTTGACGATAAATGTGTGTTTATAAAACAAAGGACCATATTTACTAGCTACGTGGAAAAGTATAATATCACGTGAAACAAAGGTCAGTTATTAAAAACAACTATAAAAATAAAAGTATTAAAAGTATTATGCATTATTCTTTACTGGATCCTCAACAACAGATCACTTAAATTGTAAAAATTGCAAGTGACGTAAAAAAGTTCTGTGCAAATTTTAAGGCTTCTTTGAGTTCCGATATCTTTTCTGTTGTTGACGATCGTCTTTTCAAAAGTCTTACTTTTACAGCACTAATTATTCAACTATCATGTTCAGACATCATTTCTGAGGTTAAGATGAAATTAAACTTGCAATTTAATGTAATAGCAGCACGTTCGGTATCAAATTCCCCATGTATTTAAATGGGAGAACAATTGCCGATCAAAAGCGCGGGGACACAACAGGGCTGCTGCCACCTACAATAGTTTGCTTTAACCAGGCCCATTAGGTCTATCGCTGCCCCTGTTTGAACAGTAAGGAGCAACCTTAGAACCCCCCCCCCTCCCGAAGCGACCAGCAGGAAAACAGGATTTTGTCAAAATAACAGTTCTTCACTGTGAATGGGGGCGGGAGATAGCGTGGCCGGGGCTGCACTTCTTCTGTAATAAATGTTTGAAATCAGGGAAAGACTTTACGCTCACCCTGTACATACTCTAGCCAGGATTCGAACATGGGACCTCTGTAGTCGGCTTGTGTCCTTTAATCGATTGAATGTAATCATTATTTCATCTACATCGCCTCGATTAACGAAAAATGCAGAAAGATAGAAATACTTTTCTTTTGGCAGTCAGCTTCTCCAACAGTTTACCCTTGCATTGACCAGCGGAACGGTTGGTCGCCTACTGTTGTTTTCATGTTGTGAATGTTGTTGCACACCATGTCCGTTTCCTGCCCCATCGAATCGTTCCCACCCACCCCCCTTTCCACCTGTCAATTCGAGCGCAAGGTGAACAGGTGTCGCCGCTCAGGTGGAAGATAAGATTGTTCCGATACAAGCTACCAGTACAAGCAGTGACGGTTGAACCATATCCGGACATGAGGGTATCTTCTACAAGTTGTGCGGGGGAGGGGGCAGAGAAAGAAATCGTCACTCAAAAAAACCTTCAGGGAAGTACCCGCCCCCATTCAAGCAAGAGCTTTGGGTGGTCAATGTTTAATGTCATCAGACAGAGGCAACAGTCTTTCTTACCTATGAGATGCAGGTTAACCAATATTTCATCTATATTCTATATAGAGGGGAGTGGGGCGGGGCGGGGCAGGGGTAGGGAATCAAGTGTGATATCATTGAATAGCTTTCTTTCTCTTATTAAACACGTATTTTTTAGTTTTCCGATTCGATGTGTATTTCTCACGATATGTGACCGTTCCGGAACTTTTGGACCACCCAGTATATACACACACACACACACACAATATAAAAATGGATGTATGTGTGTGTGTGATGGTGTGTGTGTGTGTGATGGTGTGTGTGTGTGTGTGTGTTTGGTTGTTCCGGCATAACTCTCGACCGCCTGAGAGATTTCAACCAAACTTGGTACACGTATCACTTGCAAACTCGAAAGAAATACTATGAGGGGTAAGACACCCCTGACACCCCTAGGGGTGGGGGTTGGGAAGGAGGTGACATGTAAAAATAGTCGAAAACGACCTATATTATTGTAGAATCCATAGTTGTCGGGGTCTCTAAAATTAATAGTGACACTCCCAATGCCGTTCAACTCCAAGACACCCCTGGCACCCGTAAGAGTGGGGGTGGGAAGGGGTGAAATATAAAACGACCGATATTAGTTTGGAAATCATAGTTTTCGGGGTCGCTAAGATGAATAGTGACACTCTCAATGGCATTCAACTCCAAGACACCCCTGGCACCCTTAGGGGTGGGGATGGGAATGGGTGACTTCTAAAACAACCGATATTAGTGTGTATTCCATAGTTTTCGGGGCCGCTGAGATGAATAGTGACACTCCCAATGGCGTTCAATTCCAAGTTCATTTTACACTATAGTTAGAATTCATTATTTTCCTGTCTAATTGAAGATTGGGATAAATAAATACCCGGACATCGCCGGGCAATTAGCTAGTTAAATATAATCAACGAGGCCTATCATTGGGCATGTCCACTTTATGCAGAGATAGGCTAATTGTTACAGGAACTGTAGAATCTAGAATGCGATCCGAACCCCTATGTGGCTCCATCGGGTATCGAACCCGGGAATAAATGTTTTCTGGCGAGACGAGGCGTTCTCGTCTCGTTTTTGCCAACCTCCGTGGCGAAGTGGTTAGCACAGCACGCTACGACGCAAGGGTTACAGAGTTTCGAATCCCGGCCTGGGTGTTCTTTGTGAATGTGCCTTTAACAATTTAATCTCATCTCTCATCCTGAAATGTGATTAGCCAAAAATGACAGAAAAGCGAGGTAAAATAAATGAAAGCAATTACTGATTGATTTATTTGGCTCATTTTGCTTTGATTTTCTTGATTAATCGCGAAGATGATGATGAGATGATATGATGAAATTGATGAAGGGACACTCACAAAGAATACCCATGCCCAGGCCGGGATTTGAACCCGGAACCCATGCTGTCGTAGCAAGACGTGACAAATCAATCAATCAATCGTCTTTTTCTCTATTGAGTTTGATTTCAAGTCCACTTTATGCAGAGATATGCTTACCAGGACTGGACCTACAGTTTAAAGTGGAATCTGAACCACTATGTGCTTCCACCGCGTATTGAACCCGGGCCTCTTGATTTCAAAGCGACTACTTCACAGCTACACCGTGGAGGAGTATTCACACTGAGTGTGGAAAAGAGGGAAGTGGGTAGAGAAATTGTAAAGAAACACAATAATACTACTTTAACTAATATTGGAAAGGGAGGGGATAGGAAAATCATTACATCAAGCGACCTCGAACCCCCTCTCCGACCTTACTAACTTTCTACACACCTCCCGAAAAAAAACATAAAAAAAAGCAATGCAAATACTTTCGTTGTAACATCTATACGAATCGGAGTGTCCTGGCTTATTCTTGCCTATTTCTAATGTTATTAACTAAAAAAATCTCATCTGTCCGTAGCGGAGTGGTTAGCGTACCGCGCTACGACGCCAGGGGTGCCGTGCTCGAATTCTGGGTAAGACATGGATGTTTGTATTTGTCTGTCCCAAATACAAACAAAATCAAACTTGAATCAAATCAACTGCGTGGGTTGAAATGATACGTATCGTAATCAAATTCCATACCGTGTATTCAACAAAAATTTAGTCAAATGCAATTTTGTGGACTTAAATGATATCGTAACTATAGTGGAACCATAAGCAAAGAAACCTGCGCAGACCCGCGACTCCTGTGCACCGTACTTCGCGAGGAGGGGAGGGGGAGAGTGGACCATGATTCCTTATGGCCCGAGCTGAACGGAAGAAGGGAAAGCTGCGCGGGGACTTTTCGTCCAAGGTTTTTTCCTTGTGGTTGCCCTATATTGCATTTTTCATTCCATTCTTTCAATCAAATGAAATTTTGTGGCCTTTAATCATATCGTAAATACCTTTCATACAATTTATTCAATCATATTTGTAGCAAGTGACATTTTTCTGGGCGCAATCCTCTTGCGAGAACCCTCGGGGCGTTCATAAAAATCGGTCCACAATTTCTTGCATAGCCTGTTGGCGGAACAATCTTCCCTGAGGAGTTATAAAAGGGAATTTGAAGACAAAAGGTTTCATTCGAAACTTCAGCTGCGTAGCCCTTGGTTTATGAAATTTCATTGTCTTTTTGGTTTTACGACGTCGCCTATGCGGTAGGTCCGTCGACCAGGTGATTATGCCGCAGTTGGGAATCAATGTCGGGGGATGAGAAGAGGCCAGGGTGACCTCCCCATGCGCCCATGAGACCCGGTAGAGGGTGCGAAGCACGAAACACAAATTCTATCTTTTGTGCTAATGGGTCCTCGCAATAGAAGATGGGTGGCGCCTCGGTCCCAGACACAACAGTGACACCCTACTACCCCCTCCCCCTCCGCCTTCCTTCGGCTTCTGACAAACGAAAGTGGTTTACTATTTTTGAGTCTCACGCCTTCTCTTCTCTGGCGGCTGTGGTGTATGTTCGCTACTGCGCAGGAAAATTTTCAGTCTCGGATGAGCTACCACGGAGAATGTTCTGATGGAAGTCATTTTTTTTTAAAAGGAAGTGCACTATAAAAGTGAGATCTTGATATGTATTGAATTGTTGTTTTAAGTCCACTTTATGCACAGATAGGCTAATCGGGACTGGACCTACAGTTTAAAGTGGGATATGAACCACTGTGCCATGTAATCAAGTGCTCCCGGGTTGGAAGATGCAGGAAGGTGCATCAAAACACATCAACTGGTGCATTGAAGTGCATCACGACTGAAAGAAATCCTCACTTGAATCAAATGATGCACTTTGGTGTTTCTTTCACGACATACAGAAATGCACCCAAATGCATCAAATGTGAATCTGATTATTTGAAGAAGCCATAAGACACACTTTAGTGCATCAGTCGATGCATACTGGTGCATCAATCGATATGATGCATTTAGTTCTCCGAGTGTGTAATCACAAAATAGTTTTTCACATATTATTGGTGCAAAATCAAAGGAAACCTCGAATTTTGCATAACTTTCAGGATAATCAGACTCCGCGAATATGTCGCGCGGCGTTTTTGCGGACCCCGCTGATTATTTAAACCCCGGAAAAGTATCAACCAATACTTTTCGATACCGATACATCGGCATCGTTATCTGCTCAGCCCTAGTCATAATTTTAAATCTAAAACTATTATTATTGCTGTTCTTCTGTTCGAAAGTCAGTAGGCAAGGGAGGCGGCACAGTGAATTGTTTTGCCTTTCTGGTTTCTAAGTAACAGAGCACTATAATACCTCAACCTCCCCCCCCTTCTCCCCCGCAACGGACTCGTGATTGAGTGTTCGGCGCCCGCCTGCCTGTCTAGAAGCCACCAATGAGCACGTGTTGCTAATATCGATGAAGCTTTTATCCCGAACTCTCCTTCCTCTTCGCCCAAATCACACCCTGCACAAAAAAGGTTCAATTTTCAACGGCGACGGAGATATATATCCTTTTCATTCTTGTAAACTTGAGTACGGAGGTCAACCGGTCATTCAAAGGAAATCGATACATATTGTTGTATGTTTTTGCACTTACCCAATGCAAATACTCTGGATAAACATATGTATCCAAATAGAAATGGGCGAAGATCCCATCCCCTCCCACCCCAATTGGCTACAATCGATAAAACATATCTGGGAATCGAATATAGCCTGCATTATTACTGTATGCTTTACTATTGTTTATCTACTTTAAAGATGAAGTCGATGTAAAGAAATGCACGTGGCTTATGAGAAATTCAATTGGTTAATTCCGATGTACTTCGACACCTTTGGGTAGAAGAGGACCGCGTAAGTAATTAAATAATTCACATGTTTCACAGGAATCTTGCGCGTGAGTATAGTGCACACGATTAAGCCATACCTAGAAATTAAACTCATTGTGGGACTTTTTTTTAAACTAAACAATCCATCAAAATAAATTAACTCCTTGGTAAAACAGCCCTCTAAGGACCAGGGACTGCCAGAGCGGCCTTTTCAATGGGTACCGAGTCCCATCGGCGCTGTTTTCTGGCTTTCCAGATCGAAGCGCACTACTTCTTCTTTTCTAGTATATTCCCCATTGTCCTCACGACGTTGGGTTTGGAGGCTCTCACCGGGAATCGAACCAAGGACCGCTCGGATCAAATCGGAAAATGTTAACCATTGAGCACACGAGAGCCTGACTTTTCACCTACGTTAATACGGTATCTGTGGATGAGTTAAGAATTAACCAATAGGTTAGCACATGAAAGTCACGTGCTCTTGTTACATTGATTTCATTCTTACCGCAGACGAAGAATGACTTAATTGGAACGATGAATCTAGGTTTCGCGGCTCGAATATAGAATAAAGATTCTGTTAAAATACTGAATCCACTTCTCGCTACTGAGATATCGAATCCAAGATTTACTTTGCAATACTGAATCTACTAGCTGCTTGCCAAAATAACGAATTAGATTTTTACAGTATTCTCTTCCAGATAAAATATCTAGGATTTCGCTGTCGCATATTACACAGAAAAAACGGATTTGTTTGAATTAACACGTTTGGTTAAATATTTTGGTAACCTTCACTTCCTTACTTTGGTAATTTTGACTAAATTTTTCGGTAACGCTAAGCAAATGTGGACTAAAAGAATTTGTTTCTGGTGTACAATCATTTGTCTGTCGCCTATTTAAAGGATTAGGAGAAACTATTTTTTGGTTATTCCAAACAGGTTTTTTTCTCTGTGTAAAACACGAAATCCAGTACCATTATAACGATTCCAGAATTCATTTTGTAAATACACAAATGTTGAGAGGATTTTGTTATCTAAATAATATGAATATTGAACCTAAGGTTCGTTAATCTAATACTGAAGGCAGTATTTGCCTTCTTATATCGAACCCAGGATAACCATGAAGATATCTGGATCCGTACCCAGTCTGCAATACAACATTTGAGAAGTGAGCCCATGTTTCGCCATTTGGTTTACTAATGGTTGGCTCAATTACACTCAGGAATCGACTTCTCAATTTTGAATGCATAACTTCTTAGCTTCATTTTTTCCTCCACACAAAGTCAACGATTGGAAAACATAAAACATTTGTCATGTACTCGCAAAGAAAGTAAATCCTGAGCGATATATTTCAGCACATGCAAAGCATTGCGTGCGCCGGGTTGCATAATGTCTCAGGATATCCCTGACAGTTCTCTTGATTAAGATGAGGCAGGCAATCACTGGTAAGGTAAAAGAGAGGTAAGCGATCAACTTTCAGGCATGAATAGTTAGTATTGTCATTGATAAGATTTTTTCACTTTGGATCCCTGACTTTGGACAGCATTATGTTAACAACTACGTCACCGAGATCGTCAGACCCTTCCCTCCTCGAAATCGCATTGAGTGTTAGATTCACTTACAATCAGAATACTCTGCGGTGTGGTTAGCACATGGCGTTGCGACGCCAGGGGTTCCTGGTTCGAATCTCGACCTGGGTATGGGTGTTCCTTGTGAGTGTTCCTTAATTGATTTCATGTAATAATCACTCATCCAGCCTGGTTCGAATCTCGGCCGGGCATGGATTTTTGTACAAGAGTCCGTTCATCTATTTCATCACTCACTCCCATCTTCGCGGTTAGCAAAAAAGTGGCAGAAATGCGAAGTAAACTAAGCAAAATTAAATTGCGTCCATCCCCTCAGTCTGAACCAAGCCTCCTGCCCAATCCTTACCAACAATCATTGCTGCTGATTACGATATTTTCTCTGCACATTCTGTCAAAATTCACCACAGACTTGAGATCTAGCACGGCTCCAGATGAAAATGGATGCTCAGGATCGAGAAAAAAAAGAAGAGCGTTGCGCGCCTATTTTCTCTTTTACTGACCACTCATTGCTTTTTGTTGGTCGTACACGCTTTCTGGTGTCAACCATGACTGTGTATCGCTGTATGTACCAAAGAAGATGAAGGAAGCGAGGAGGGGGACACGAAGGTAAACACGAAGCCATAAATAAGTTGTTTTATTGAACGTACAATATAAAGAGGCTGAAGCACTCAGCCATCCCTTGAAAACTCCTCCCCTTTTCCTCTTAGACAGACTTTGATTTACGGACATCTTCTCAGGAGAGGCGGTTGCACTCATTAAAGCCGCACTATGAAAATTTTATGCTCCAAATCTTTACTCTGTATGGGCGATGGCATATTCCCTGGATGGTTTTCGGTGTTGTTATTTTCCTCCCAACCCTTTAACAACCCCCGCCTCCTTCTCGTCCTCTCTTTTACCCAACCTCTCTCTTACTCCACCTCGTAACATTAAAACCAAGTTGTAAAACGGACATTAAATTCTTAAACTTCTCCTCGCTGTGCAAGTTCGTCGTTATTGCGTGGCATGTCGGTGCTCTCGTACAAGATAGTCGGAGTCATCTGCATGCAGAGAGAGCCTTCAGCTGAGGGTACACAATGCTCATGTATAATGCATAATCAGACGTACTTTTCGGTGTAAACTCGCGTATGGGGGAATTGGAGCGGCACTCTTTGTTTTTCTTATCGTACAAAGAACGGAATCACAATATGTCACATTTCCACACAGACTATAACCTTCGCCAATGCCCAATAATAAAAATAATTCAACAATAGCGGTTAGGAGTTTCAGGATAGGTCTCTCTAAAAAAAACTTTAGTTAGTGGCTAACGTGCGTGGCGTGGTGCACTGCAAAAAAAAAAGGTGTGTTTGGGGTGAGTTTCGCTCTTTGGAGGCTTCGAAGGTCAGAATACTCGGAATCCTCACCCTTTTGAGTGAGTTTCTCCTCCCTACCCTAGGGTGAGTGCAGATCTGTCGTGAAAACCTTCCCTATACACCCCTTTGGGTGAGTTTCGGCTGCACCGTGATGCCACATGTACAAACTTTCCCACTGAAAATCCACTCACAGGCCTTGTCATAGCGAAAGAATTTTGCCGACATGACAACGTTTGTCGTCCTGGACCCCCTGCCAGGCTCTCCGAGGCAATTTTTTCTACCTGCTGAACCCTTTTCCCAACAAATTACCACCCTGTAGCAGTTCTCTAAATATTCAGCAGAGGCGCTGTACTGCAAGTGGCGCTGATTCGAGTGACTAAATCGTGAAATACTTTCAAAATAGGTCGAAAACCTAAAGTCCGTCGACGTTGTTCGTGTGGGGGAAACTAGCGGTCGAGGGACCTTGGAATAAACCTGTCAGTTTTGAGATCCCTGTGATGTTTTAATAATTAGAAAGTGTACGAAATAAATACCTGTATGTTACATGTAAATTTCAGGAATAATCTATTTGAATAGTCATTTCTTATTTTCAAGTACAATTTCACTGCTTTACGTCAGTAATTAATAAAATTTAAGCCGAAAGAAAAATATGATTTTTCCTCACTTAAACAAAGGAAATACATGTTTATAGCCTGAAAGAACGTGTGACATATGCAATCGTGCAAGTGCATACAAATTAAGGCATAAAAAACTATGTTTTTTTTGTTTACAATATTTCTTCTTTCTTGTTGTTCGAACCTGTATGACTGCATCTTTGTAGTTATTTTCTCATGAAAATATAAATGTGCCTTCATTATCAATGTTATCTTGGAGAAGTAAATTTTGTTACTTGGAGTCGGTATTTCTAGTGTTCATTCATAACGCTTATCTGTCGGGCTGCATTACACTTTTCCTATTCTTATTTCATTACTTTTTTCGGCTAGGAGGAAGCTCTTATGCAAAACACAGATTACAGATATAACACCAGGAGTACACATCCTGAGTACTCAATGTAATTGGAATTATTTTTTAACGCTTAAATAATTTGTTTAACCTTACTATTTTACAGTAAATTTAACGAGAGGCGTCAAGACAATTCTCTGTGCTGAGATGTAAAATAAACTTAATGTTTAAAATGTGACCCCACCACAATTAAAAATTTAATATTTCCGAAGTCACTGGGATTATCGTAAAGGATTATGACCATAAGAGAAGGGTTATGCCTTCTTGTTATGAGGCACGTAGCCAGGGGGAGGGCTAAGGGGGCTGAAGCCCCGAAATCCTACAAATATCTAATTTAAATAGTGCATAGAGGTAATTAATGTTACTTACTTAGCAGGATTAAACATTAGATCGAAAAAAGTTTAGTGTATAATAGAGAAACCAGTTTATATTGTTATATTCTACCATTTAATCCAAAGAATAAATGGATCCACCAGCTCTCAAAATTTATAGTTTTCTTTGTGACAAGTCATACTATATAAACTTTATGAGTAAAATTTGGGCAAAACTTTTAAAGCCTTTACTGACGGAATGTGTAAAGGATAATAACAAAATACAATAACTATGAATTTCAGTACACTAACTGTACAAAATGTAAAAAAATGGACAATGTGTTGGATATACACTCATACAGTGGATCGAGTAGCAGTCTCTCTCCATTTACACAATAATAATAATAATAACAAATAATTTTGATTAAAATTGGTTTATTTTCAATAACTTATAATAGTTGTTATTGTAAAATGATAATTATAACCGTGGTAAACTGGTAATAATTATTATTGTCATTATTCTTTCTACCAATCAATGGCCTGTCCCCTTCTGCAAATATTTCTGGCGACGCCTGTGGTGATAAGGATGAGCCCCCCCCGAAATAAACGGGCCTGTGTTATAGTCATGTTCCTAGAATTCCCATCCTTCCTGCATTTGAAATTCTTTTTTTAAAGTTCTCTGCCAAACAACTTACGTACGCCACCAATATGACATGTGACGAATACTTCAATTTGCAATTTGACGAATGGCTTAATTGTAACGATGAGGATAACACTGATGAGACAAAGAAAAGGACATATTCAAACTTTACCCAAACCCTCTGCTTCGTAGTTTACTACACCAACGACTATCTTTTGCATTTATTCAAAAGGTATGCCTAAGTGCCGTAACGCCAACAAAAAATAGTCTGGTAGGAAATGTTTCATCCCACTTTGCGTTTTATCCTTGCAAGGGACCGCAACTCCAGAAGACATTCAACTTTCATTATTTTCCCCCACCCCCTACATCACAGTCAATGTACAATCTAAAATGCTTATCCATATTTTTGAAATCTTTAGAGCTGCATAAACAAAAATCATAAAAGTTTCTAAATAGGTCCGCTTATCTAAGTATTCAAAAGAAATTTTGGTTAAGCTAATTAATTTCAATGAGCACATAATACCATAAACGCAGTTCCAATTTGTTATTCTTGTTTCATTTCCAAATATACGCTACATTTAATGAGGCAAACTGGTTCCCTTTCTGAGCCACTGTCTTCAAATAGATGTGGCAACAAATAAATTTTGCAACGACGTGTTGAATACCATACGTGAATATCCTCCAAAGTTCCGTTTCTGGACTTTCTCTCCTTTTCCTTTGTAACGAGCAACCCCTTGCTGTGCGCGTCACGCGTCAATGCACCAAACCTGAAGTCTTCCCTGGGAATGACATTACAAGTCGAAGCAATGTTTTATTTCTGGTACACGATTATATTCCTCTGATAAACGCTGTGATTAAAATTTCTAACTAGCTTTGAAAGCTTTTTCTTGAACAAACTGTACAAAAGTTAATTGTCCTCGTCCGTTGCCGTGCGGTCTAAGGCGCTGTGCTTTGGCCTCCGACGGCATGGGTTCGAGTCCGCCTGGGTTCAGTCTCTGGGTTCTCGGCCTGTGCATAGGACCGGTGGCAACCCACCATCGTGAGGAAATTGGCGAGCTACGAGTGAGTAGTGTAACCCGGTCACGGATATCTCCTATAACGGCTGGAGGTTCGACGTGCTGACCTCACGTCACCCCATTACTGGTTGAAGATCTCCACACCTCTAGGTAGGATTGTGGGATGGAGCCTGGCAGCCGGGAGATAGGTCAAGGCCCTTCGAGGGCTGTAGAGCCACGGGTATTATTATTATAGAAGTTAATAACAAAATTTAATGACTATAAGCATCTCAGTCAAGTTACTGTTGCGCTGGAAATTCATTTATCAAGTGGATCGAGAAGAAAATTCTCTCCAAGGAGGATATAATAATAATAATAATAGTAATGATAATACATTTGGAATAAAATTGGTTTATTTCAATTAGTTTATAACAATAATAATCATAAGCATGATAATTATTAATGTTATTAATATTACTGTTTAAATTTTATTGTTGGCCTGACCACCCCTATAAAGAATTCTGCTTCCTTGTAATCCACGCGCACGTCACCTACTAAATCAAGAGATTATTATTATTATTGGTTTGGATATATACGTGGATCTTTTCATAAGCCAACTAATTGACCGTCAAGCATTCGGTAGCAAAATCCTTGAGTCTACTATTCAACGTGCTCGGTCACGGCTAACTTATTACATTTATTTCAGACAGTTTGCATTATACTGGCACGTAAGATTTCTCAAAATATGGTCAACTTAAGTTAATCAATGCCATTGAACATAGGATTACTTTTACAAAAATTAATAAAAGTGCAACATGAATTTAGGTTACAAACTGAGACGAGAGTCGTGAATGAAGGAACCTTTCGTTCTTCGCCAGACGTCGCTGTAAGCAGACTCGTTCTCGTTGCTCTTTCTTTCCCGAAGGAAAAGCCTCGGTCTCGTTTAGATTATCTCAATAATAAATATATAAGAAATGTTCAAAGACATTTAGTAATATAACTTAAAAACGAAAGTTTTAGAAAATTAAACATCTTTAAATAAAAAGTAAATCAAGTTGCATATTATAGAAATTTTGATTATAACGAATTCAAAAAATAATTTACACTACGATTTACCAAATCCTTGAACAATACAAGGCTTTCGGACAGTATAAGTCTCGATTATACAGACGGCTGTCACTCTCGGTCTTGTCTTCATTTTAAATTGTGCTCGGTTTCAGCCAAAGTGGCACAAAAGCGAAGTAAAATAAAGCAAATCAATCAATCAAAATAATCATAATACGTAATAATAAATTTTATACCAACGGCCGATCTTCCTTTAAAAAAATCTGGTTTTCTATTGTTCTAGTCAACAGTCGAAGGCAATCGATACATGTAATACCTCGAATGACGTGTTTGCCTGCCAGTGAGAAGGAAAAGAAAACAGCATTATTCCTGCTTACCACTATCTAAGATACAGTTTTATTAGTAGTACAAGACCCTGCATTCAACGACTAGTTAAAAAAAATGAAGTTACTTATTGTATTTTGGATGATACGTCCTTCATATCTTCACATTCACGCTTGTTTATTAACTATCTGGATTATTTTTAAAAAATGTTATTTTTCGCAAGTTCTCGTGTCCATTGGCAATATGTACAAATACAGGAAAATAATTTATCTTATGGAAATGGCTATTTCAACAGTCACTCACCCAGGCTCGAACCTGGACACCAAGTGACAAGAGCGTTGCACCACAGCTCTGCACCCTGTCCGTGGGGGTCCCCTTATTGAGAAGAACTTATTGCTTACAAATCCCGCAGGAAGAGTACATTATCTTTGGTAACGACCACCATATAAGTTATATTTTCTGGAGTTCTTTGTTCCAATCAGTATATTAGGACACTACAGTAAATGCAAAGACAATATTTTCAACAATAAGACATTAAATACTCATTTATTATTATAAAATTTTAATTACAGATTATTGTAACGAACTGATAATAACCAGCATTACACAATAAACGCAGTTTGAAGTTTTCTTTATATAAAAGCGTCAAAAAACATTCTCATGTTCACATTAGTTTTTTAGGGGGTAAAAATCTAGATTTTTGGTCAACTAATCATGTGTATTAGAAAGTATCAATGTCAACTATTAACTAATAAGTTCTGGGGAAATTTGAAGTTGTTTGTTGCGGAACCTGAATCAACTCCCTTATCCTCCCACCCCCCTACTATAGGGCTGTTCCTGGATGAGAATTACAATATTATATTATACATTAATATTATTATGAAGTACTTATCTCTGTGAAGGAAAGCCGGTCTCCATGGCGGAGTGGGTAGCGCAGCGAATCCAGGTCTGGGGATGTGTTTTCTTTGCGAGTGTCCCTTCATGAATTTAATCATATCATCAATTCATCCTCATCTTCGCGATTAGCCAAAAGTGACACAAAAGCGAAATAAAATAAACCAGCTCAATCAATTTGTGGAGGAGAGAAATTCTGTCCTTTATTTTCTTAGGACTTTGGTATCCACAGAGCGCTTTCAAATTGCCACAAACCAGTGGCGGATCCAGAAGTTACAGCTGGGAGGGGCGAATTTCATTCGAATGCCTCACCTCACCGAACCTCAATTCTAACATACACTACACTGCTATATATAAACAACATATTATACTGTAAACAGGAACGAAGCTGATTTTGTGTTCTAGAAGATAGAGAATTCCTTTGCAAAAATAGAGGTCGAGGACTGGAATAGGTGGTTATTATTGTATCATAATGCCTCTTGACCTCCTATTGCCACAATGTAATCTGAATGAGCAGATATGAGAAATATAGTGAATATTCACAGAACACGAAAGCCTATTCCCTCAAGGGGTCTCAGTTCGATTTCATTTTGAAGCATATTGCACAGTGATTCAATACAAATTTAAACTGTAGTGTCAGTTTCGATTAGCTTATCTTGATCATAAGGTTGATTTATTTTATAAATATTATCGAGCCTTTTAAATTTGGGGATAAAAGTCGGAACATTTGAGTCTCAAAAATATCAGGTATAATATCATATCCAAGAACTGGCAGTTGGGAATGGAGATCGCTCCCATCGCCCCCCCCCCCAGTGGATCCGCCTGCCACAAAAGTTGTCTAAACCACCCCCACCCCCAAAGATCGTTGCTTTGCTTAAAGGACATTCACTTTTAGTGTCTTTTGTTGCAAGTCACGCGTCGTATACGGCGCGCTTTTCGTGTGGACCAATCGAAGGTCG
Source organism: Lepisma saccharinum (assembly GCF_977018435.1). Taxonomy (NCBI): domain Eukaryota; kingdom Metazoa; phylum Arthropoda; class Insecta; order Zygentoma; family Lepismatidae; genus Lepisma; species Lepisma saccharinum. The sequence continues at coordinate 20,681,621 of NC_139239.1, forward strand.
TCTGGGACAAGCAGGCCCAGAATAGCCTTGCCGTTGACATTGTGTGAGGTCGTCTGTGCCGTGGGCCAGAATAGTTTGTCTGCTGAGTGGGTATTTGAAAGTGAAGATAAGAAAGCAGGATTCGAAGGTAAGTAAGTTCAATAACGTTTTCAATATTTTTACACTGTAAGTTTTCTTTATATATGCTCAGATTGTCCTATCCTAAATGCTTAGACCAAAATGTGTTTCACATTTCGAAATAATGACAGTACACGGTGAGAGGGCACTGTTTAGCATGCAGTGTGAGCCCTTTCAATAGTTCTCGTCCGAAGATTGGCATTCGTGATGGTTTGATTTGATTTGATTGATTCGTTTTATTTTACTTCGCGGTTTGTGCCTCTTGGCTAATTTTGAGAATATGGGGATGAGTGATGAAATTGATGAATGGACATTTACAAACAACCATGCCCAAGCGGGATTCGAACCCGGGACACCTGGCGTCGCAGCTCGACGTGCTAAGACATTTAAATAACTAGCGAAATCACAAATATTACTCTTTATTACTTTGCTCCTCAGGTCGCCTAACTTGAAGATTTTAACAAATGTGAAAATTTTGGGGGTCCTTGTCCCCGCCAATTTACGCCTATGGTTACGGAGACAGAAATCATGGTTTAAGTTCGTTTCCGTCCTTCCCACTCCCATTTTTGGAGAGAAATAACTGGAAAACTATAACGATAAAAAATAAAATTTCAAGTGCACAAACGAAATTCTATCCAAGAAGTTGCTTGATTTTTTCTTCCTCCATGATGGGGAGCTTTTAGTTGTTTAGTTTAGTTATTTCAATGGTGTAAACGTAATGATTTTGTCCTTCATTTTAAAGTTGGGGGCGAGGGAACTTCAAATATTAATTTAATTTACTCTCAAATCGTTACGGTACAATCGAAAAAATGCGCTGGGATAAAACTGTACGGGCTACCTGAAGTCCCCCCCCCAAGTTCAATTTGTGAATACTCGAACTCTGTAATGTTGCAAACGAAAGTAAATGCTATACAATCCGGTACAAACGAAAGATAATCTTACTTTAAACAGAATATGTGGATGTTTGGGGGAACAACGTTACAAAGGTTGACCCTACTACAATTATCACTGCTTCTAGGATTCTCTATCATCTTTATTTCTTTCTCCGTTTTCATATGTTTCAATTTTTCTCTGCTCTCTTGCTTCCTCTGTTTCCATTTCCGTTATTCTTCTTTACCTTTTGTCTCTTTCTTTCTACGCTTCCTTCTCTCTTTCCCATTTCCTTCTATTTATGTTCTCTGTCATTCGCTGTCAAGGTATCTTCGGTCTCTTTCACTCTCTCTCTTTGTGTTCTTCTGTTCTTGTGTGATTCTCGCTGCGCTGTAAGCAATCCCAATTTTTAACTGTTGGCTATTTGTGTTAGGAGGAGATGGGCCAAAAATATTTCGTTGTGGGCTAGAGCCCCCTTTGGTGTCGACTATTCTGACTGCGACTGGCACCTTCGTTTGGTGTGTGATGTTCCTAAAGTTGTAAAGTAACTTGTTGCGCATAATTCATAATCTTTCGTTATTGCCTGGCGGAACGTACCCCAGAGGGATTTGTAATTGATTTTTAAGTAAAGAGGCCAAAATAATGCAGTGGGATACTGTGGGACGTAAAGTTAATTTGCATGGGAAATATTATTTACAAAACAGGCTTCTGTAAGAGTTTATAAGATTTGTAAGCTGCTGCTTAAACTCCATTCATTCGTTGTAGTCGATTGCATCTAATTCACAATTTTTTAAAGGAAAAAAGACACATTGTAAACAAGGGCGTGAAAGTTAAATATACCTTGACATTAATTTTCGGGAGCAATGATCGCCTTCCCACATTCAGACGCTGATATTCGTGAGGTTTTCTGTAGTGTGCGTCCATAGTATCTTCTAATTTTCGGTCCTTGGGGGATTCTAAACATTAACAATATAAGTTAAGGAAACTTACAATTTCAAGCAGCAGCTAGAATTTCTTTTAGAGTGTTGTCTTAGATTTCTTTTACACATAAATATGGTTGTGTAACATAAAATTTTAAGTATTATTTTAATTTTCAACTCCTTTTCAGGAATGTGCCATGCATAGAGAGGAGTGAATACGGATAATACCCACAAACACACTCGCCTTAGTTCCAATCTACACTGAACATTTCGCCACTCATCACCGATAGCAGTTTTTCAAGGATCCTGCATGGGTTGGGTTTACACAGATATGCAATGTAAGTAGAGTAGTTCAAATCTAATTTTGTTCTCTTTTCAAGGGAATTTATTATTCATTATTTTCATAAGTTTTAAGCTGTAGGAACTTGAAATGAAGAGGTCTCTTAGGAAGTAAGCTTATATGTTGAGGTGGGAGGACCAGTGGCGACCACTATATGTACCCAGGTGTAGCGCACGCTAGAGGTGGTCAGCTAGTATTGAACATTTAGTCATCATAGTGAGTGTGAAAAGAAAATTAAAGTGTCAAAAGTACATGCATACATAAATACATGTATCAAGGAGTCCGAGGTTCCATACTCGGTAGTGGTTCAGATTTCACTTTGAACTTTAGGTGCAGCCCCGATTAGCCTTTCTGTGCATAAAGTGGACTTAAAAACAAATTCAAACAACAAATCTGGAAATAGGAAAGGGTGGGTGGGTGTCTCATAGCTTCGGTTATTTCTGTTTCAAAGGGAGTGTTCGCCACTGGGAAGGACAGTACTAATAGTTATACACAGTGTAGGCTGGAGTGTAAAACTTTGTTGTGACTGTCTTAAGAAGTATTTGGAAATTGATATGGCATACTAATTACACAATGTGTACAGCGAGATGTTAAAATATTACCAGGCAAGTTGTTCATAATTTTCAATATTTTTTGACGTCCCACGTGTATTTAAGGAATTGAACTGCATTGAACTTCTCCGGGAAATATTTATGCATCTCACTCTTTACATACCTTTCCTAATATCTTTGTTACACAATTAATTTCATGGAGGATTAGTGAAAAAAAATGGTTGACTAGACCACACAGCAAATATACTTCTGTGTCAGCATCTTTAAGTTCTGAGAATCGATTGCTGCTTGTGTACAATTTAGTGTTCTTGTGGATGTGGGATGAAGTAAGTGATTCATACATTTTATTTGTTTTCTCTTTTCAACTTGCAAAGTGAGGGTCTGTGATGCTACATTTATTGGCTATCAGTTACCCTGTAAAAGCCTACATACAAATTTTGTCTTTGGAAATTAAATTCATTTTGAGATGTTATGTAGAAGAAAACACACAGATAAAGAAATTAATTCTTATTTGAAAAGTATCTAAACTTTCATCATTCTGGGTTTCTTTCATTCAATCTTCCACTGTATGTATAGACATTCCTTAGGAGAATTTAAATTGCTGGGGGGATCCAAATGATACTAACTTTGCATGATAATTAACTTTTATATGTTAAATCCACTTGAACGCTTCAAATAGTCTTCCATCTATTAAGAAATATAGTTGTACAATAAACTGTTGTATTGAAGAAGTTAAATTTTTGCTACTTTCAAGATTAATCTAATTTAAATTTATTCCTTATTTCAGACATTGAATGCTGTTTAACTAAAATAACCACATCTGATGTTTGAAGATGATCCTGATTTTGTAAATGGAAATGTAAGTAAATAAGTCAATTAACCTGTATGTAATCTGAAAATGTCAGAATCACATAAATAGAACTAGGAACGTAAAATATAATGCTGCGTGTGCGAACCATACATACACACCTTTCATTTTGTAATTAAGAATCTTTGGATACGCATTTCCAAAATGCACCTTAGCATAAATATACAAATTATAATCTTTATGTATTTCTTTCTATACTTTCTAAACTTTCAATAGAACTTTATTTCTGCTACTTGAAAACAGAATCATATCCATGCTTTTATTTTTGGAGAGTTGAACTTTCATGTAGCTATGTCTTGTTTCTATAGAAAATATTTAAAATTGTCAAGGGTATGTGTCTCTTGTCTGCTGGGTGAAGGGATGGAATGAGGCATCCACTCACTTCTCCTTCTGGCACTGTGCCTGTTACATGCTAGTATAATGTACAGAATAAATAAAATCTTTTTGCCTTTTCGCTACATGATGTTTACACATACACTTTGACAGGACAGAACTACAGGGTGCGAAATCATTGAAAACTGGTGGGGGAAGAAAGTTCTTAATTTACATTCCCCCTCCGCCACATGTGTGTATTATTAAAAGTAAATTAATTTGTTACTTTTATACATATCAGATATTGTAAAGCAGCCAACTAATTCCTTTAGTAACTTGGTTAAAGATGTTATAAATTATGAAATAGTTGAAGTGCTTTTATTATGTGTAAGTTTTTGTTTTGTTTGTGCTTTATGTTAATATAAATCAATTAGATTTCATAGTTATAATTTTCTTGCATTCTTGTTTTACTTTAATTGTGCGTATTGGTGTTGATTTGTTAATGATTTATTGAGAGAGAAAGCATTCAATACTCACAACTACACTAATTTGTGTGTGTTTTCGATATTATTCTTAGTACAGTATATTTGAAATTAAAAGTAATTGCTTATCTTTCGTTTGTTATAACAAAAAATCTTCCCCCCGGAAATTTTTGGTGGGGGGATTTTTAAGGCCAAGATTGTTGGTGGTGGGAAATCCCCCTGTCCCCCCAGGATTTCGCACCCTGCAGAACTAACAGAAACAAAAGAAAGCTAAAGCTAAACACTCAAAAATTAGTAAAAAAAATATTTTTCACACCAACATTGAATGGTACTGTTTGAGCTCTTAGGCGACACCAGAAAGGTGTTTGTGTGTGTGTATTGGGGGGCAATCCATTGACTTAACTTAATAGTAGAACAAATATTAACAATAAGAATCATGGTTATGATAATAATTTTACAGTAATAACTATTATAACAAAAAAATAAAATTATATTATTATTATTACTATTATTAAATCCTTTGGGAGAACTACTAGATGAATGAATATCAAGTACAACTTTTCCTTATTACTATAATTTTTTTTTTTTTTTACATTTTACACAGTTAGTGTACTGAAATGCACAGTTATTCTGTTTTATCTTTAAGTTTTAACTTTTCAATAAAAGCTTTCTAAACATTATTTATGTTATAACAACTTCTGCTTTTTGTGACTTGAAATGGCCGATGGCAATTCCAGGGGGTGGGGGGGGTCAACGGATATGTTCCACCTCCATCTCCCGACACCGATGTTTCAGCACAAAATATTATCCTAAAGTAATTTCTTACTTTTGAAGATAGTGTGCCATTTCCAGTTATATGCTGTGGCGTGCCCAGTAGTCAGCCCTCATTTCGCTATTTTTTCCTGCCTGTTTATAGCCCCATCATCACCCTCCTTGTATAGGCCCTTGCTTATGAAATAAAAGCATGCATGTTTATATTACCTTTGCATAATAGGGTGACATACTCTTAGTCCCTCCACCTGTTCATTCAATCAGTGGCGCACGCAAGGGGGGTTACTGGGTTTAACCCCCCCGAGCTTTAAATATTATGGGAAATGCTGTGTAAAATAAATTGCCAATTTAGTGCTACTGCATTCAATGTAGAAACTGATCAGCTTGAGGGCCTCCCCGATGGTGCAGTGGTAGGTCGTTGCCTTGTAATCAAGGGGTCCTGGGTTCGATACCCTGTGGAGGCACATAGTGGTTCGGATCCCACTTTGAACCGCAGGTACAGTCTCGATTAGCCATATTGTGCATAAAGTGGACTTAAAACACCAAGTCAATCTATCAATTGAGCAGCTTGACTGATTGATTTTGTTTATTTTTCTTCGCATTTCTGCCACTTTTGGGCTAATTGCGAACATGAGGATGAGTGATGATATGATGGAATGGATGAATGGACACTCACAAAGAACACCTGTGCTCAGGCTGGGATTCGAACTCGACACCCCAGGCGTTTTAGCATGCTTTCGTAACCATTCATCCATGAAGGCTGGCTATTCAAGCTTGAATCACTTTGTATGCACACATCACTAGTATACTTTTCAGGGAAGTATTAAGACTCATAAATGTTATAAGTACATTCTAAACTATCACACTCTGACCTAAATGCATTCTTGGTTATATTCTTATTTACTCTTACATTTTTTCTCCTTTCAGATCATGGACGCCTTTCCATACAGACATTTTAAAGGAATACAGCATGCAAATTTTTAGCAATGAAGTAAAATTCCTCTTTTTTTGGATAAAATTGTGAGAACTATGTTGAATTATTGCAAGATGAAATGTACGAATATTGTAAATAAAGTTGAATTTTTTGCTAACTGGTAACTTTATTTCTTCAACCTAATCTTTGGGGCGAAAAAAATTAAGCTCTGTATTTGAAATAGAGTGGTTAAAAATTATGTATATGAACATTTATAACTTCTACTAAATTTGCTCTGCCTTCTTAAGAATGTACATTTTCGTTTCTAATTAATTTATTAAAGTACTGAAATAGGTTCTAAAAGCACCAAAAATCACTCTCATTGTAATGATTGTGGCATTGAACTGAGTGTGCAGAACCAACAGCAATGGAAAGGTAAGGTTGAATTATTGCTTAATGTGTATGCAAGGTAGTATTTTTCAGAGATTATCCCCTTACCATGTATGTATATACTTGCATCCAACGTATACATAAAATTTATCTACGGATATACAAGTATACAGTATTTTGTTGTGTTAAGTATGTCATTTATTTATCCTAGCAATGTATGTGAGCATGAGTGTTGCTTTCCAAACAGTACAGAAAAAAGTTGTTATTTTATAATTAACAGGTGTGACTTCTGAAGATCAATACCCTTCATGTTATATTGTACACTCAAGGACACTTCTGGGTTGTAACAGCACCATTGACTTTCAATTAAATCATTACAACCCAGCAGTGTATGTGACTGTACATATATCCAGTCCCAATTGGCTTCTAAGCATCAAGTGGAAGTCTCAAAAAAGACTTGTTGGAAAATATGTATGTACATTAAAAGTTGCGGCTTTTTTGTATGATTTAGAAATCGATACATAATATTCCTTGCAACCTTCATGTAATTTAGGGATGGCTTGTTCTTCTACATGAATACCTTGGTGAGCGTGCTGCATTTAGTTTCCTCTAAGATTTTTAAGCTTTGTCAAATTTTAATGCTGAACACACTCTATACTAGGGTGAGAATAACTCACCGTATGGGAGGAAAAACACACTCTATACTAGGGTGAGAAAACTCACCCTTATGGGAGGAAAAACACACTCTATACTAGGGTGAGAAAACTCACCCTTATGGGAGGAAAAACACACTCTATACTAGGGTGAGAAAACTCACCCTTATGGGAGGAAAAACACACTCTATACTAGGGTGAGAAAACTCACCCTTATGGGAGGAAAAACACACTCTATACTAGGGTGAGAAAACTCACCCTTAAGGGAGGAAAAACACACTCTATACTAGGGTGAGAAAACTCACCCTTACGGGAGGAAAAACACACTCTATACTAGGGTGAGAAAACTCACCCTTACGGGAGGAAAAACACACTCTATACTAGGGTGAGAAAACTCACCCTTATGGGAGGAAAAACACACTCTATACTAGGGTGAGAAAACTCACCCTTATGGGAGGAAAAACACACTCTATACTAGGGTGAGAAAACTCACCCTTATGGGAGGAAAAACACACTCTATACTAGGGTGAGAAAACTCACCCTTATGGGAGGAAAAACACACTCTATACTAGGGTGAGAAAACTCACCCTTATGGGAGGAAAAACACACTCTATACTAGGGTGAGAAAACTCACCCTTAAGGGAGGAAAAACACACTCTATACTAGGGTGAGAAAACTCACCCTTACGGGAGGAAAAACACACTCTATACTAGGGTGAGAAAACTCACCCTTACGGGAGGAAAAACACACTCTATACTAGGGTGAGAAAACTCACCCTTATGGGAGGAAAAACACACTCTATACTAGGGTGAGAAAACTCACCCTTATGGGAGGAAAAACACACTCTATACTAGGGTGAGAAAACTCACCCTATGGGAGGAAAAACACACTCTATACTAGGGTGAGAAAAAACTCACCCCAATATGGGGTGTGGAAACTCACCTTTTGGGGACGTCTATTTGTGACAAGCCAAACTCACCCCAAAAGGTGAGTTTCCACACCTTTATTTTTTTCAGTGTGTACTGACTGGAGAAAAGATATGGTCTCGTCTCGGAATTCCAAACGAGATCGAGGCCAGCATTTTAGAAATCAAAACAAAGCAGAAATTGATTTATTTGTCTTCGCTTTTCTGCCACTTTTTGCTAATAACGCCGATGATGATGACTGGTGTTAAGGTGAAATTGATGAAAGGACACTTGCAAACACAGCACAGTCTCACAGAGGGTTATTCTGGCTGTGGGTCCAGACACCACAGTCTCGCTAGTCAAACGAAGTCAAACGAGACAGACTTAGTATCCCAAAGTCTCCTTTAATTTGTCATAAAATTTGCCTTGATGTGTCACTTACTTAAAGCTGGTTATTCCGTTAAAATTTTCTACGTTGCTCTCCTGTTTCTTTAGGCTAATCGCGACGATATGAATAAATGGACATTAGATCTAGTTGAAGATGGAGCACTCGTGAAACGAACATATCGAAAATGAATTTTTAGGATTTGGCGACGTTATTGTGGAAGATACATTACACGGTAAATCTTGCCAGTTGTTCTAACAGTTTCTGCGCGACCTGCAGGCAGCGCCTCGAGACGGTGATTGAGGAAACTACGCGATTGAGAGAATTTTTTGTTCTCTCAGATGACGAAATGGAAACGGCGACGTTTATGGATATCTTTCAACGAGATGGAGCACCACCTCACTTTGAAGCTTGTGTGTGACGTGTGTTAGGTGTTCGCTTTCCATTGGGACGTTAAATACTGTATTTCGTCAATTACAATTCCCGAATATCAACCTCTCTTCCACAAAGTGAATCGTGAACTCACTGCCGTCTGTACTCACAGTCAGTATAATTTTCTGTGCGACCTGTGTTGGGGTATGCTGTCCATATGTGTTTCTGATTGTCCATATATCGATTACATGTTTTCGCCATTCACTGTCATCTTAGCGACTAGCCAAAAGTGGAAGAAAAGTGACGTAAAAATCAATTCAATCAATCAAATTTAGTTACGGTTGTCAAAATTCCACATATCCACGTCCAAACAACAATCTCCCAGTAATCGATAATCTTCAGGTTAGTCAATAACAACTTTGGGCGCAATTACTAGAATTGACGTCGTGACCAATGAAGAATATTCTGTTTTAATCTTAAAATTGTAAGTGTCCAATTAATCTATCATTCGTAAGCGTAACAACAATGTTGATAATGTTCAATTAAGACTAGTGCTTATATTTCAATGCCAAACGTAATTTGATAGGATTTTTTTTAAAAAATGTAACTTTTTAACAATTCTGAAGGTCATTGAACCCAAACTTCCACTTAATGTACCAGTTTAGCAGAACCTCATCGCCAACTGTGACATCACGCTGCTGCGAAATCTAAGAACAAGAAGCCACTTCACCTATGCATATACCCAATAAATATTCACGAATGACAACTGCAGCAGCGGCGAATCACAGAAAGCCCATCATAAACACTGCTCCTCACGAGTGCAATTCGAAGTAACTAGAAAGTACGAAAGTATTTTTACAGTCGTTGTTTATTAACAACTCGGCAGAGTATATTACAAAACGGTGTTGCCGTTGCAGAAATATGTCGTGACGCCGGAGTACATTTCACGGACGGGAGGACAAAACACCGCATGCCTTTCGGAAAATGCTATCACGAATTTGGTTCGCGTGAAGAAATATCCCCTTGTTTCCTGACGGACAATGATTGCCGTTTCTTATCGTTCCTTATTCCTTCCGACAACACCGCCTCCATGTTCCATTTCTGAAATGAATATTCCAGTCACGATCGGTCGGGGTTGCGGGAAGAAAGCTCGAGGAAAGCACTGACCTCTCGCTATATGATTTTCCGTTGCTGATTCCCCCTCCTCCTCCTCATGTTTACTTAATTTCTTTTTTTTCCTCCCGAAGTGATACTTGCAAATAACTGATTCCGTTGAATAATGAAACTTCAAGGTTTATTGCAGCGTCAACATAAGCCTTCCATTTGTCGCCATGCTGGAACTTCTCATTTCAACATTATTTTCGCACCTTCATCCAGGTCTTCTCAATGAAAAATTATCATCATGGTTTCGAGACAGTGGCTGTGATGGATCAAACGAACGATCTAATCGGAAGGGGCGTTATTCCCGCCTCCAAATTTGGAGGATGACGGACGGGTACTCCACGGTCAATTTAGTTTGCACAGCAATTTTCATTAACAAATATTCGGATTCATGTGAATTTTTCGGTGTCGGAAATGGAACATGGCAATGAAAATCGGAACTTACCAAATTGAAATAATGATATTAGCCCGAGGAAACTAAAATATTCCGATTGTCAACTAATTTAAACCAAATTTTATATTTGTCAGCAAGTCTACATTGCAAGGGTACATATTAATGAACGTGTACAGTTTTAAAAAAAACTATGAAGTTATTTACAAGTAAAATTGTTTGGACCAGGGCCTCGACTTTTAAAGAACGAATTTACCGGGTCGCAAGCTCACGAATGTTCAGAATCAATCGTCTTTTGGGGGGGGGGGGGCTCGATGGGTGTCAAGATACTCAGTTGCGAAGTAAAAGCTGAAGGGGTCACATCGCTCTCCCGAAGCAACGTTACCAAGCGTACTTCTGTTTTTGCCGGTTGTCTATTTGCGTGTTTTGTAGAGTGCTTGCATGTGAAACTCCATCGTGTAGGTCCACGCGTGCAGTTGTACCATCAACCCCGCTGATTTCTGGCGCTGGCAACATCGTTGCCGGAGAAGACTTTCTCGCGTTTTACAGTACGTTTGGCAACATGTGGTGGGCCCAACGCTCATTTGTTTCGCTGATTTGCTGTTTTCCAGCCGCCAGTTGGAGTTGCATTTAGTATAGTACGTTAGACACTTACAAAAGTAAAAAAATTCCAAGCGCTTCTTATAGTGCGCATCCGGTATCGGAAGATAGCGACCTATACTTTTCGGATACTTTGATCGTTCCCGACACTTTTGCGAAGTGTAATTATCCTGGAAGTTACAAAATTCGAAGTTTCCATTGATTTTGCACCAATATTATATGAAAAATGTATCTTGTGATTCCATTACAGATATTTTCATAATCTGATGTAATTTTTTTATTATTTTAAATGCAAACTCTGGTAAATTCATGTTTTTAATTGGAGTGGAATTCTCACCCACTAATATTAATCAATATTTCGAAAAAAATAATTGTTACAATTTTTAAGCATCGGTATCGGTGGGTATCGGTGAGAGTATTGGTATAGGTATGGGTTCAAAGTGGTGAAATATCATGAATTTGAATTTATTTCAAGTATGAAAATTTATAGTTGTACATACTGTACATTCGATACTCCTGCACCCCCCTTCCCCCCCGCCCGCTCTGACGTGGCCTACGATTGTGTCGTTCTTTTCTTTCCCGTTTCCAGAGGCTCCAGAGTGTTGTCAAGACTGCGGCTGAGCGTCGTATTGTTCTGTTTACAAACTCCGGATGCCCGGGAGACCCGAGGGAAGCGAATCCACTCCACCAAAGAGGTCAATATTTTGCTTCCATCCGAGGTGACCCTGCCGGAGCACCAAAGCCATATCAGAATTTCTGTCCTTCCACTCTGTATGCTTGACCGTGTTTCTTCTGGACTCAGGGCCTTGCAAGTTTCTTTTTATATATATATATATATATATATATATATATATATATAGATGTGTACTTGACACAACATCGATATTGGTCTGACGGAAAATGTAAGTCAATATTTTGATTCTGCAAGATGACAGCTTGTGGGTCGCAAACTGAGTTCATCTCAGAGCTGGAACAACAAGGGTCTGGATTGATTTTCTTCCACAAGACAAGATGCAAAGCCAAGTTTTCCTTGCTCGATAACTTTCAAGTGACATATGCAGTAGAGCCCCGATAATTGAAGGTGCACGGGACCAAGACTACCTCGAATTTCCTCGGACTATACGGCGGAAAAAAACCCTACATAATGTGAAAAATTGAATTTTCATTATTATTATGAATTTTGTACTGTACAGTACACAATATTCACAATACAATATTCAAATTTCCACACAGCTCGTACCTCTTGTCACTCGGAGAATACCTTTATAAAAATTCCATATGGATTCCATTGCATAATCGGGACTGTATCTACAAATTAAAGTGGGATCCGAACTATGTAAAGTTACAATCGAGGCATTTATTATAAGGTGAGAGAATAAGCAACTATAGTATTGATTTGATTTTTTATTTAGTTTACTTTTTTATTTATTTAAGAGCCGCGGTAGCTTAGTTGGTAGAGCACCTGGCTACCACGTTGAAAACTCCATACAGCACAAATCTCCAAGGGATATCCATTGAATATCCACAATGTCCAGATCAGATCCATGGATATTATGGATATCCATTGGACTTCCATTAGATATCCAGTTAGGGATATCTAATTCTGAATATCTAAAACTCAACCCATTCTGGATATACAATACAGAGCCAAATCTTGTCCAAAACTGGATATCTAAAACTCAACCCATTCTGGATTTCCAATACAGAGCCAAATCTTGTCCAAAACTGGATATCTAAAATTCATCCCATTCTGAATATCCAATACAGAGACAAATCTTGTCCAAAACTGGATATCTAAATCTCATCCCATTCTGAATATCCAATACAGAGACAAATCTTGTCCAAAACTGGATATCTAAAACTCAACCCATTCTGGATTTCCAATACAGAGACAAATCTTGTCCAAAACTGGATATCTAAAACTCATCCCATTCTTGAATATCCAATGCAGAGCCAAATCTGGTCCAAAAGTGGATATCTGAAACTGTTTGAAGGGACGCTCAGCATATATAAGGACAAAACATAGGGCAACATAGTTCGACAGAGGTTTGTACTGGTTTCAGGTCCAGTAGCCAGAAGCTCGTTGCACTACGTGGAAGTGAGGTTGACTTTCGCATGCCCTCTGCCCCTACATCCCGCGCTGTGCTAACCACCCATAATTTTAAAATCTCTCAATTAACCAGTACATCAAATCCAAGACTCGGAAGCTAAAATATATTCAGACAGAGCGTTAGTAAACAAATGAACGACTTTAACGGGAGACTTCGAATTTTGACCATCGGATGCAAGTAATACCGAGTATGAAAAGAAGTGAACAAACTACGCATTATGCAACATCAGGACATGTTACGATAAAGTCCGCAGGTAAACCGGGAATAATTGAAGCGGACACAGCCTCTGCTCCCTCTCCCCACTTTCGTATAAAAAATTTCATTACTCTTCCTGATGTTTGCCCTCCCGGACGCAACATGTTCACTTTTGATGTCACCCTTCACCAGCCTTTAGGATAATAGTCGAATGCTTTTAACTATAATTCGGTTACACGCCGAAAAAAAAAATATCACGTGGTGTTTCTCCCCCAACAGAACATGCGATTCTGACTCAATCCTATGCTCTTTAGCTTTTTTTGGGGGGCTATTTTTGCCAGCGTGAAACGGCGCTCATGCATGCGTGGTGTGTACGAGTACGTATATGCACCTGTGGGAGAACACAGGTTGATTTTTCCTCCACTGAAGCTAAACGTTCGTTAAAACAACAGAAAAAGTTGACATCCGCTTTCGCTTATACCGACAGATAGATCTCATTGATACTTTTTTCTTCGTCTCTTCTCCCTATTCGAACACCTTTGTTCATAATGCTTTATATTTCGAATAATATGTGACCTGCGTTGATGTCTCCATGTAGCTAATAAAGAAAAACAACGCAAATCTTTCTTGCTTCGAAGTTTTGAAACGTAACTGTGTAAACTACAACAATTGTATGTCATCCTTCATAGCGCTCTACGATGGGAGCGGTCCAAGGTTCGAGTTTTAGCTAAGGCATCAGTGGCGTGCCAAAGATTTTCGAAATGGGTTACTTTTTTTCGCCATTGTTCCTACCTTTAGCGTTCTTTTTTTGTACAAATACGGCCAAAGGGAAAGTTATACCCCCACAATCCCCCATCCTTGGGCACACCACTGTAAGGCATAGATTTTCCATAATATTTATTCCTTCATCTACTGTTTTAATCAATTCATCAGTCAGGGCTTTCCCGATGGCGTAGTTTCATTTGATTTGATTTGATTTTTGTTACTTATAGTATCGCTTTTCTGCCACCTTTGGCAAATCGTGACAATCATGAGAGGAGTGATGATATGATGAAATTTATGAATACACACACACACACAAGGAACAGCTATGTTCAGGCTAGGATTCGAACCCGGAACCCCTGGCGCCGTACCGCGCTATGCTACATAGCGTCGGGTATCGATTTGTCCTACTGAATAAATAGCTCTATATACAGGGTGTTGGCGTACAAGACCGGCAGATTTTAACAGGGTGGCCCTTGGCTTGAACGGTCACACAGCCTGTTCGTAGCGCACAAATTCTTTTATTGTTTTCCGACAGAACTATTTAGTGTCATTGGCAACCATGAATCTGTGTCGTATGCATACACACAATAGAGAAAATTACATTTTCCGGGGGATTTGGGGAGGGGGGTATGCGAAATCTTGCCGAGTAAAAAGTTAGAAACAAAAGTTCTTCTTACAAACAGAAATCAAAATATGTCAATGGACATATTAAAGTGCATTCACTGCAAATGATACAATTTGGTGTATCAAAGGGTATTTTTATGATCTGCTGTTCCCTTTGACACACTAAACATGCATCAATTGAGAAAATCAGACGCGATCATTTCAGAGAGACCAAAATTACACTTTAACTGTGTCAACTGATGCACCAAAATGATGCATTGACGTTTTCGATTGCCTCTCTAAAAGTCAATTTCACTCACATGGGCTAATCGAGAACCCTTAATATTAGTCGACGACGTTACCACTAGGTCATCGGGAAGTCCCCATTGGCGTCTTTCAACTACTATGAAAGTTTGTTGTCCCTACAGGACGACATCATGAAAAACTAATAGGATAATGAAAAGCATATATGCCTCACGAAGATTCGAACTCAAGCTCAAGAGCCAGCCAACAGAGACTTTCATAGCAGCTACTGGCAATAATTTTTCCCCTTTTCATTATTCATTTGCATGAATATTTTTTTGTGCCATCATCGAAACACTTTCATCCTTGATGCCTGTTCGTTTCCCATAATGTTTGCTCCATCTGCGCATCATTATTTTGTAAAATCCTTGAATAATTTATGCTAAACACGGTGTGGCGATAAGCATAGGGGAGAAAGAGGCTTTTGGCCCACTCAAGGGAAGTTCTCACAACCCTCTTTGTTCCGGGTTTGCATTTGCTGTTCTTCAGGTGTGACCAACATGCAATGTTTTTATCGCTGCTAGGTTGAAATCACATCGCCTGATTTATTAAGCTAGAATACTTGTTAACAAAATGCAACGGGGGAAACATGTAAGGATCCGTCTCTTTTTTTAATCCATGGTAATGATAGGAGTGCCTCCCGTTAATGTATATTTTATTCCAGCTAAGGTTTCCGAATAATAATGATGCTGTAAGGAATTCAGCTCTTTGGACTTTTGAGAACAGCTGTAAGTCATTATTAGTGGGCCAATGCCACAGAATTACATTCGAAGTGGGTTCGATAGTGGGCAAATTATTATCAGATCGGTTCTACTTCGGTGGTCATGACAACTCGCCCCTTTCTCTCTCTCTCTCTCTCTCTCTCTCTCTCTCTCCTTGCTTCTATATTTCCTTTCTTCCACCCCCTCTCTCTCTACTTTCCTCCGCTGTTTCAGTATCTA
The DNA here is from genome assembly GCF_977018435.1 of Lepisma saccharinum. NCBI lineage: Eukaryota > Metazoa > Arthropoda > Insecta > Zygentoma > Lepismatidae > Lepisma > Lepisma saccharinum. Next base: position 20,697,540 of record NC_139239.1, read on the forward strand.
TCGTTTCCATTATCTGTTCCTTGTTTCTTTTGGTTTCTTCCATTTTCTTCTTTCTTTTTCTCTTGTTTTATTCCGATGTTTCGCCCCCCCTCTCTCTCTCTTCCTTTCTCTGTTCGCTGTATATATCTTTCCGTCCGTCTTCTATTTCCTTCTTCCTTTCTCTCCATTTCTTCCAATGTTCCTATATATACATCTTACTTCTCTTTCCTTCTCTCTCCCTTTATACCGCTGTTTCCTTATCTCTTCTATCTGTTCCCTGCCGCTTTCTTTCCTTGTTTCTGTCATTTCCTTCTTTCTCTCTCTCCTTTATTCGCTGTTTCTTTATCCATCTCTTCTTATCTTCGTTCCATGTCTCCTACTATCCTTCCATCTTCAATTTCCTTCTATCTCTCGCTCCCCTATGTTCCGTTGTTTCTTTATCTATCTCCTATCTCTCTTCTTTGTCTTTCTCACTCTGCTAGTTTCTTCTTTCTTTCTCTCTCCCCTTTTATCCTGCTTCTTTATCTATCTCTTCGTTATTTTGTTCCCTATCTCTTTCTCTCATTTCATCTTTCTCTTTCACTTTGTTTTCAGTCTCTTGCTGTTTTCTTTTCATTCTCTGCTTTTCCTTTCAAGGGATGGTATGGAGACAAGAGAAGACGACGCGACACAAGGGTTGGCAGTGGCCTCGATCTTGTCTTGACTTGTAAAATGTTTGTCTCGTTCTCGTCTCAAAATATATATCGTCAACAACATATACAGCGTGTAAGAGCCCAAACTTCCACAGCATAGAGAAGACATTAACGCAAACAACTTTTCACAATGAAATGATTATTCATGAAACTCATGAAGTGACCTGGACCAACACTCAAACCTGGAACCCTAGGTTGCGAGTTCGTGAGTCGACAACTCAGCGTTTATGTACGCATATGTATTTTTCATATAGGGAAGCAGAAAGATAAATAAATTATATTGCATTTCAGCCAATGTACGTCATTATCAACTCGCACGAACAAAAGAAATCTGACCGCCTCATATCTTAATCAAACATCAACGTGTGAAAGCCATCAATAATTGTTGCGTGCGGCCACAATGCATGGAAATAAACATTTCATGGTGTTCCCGCATGTAGGCCACAGCCAGGGAGTGGTTGATCACGGAATATATTAAAACTTGTGCGATAGAATAGTACATGTATGTTACATTACTATGATGAAACACGCAGGTTGCTCCTGGCTCGTATGCAAACACGCAAAGCATATTCACAACAATATCAATACACATAAATACATCAAGGACGATCAAGTTTATACACGCCATGCGGTTGTCCATCATTCACGCTCCTGTGGGGGTAGATGAGCCAGATATTCTTGTCGTTCTTGTTTGCTGCTCTTATTCGCGTCGATTAAAAGTGTTCATTATCGTGGGGGTAATTAATATGTTCGAAATGTATGAATTAATATAATGTGCACTGTATCAAAAGCATATTTCTAAACACATTGATGTGATTAGATGTTTTTTAGAGAAGAAGCTGAAAGATATTTCTCTGTCCTTCTCTACCCCTCTCACTGTATGTTTCACGAGTAAGGGAAGGAGAAAGAGAGGGAGAGAATCTCTCTTTTCGTTCACTATTTCTACTTTTCTCTTTCCCTTTCTTTCCCCTTTCATTCTTCAATCTTCACGAGAGATAGAGAGAGATGTTTTTCTTTCTTATTTTTCTCTCTTCGTTAAGAGAGAGAGGGGTGAGAAAGAAGAGCGAAATAATCTCTCTCTTTTATTTCCCTCTCTCTTCTTCTATCTGTAAAAGAGAGAAAGAAAGGAATGAGAATAGAAAGAAAGAGAATGGTGGCGTAGTGGTAACGTCGTCGCCTTGTAATCTAGGGGTCTAGGTTCGATGCTCGGTAGAGGCACATAGTGGTTCGGATCCCATTTTAAACAGCAGGTACGGGGCCCTGATTGATTGAAATGGACCTAAAACAATTCAAAATACTGCACATTTATTTATTGTTGTGCTATTAATACTATTGAGGCAAAAGTTAGGTTGGAGAAAGGTTGCTGACCTCCTCTACCTTACCTCGTGCCGCCTATATTTATCAATGACGTGAAGTTAGTTATAATTAATAAGGAAATCAAATTTAATGCGAAACTTTATTACTATGTCTACCAAAGCGGCAATTTCTACCGTAATCGTATTCAAACACAATTTCTATCATGATTCCATTACTTCCAAGTGATTTTTTTCCGTCACATATAAACTTACTTACAATGTGGTCATTCGGTCTAAGGAGTCAGGCTTTAGGGTCTGGCTACAGGACGCACGCTGGTTCGAGTCTCCGGAGGGAAGCGTAGCAATTTTTCTACGGAGATTTAGGACAGTGTATGGGACCGGTGGCCATAAATATTCAATATTATAAACTTACTTTGAGATCAAGGTTTTTGTTCCGTAAGTCAGTAAATATTGTATAGCTATGAGTGATATTAAACTATTTAGACCACAATCACTATGATTTTTCAATTTGCTTTCCGACTTAAATTATAAATATTATCTCTGCTAGCTTGGGGTGGGGTCTCTTGAAGTGTGAGGAACTTTGGGCAAGTATATTCCTCAGGATGGCACTCCATATTAGACAATGTGAATGTGAGAGTAAGAATCACATTCTTACATTGAAAATAGGACAGCGCGCGACATTTATTTATTATAAACAGTTCTCCAGTTCTCAGAAGAAGAGAGTTTTGGAAGTTTCTAACTCGCTCTGTGATTCGTGGACTTCTCGCTTACTCCCGGAAGAGCGCTGGCCGCCGAAGCTATCCGAGGCTTGAAGTTTCATCAACAACATCGGGGTATGGCTCCTTATACTAATAATCCAAGAAGGCGTAAGATGGTGGAGTTGTTTTTAAAGAAGACGATGGCGAAGAAGAAGAAGAAACCACGAAGCCAAGCTCTTAGGAGACCGAGTTGAAGAAGCTCCTCAGAAGACTTTGCGGCCGGGAGCCATTTCTTCGCCAGAACCCACCAACCAACTTCCATTAAAATTTAAACCTCGCCATTAGTCCTGGTTTTCTAAGATGCTTCTGCCTCCGCTGTACACACACATATACACGTGTATGAGTTGATATTCAAGTGTGTGTGTGTGTGTGTGTGCGTATGCCCGCTCCTGACAGGTGAGGAAGAGAGAGACTGGAGAGGAGGAGGGAAGGCAAATATGGTGAGTAATTTTCTGGAAAACAACGTCGGATGAGTTAGAAGGCTGGAAAACGAGGATGGGCTCTCCGCGGAAGGGAAGAGCCGAGATAAAAGTGGATCATCGCTTGGGATGGAAGGATCAAGAACGTAATTATCGGCTTATGGTGCATTCGTGGAGGACTTGAAGAACTTGGGGAAGTAAAGCAGCGAAGTTTTAGTTGGTGCGGGCTGGCTAGAAAGGTTTCGCGCCATAGCCGACCAAGTTTCGGAGCAGAGGGTGTTCGAAGCGATACTTGTTTTTTACCAGAGTAATGTACGGATAAGAGTTTCATCAATATTTCAACGCACATCAGCAAAATTCCTTTCGTGTTCGAGCACTGATTTATCCCGACCTCTCCGATATAACATACAACATACGCTGTCGTCTTGTCATCATTATGATCAGAGGCACAATGTTATCTACCGTTAAAATTTAACTGTCGGCCTGTTAATTTACGTAAAAGGGACGCAACCGTTCGGTTTTATTTAAATTTGAATATTGTATCATGCATAAAGGTAGATAATGATTATAAATTACGGTTGTAATGGCTGTTAACACTTTAGAAACTTTTTTTTCTTTTTGCGATAGTTGGATGGTAGCTGAAATTGCCATTCTTGGCCAAATTGTCCAACTTTTCACAGTGTATAACGGACACTGCTGTCTTGTACTAATTTTGTTCAGAGCTGCAGTTAGAGGGGCATTTAGTAGTTTGTCCACCCTAAAGTTCACAATTGATACACCGTAAAAAAGTTAACTGGAGAAAAGACGTTCTAAGACTGTCAATTTCCGCTGACATCCAACTACCATACAACAAAATAGCCATGGCCGTTTTTAAAGAATTAACAGCAAATATGAATCGAACCAAAGTCTAGAAGGAAATAAGCTAGACTGGAGATTGTTTAGTACGTTGGAGACCTTTATAATGCCTTGGTATTTGAATGCACAGGTACGATATTTGGCTTTCTACTTTATCTAGTTACTAGTTATGTACACGTTGTTAATTTAGCAGAAGAAATACGAGATTGAACACACACACGACTACAGGTATTCCGTCTGAATTGTAACGCAGAAAACTGCTTTTGCTTCCACATGATACGAGGAACGCAAAACTTTTAATATCACATTCGTTGGGTGGCATGTGACGGGAGAGTTTGAAAACACATTCAAGGTTTTATTTTTTGCCATGTGTGGAAGAAATTGTGACGAAATGAAAACACCAATTTTAAGAAAATTACACCGAAAAGAGAAAAAACACCAATTTTTGGCTAAAAATTATACTGAATCAAGATTGCTTCATGGAAGTTACAGTATCCTAAGGATTATTTTGTAAAATTCTAGTTGATAAGTAACATAATACAATCAATTTTACCAAACTTTTGGAGATGTATCTACAAAGAAAAGAGAAAACACCCGGTAAGTAGTTTTTTTTCTTCCAGACACAAGCCAAAATATTTGTTTTCAGAAACCTTCCTATCAGGCCCACTAGAGAATCGAACCTGGATCCATTCGAACCGACAGCGGGAGCGCAAGCCATTTGTCTACGCGCGAAGCCTATTCCGAGATTATTTTGGATCATTTTCTTTATGAAAACTGAAAGTTTACTTACCTTCCATCTGGTGAGGCAAAGTGTAATTAATCGTTCATGGAAGATCTTTCCTTGTACAGCACTACTTATTGAATTCCAGCTCGACCATTGCGTGGCCGCTCCATAACTATAGAGAAACACACCAATGCCCTATGGGATGGAATTGCGGGGACTGGAATGGGGAAGGTTGATCCATTAGCTTTGTGCACGGTTCAACAGTGCCTGGCAGAAGATGCATTTCCTTCCAGTGCTATTGATGGTCACGCTGCGAAGCCACTTGCTTGCGTGTTGCGTAAACAAAAGAAGATAACGAGTTAATTTTCGTAATAGAAGTCGCTACCGTCTTTGTAGAGGTTTCATATTTGATTGATTTACCCAAATTGCGCGGTTTCACGAGTCCGTAATAGCTTAAGGGGATGTTGCATTTTTCCTACATAATAGCAAACCTGACTTCTCCAGTGCAGCATATTTTGGTCATGATTATCTCGACACCCAGTGCAGCAACATTTTTCTGTTTTTGGAGAAACCTCGAGAAAGCATTTATCTTGCTAAACACTGGGTGAAACTTTCTCTCGGTGTAGTTCCTTTGCTGGAATAATTTGAATTTACAAATCACGTTTGGTTAATTCTGTTGGAAACCATAAAAAAAAAAAAAAAAAAAAAGGTAAAGTGTTCCCCTGTGCATAGCACCACGACATGAAGGCGTATAGGGGGTGTGGGGGTAACGCCCCACACTTTCTTGATCCGGTCGTGAGTGGGGGTGATGTGATCAGCATCACGCCCCTGACCGCCTTTACCCCCCAGGGTTTCCCCCAGGTACCCATGTTATTCGACGCTGGGTAGGCGCCGGGGCCGCTTCCACCGTTAGAACAAAAAAAAATTGTAAAATTTTCTAAATTTTGTAATTTTGACCCGTTATAACTAACAGAATTTGGTTCTGGTGAACAATTATTTGTTTTTCGCCTATTTAAGCAAATGTTGTATTACCATAAACAATTTTGTGGTTTTTCCAACGAACTTTACCGTGTGATTTCTGATGTGAGCTTCTTAATCAGAAAGCAGCGTGTGAATAGGTAAAATTCATACAGGGAAGTCAGGTTAGATCCAACAAATCGGTTTGAAATTTTAGGAAAACTCACGGGCAAGTAGCGCGTCTAATAAATTTGTAATTTTGCCCACACCATTTTACATGTATACGCGAACCGGGAACATAATCTGAACACATTGGCCTATTCTTGATAAGTGTAATTATAATGGTAAAGGTTAAGCTGAAGGCATATAGGGAGGGGGTGGAGGTAGGCACACATTCATACTCGCCCATTTGTGGAGGTGATGCGATCAGCACCATACTCCAGTCATTCATCCCCAGCAGGTACCTATTTAGTAGAGGATTGGCGAACCCGAAACCCAGTCAAACATGAACATTGCAGCAAAAATTCCCACCTGAAGCGACAAAAAATTTGGTAGCGGCAATTTTTTCCCTTTCCTTCCAGTATAGCAAATACATAAAAATTGAACATGTCCATACTTGGTGAACAAAAGCATACATCACTGTATTCAACATGTAAGTGTGAAATCTCCACAAGGCTTGCCATGTTATTACAAAAGCGTGGAAGGCAAAAGCAGGAGGGAAGAAGAAGCGATTGCGTGTTTGCCCAACATTAGCTTCTGCTAATTACAAAAGCCAGCCGACCACCGGGAGAATGATAAATTGATTGCTGTGGGGGAAATGGCTGTTGCTCTCTTTTCTGCTCGGTTATTGTCTTTCCGTTCGGCGCGTGGAACGTGTCGCCAAAATTATTTGTTAACTTAGAAGCTTTCACGAGCCACCAAGATACTGGGCATACGTCAACTCCCGCCTCCCCCCGACGAACACCGGAAGTAATCACAGAAGCAATTTCACACTTCAACGCACGACTCTGTTGCTTCCTGTGTGAAAGGTAAACATATAGTTTCACACAGGGGTGGGAAATTTTGGAATTCAACATTGATTTTCAGCCAATATATTACTACATACTATGTTTGAGTTTTTAAACCTGTTAAGATGATATGATTTGTATTTATTTCATTTTCTCTAGACAGGAGTTGTGGGCATGGGCGTCCGGAAGGGGGGACAAGGGGGGGCCGTCTGTCTGGCACGTATGGCTACTAGCATCTGCATATCAATTCTCCCCTCTATTCCCTCTTCCCACACCCATCCCAGCCCTATACTGTATAATTCCGTCTTTATTTTTCCTACCCATTGCCTCCCATTACCCCCCTTATCTGTGATTGTACACAGAGTTCCTTCAAATTTCCCCCCTCCATGGTGATCAGTATTGCCCAGTATATAATGCTCCTCATTTTGGCATGCTGTATATATGTATGTGGTATCTGCATGGTTGTGTATCTGCACATATGGGTATCCATATACAATTACATGTTTATTATTGTATTTGAATATAATTTGGCTAATGTATGCTTTCCTCTGAGGCAAATAAATAAATAATTTAGATCACGAAATAAGAATACAATTAACAAAATACATATCTGTTTCAAGATGTGGCTCATACAAATGTTTGAAAGGCATTCAGTAGCTCACGCACACTAGAAATTCTGGTGCCGACACTGGTGCTCTAACGTGTTGGTGACCCGCTCGTTATTGCACCTTGGCCTACTGGCTCGACGGACTTTCTTCTGCTACATATTGACTTTTTTTTATACACACAAATCAATCCCTCCTTGCATTAGACGACAGCTTGAGCAGAAGCAGCCCGGTGAAAGACATTTCAAGCTTCGCAGGGTATCAATCCCGAGAATATCGTTGTCAATACATCGCGACCTTCATTTGAAATGAAGATGAGACAAGGGTAAACTACCACAATGAGAAGGGGGAAGAGGAGAAAGAAGGAGGGGAGAAGCAATCAGCCTTGTTCACTCTCTCGTATGAAAGCTAACAACAAAATGGAGATTAGCATGACTTGGAGAGGCTCGCTTGAGCACACAACACTCATCATTGCCACCAGTGGAGGAACCTCCTTGTGGCAGTCGACACCAGGGAATTCATCAAGCCTCATTCCTGTTGAATGGAACACTGAGTACGGCCGATAATTCCTCCAGGAAAGTTCTCGACATTTGCTGCAGGACAATCAACCTCTGTTTGCCTTCTTCTATTCCGTTCTTTCACATATTTTTTTACCTCCTGGTTCTCATACAGCAATGGTACTTGGAAACTAGCATGGCTGCTATCGACTGCTCAAAAATTTAGATATGCAGTAGACTGGAAGAGCCACCTAGCGTCATTTTACTGCACTATAAATCACTCTAATCTCTCTCTCACACAAAGCAACAAAATGTGTCAATCTATACGAGTATATTGATTCAAGTAAGACATTAAGTGCATAAACTGTACAATGATGCACTAGAATAGTACATACAGAAATGCTGGGGCGCCAACTTTTCATAAACTTTAGATAGGCTCAAACACTTGAGTTACAACCTCACCAAAAAAATCTCATAAATTTTTACTTATTTTCTTCAAAACCTGTTATTTATTAATTTCAATAATCAATCGATCACGAATAACTATAACAAATAATAATAATAAAAGGACAAAAAATTGGGCGCTGTTGCATGTGATGCACTAAAAATGCATGAACTGAGAAGATCGTACACGTACATTTCGAGGTTAAGCTACAATTACACGTTTAATTGTTTCAATTGATGCATCAAAACCAACCTTAATTTGACGAATTTTGATCGTTTGACTGATTGAGTTTATGTTACCTCGCCACGTTTAGCTAATTGCGAAGACAAGGATGAGTGATGAAATGATGAAGTTGACAAAGGAGCTCTCGCAAAGAACACCCATGCCGAGACCAGCATTCTAGCGTGCTGTGCTAACCACTTCGCCACTGATGCATTTCGACTTTCGAGTTTTGTGCGATATGGAAGTCATACAATATAGTCAATGGGCATATGTTTAACCAGCAAAATCGATAGCCGGATGCGAATACCAAGACATAATTCGATATACATAATAATGAATGACGTATAATGAATTAACATGATTGGTCACTGTAGTGTATTCAATTGATTGATTTGATTTCTTCCACTCTTGGCTAATCGCGAAGATCAGAATGAGTGGTGATAGGACGAAGCTAATGGACAATCACAAACACATATGAACACAACACGAGCACCACAGAAGATTACACTGGCTGTGACTCCCGACGCCAGAGGCTCGACCTCCCAGATGGTAGTGGTTAACTTTATCACCTTGTAATGAAGGGGTCCCGGCTTCCATACCCGATTGAAGCATATAGTGGTTTGGATACCACTTTAAACTGTAGATCCAGTCTTATCTGTGCATAACTTATACTGAAAACAAAATTAAAAAAGAACTTACAACCAGAGTCTCGTTAGTCTGCACAAATGCAAACCAGGGTGTGGTACAGTCAACGGCAAAGATAATGGTAGGCAAATTGTCCACCGCTATTTTCAATACTTTTTTATTCTACATCCTGTGTTGTTTTAAGGAATGAGAAGACTATGTTGGTTCGAAGTAGGCATTGTTCTAAGCTTATTGACGCCTTTATTTCAATTCATTGTCATTGCGTAATTCAGACCGAATGAAAATGGTGGTGGACAATTCTCCTACTGTTTCTTTGCCGTTCGGTGTACATGGAAGAGAGGTCGACATTTGAGTGCTTTCGGAGAAGGTAACCCCTTGCACCACCAATTTGTCCAAAAATCTGTAACCAATCAGATATCAATTTATGAAGTTTCGATTATTACCCAAGGAGCATATTGCTAAGCAAATTTATCCCCAAATTTCTTTCAAATCAAATGAAATTTTAAAAATCAAAACTGTGCTGAAAAGCAAAAAGTTTTCGTTTAGAGTTTTTAGATGCTCACGATCTGCAGGAGTGAATTCTTGATTGGTTCTGAAATCATCGTCATGAAGCTAGTACAGTCATTGGGGTCAACGAAGACGCCCTTACGTAACCAGCTACTCACAGGTGTTCCGTGTTGCATAATGCCATTGTTACAGAAAGTACTCTTGAAACGTGGAAGGGAAATGGGTTGTAGTTCTGTTAGATGTAATGAGTTACAAATGTAGTACTTCTTGCTTCATCGTGGAGTGAAATTATTAGTAAGCTTGGCAGCTTATCGTTCGGGAAAATGAAAGCAATTCAGGATGTTGAAATTTTAGAAGGTATGTTTTGCAAGTATTGTTAAAAGTTTCTGAATTATTTAGTGTCATTAGTGCAAGAATGTTCATGTAAAGTAAAGGAAGGAGACTTTCATATTTTTCTTTGCTATATGTTAAATCTAATACGTGGATTAGTATGCTTTTATATTTACTTCACACTAACAATTAAAAATAATCAATAATAACAGGTTACCATGACAACAATATCAGATTGAAATAATGACTGATTCAACCCATGGCTGTATATTTAAACTATCTAATGTATAACAATACTCCCTTCGTTAGATAAAGAATAATTCTATCCCAGTTGATTCTTGCCTATCTTGTTGCTTCAAACAACCTGGTTCTACCCTGAGCTGTACATTGTAGCTATACCTGCACTGATGCACTAGTAGAAATGAATAATTGCTCATAGACAGTGCTTGAATTGTAGGGGAAAGAGGCAGGGCATATCCCTCCCACCTTGTATTTTCTGGGTTTCAGTTTCCAATCACAGAAACAAAAATCCCACCTCTCTCAGAATGTGTTATTTTTTATTATTCATTAATAATTTTCAATATTTTAATTTAATTTTAGAACCGAGTCATTACAAGTAACAGGATTTTGATAATTACATATATTTCCTGTGTATGTAGACAGCGTTCTTGAGTAATTTCTCTAGTTACTGAAACAAACATTCAAAATAATATAAGAAAAAAATTATTATTATTATTATTACTAAAATATAATTTCTCCAAAAAATCTGTGAATGTTAATTGAGTGTGAGAGGCCTGTCACCTTACAGTCCCTACCAAAAGTTCAAGTCCACCTTGTCATGTGTTTTTCAGACAAACAGAAGAAGTACATATGCGAGTGCTTTTCATGAAATAAACACTAATACAAAATTCGAATTATTATGTAATGTTATTGAAACGTACATCAAGATCAAGAAAGTGTAAGGGCATATTAATGCACTTATAACTAATAGATGCAACTAAAGGTACAATTTGTAAAATCATTAAATCTGAACTTTGAAAATATGCTTGAAAACAAACATTTCTCCTGAAATTAGATGAATGAAGTGTGAAATTTTAATAGTCAATAGGTCCACCTTTAAGTTTCAAGCACATTTGCACACGTTTTCTCATGCTGTGGACCAATTTCTGGCATTCTTGGGGCGTAATCTCATTCCATACTTCGGAGATCTGTTCACGAAGTTCCTGGACATTACTTGGCTGGCGTCTGGCTACACGAAGACCAATGGTATTCCATAGGTTTTCTATAGGATTCAGGTCCGGACTTCGTGCTGGCCAAGGCAACAATGAGATTTCCCTCGCTTGAATCCAAGCCATTGTTGCTGCTGACGTGTTGCAAGTCTCGCGATAATCCGATCCTCGTGTACAGACGTTACCCTGGGGCGGCCGCAGCGTGGTTTATCAACCACTGTACCTTGCTGCTTGAATTTGTTTATTGTGTTTGCCACGCAGGTTTTATTCACATTCAATGAGACTTTAATTTCTTTATGAGACCTATTGCATCTGTACATACAATTACTTGCCATTTCACAGCCACGGGCACAGATTTTTTTCCCCATTATCAAGTAGCTTACGATTCAAACAGCCTGTTTATTATCAAGCGTAACGAAAACAGATTTGGACTTGCACAATGCTGCTACTCGAGATATGTCTTTCTGCGCCATCTATTGACACGCATTTCAACTAATGACTGATAAAATTTGTTCACTCCTGCGTAGCCGGTGAGGAAGATATTGTTATTTGAAAACCTCTTAGTTTTCGTTATATTTCTTTTATTTTGCGAATTGTAGGGAAAAAATATAAAACACGAGATTTTTTTAGTTGTTTCTTTTTGGGCGCCAAAACTTTCGTTCATGTTGCACAATACTGAAAAAAATTCAGTACTGTCATAATGACGTCGGTTACGTGTATACACATTCATCTGTACTTCAAAATGCTGAATTTTGCAGTTAAGAAATTTGATTTTCCACTTTCGTATTTCAAGAACTACCAATATTTTTTCGGCAATATATGCCTCACGCACTATATTACTTCCATACAATTTCACTCCATATTTGTACCAAAAACTTTCGGTCAGGATTCATTTATATGAGAAAAGTTGGTGGTCTTAAACTTTTGGTAGGGACTGTACTTTCACTTAATCTCATTTTATTACACCTCGTAAATCAGGACTCCATATATACTTTATTCTTCACTACTGCCATATTTTCAAATAACCTCTTCTTATTCTGAGTATAGCGGCTGCACATAGTTGTTCGGACACACTTTGAACCCTACGTCCAGTCCCGATTAACCTCTCTGTGCATAAAGTGAACTTAAACAAACAAATACATGCGATCAAGTGACTTACAACAACCTTCTAAAATGTGCCTGATTTAAGAAAAAAATCTATTTGGTTCGGTAGATTATTGTATTGGGTATGTAGTTTGTGAAACCATCCATGAACTACAGTCCAGCAGAATTAACTTGGGAGAAATGGCCGCTCTGTGAGTGATGGAACTGCGCTCGAATTGGCTAGAGCGGGGGACTTCCCGCTGTAACGGGCCAACGGAATCTCTACAAACTCTACTCTAGAGTTTCAGTTGGCCCGTTACAGCGGGAATTCCCCCGCTCTAGCCAATTCGAGCGCAGTTCCATCACTCACAGAGCGGCCATTTCTCTCAAGTTAATTCTAGTGGACTGTAGATTTGTGGCTAAGTGCATCAGAAGGCAGCATTTGAAAGTGAATTTCTTGCAGTAGACGACCACTTCTGGCGTTACCATTGGCTATTTTGAGTTGGAATATGTGGTCTGCCGGTTTGACTCTCTCGTGAGGAGTGTGGATAATTAAGATTTGGATGTAGGCATTACTGAAATGTACAATTGTCAGTTGTAGCACCGAACATGCCTGTAGTATTATATGGGTGTGAAACTTGGTCCCATACATTGAAAGAGGAACATAAATTGAGAGTATTTGAAAATAAAATCCTTAGGAAATTATTTGGACCTAAAAGGGATGAGGAGACAGGTGAGTGGAGAAGGTTACATAATTTAGAACTACATAATTTGTATTCATGTCCAGATATTATTAGAATAATTAAATCAAGAAGACTTAGGTGGGCAGGGCTTGTGGCACGAATGGGAGAGGAAAGAGGAGTTTACAGGATTCTTGTTGGGAAACCTGATGGTAAGAGACCTGTAGGAAGCCCACGACGAAGATGGAGGGACAACGTTGAGATGGACCTAAAGGAAATCGGTAAGGATGGAAAAGAGTATATAGATCTCGCTCAAGACAAGGACAGATGGAAGGCCTGTGTTGCTGCAGCCATGAACCTTCGGGTTTAAGAAGGCTAGAGGGTTAGTTAGTTAGTTAGCACTGAACATGCACATAATCCTTTTTTAAATTCTTGACGATGGTCAACAGTGTCCAACAGCACTGCTCTTTTGACGGACGTAAACAGACAAAAACATAACAATGCCCCATCCATCGAACACGGCAGCTGCATGGTGAAGAGCCCCTTCTAAACATCTGTTACCCTGCTACGCCCAACAATGTAATCATAGGAGCTGTCTATCTGCAAGTTTATGCCTTATGGTTGAAGGGCTGCACCATGATATACACGCACGATAGGTTCGCAATGGGAAAAGGGATGACACCTCGTACAGTATCGCACCCTGCCTTCGAGGGACGGTTTCACCCTTCCTTGTACTGGAAAGGGTGCTACTTCAAGGTTCCCCCAACAAAGATAACATCGCGATAACGTCCCCTTCGCAGGACGATATTGGTAGAGGAAGTGGAAATAAAAAAGAACTGCACAAAATGGGAGTTCTGAACATATCTGATCGCTACCGCAAACATACACGTGCCACAGTGTCCGTGTGTGTGTGTGAACGGTGACGAAAGCGGTAAGAAACGTATTGGATTATCGTGTAGCGGAAACAACCGTTTGATTGATATTGATAATGATCGCTGACAAGATCTGGGCGAGGGACGAGAATGTGTTATGGCCACTGTTTGCGTGCGAACACCTGGGCTTCGTGGAAACCTCTGTGAATAAAGTAAACAGAAGCTCTGACTAGGCGAAGCGACATGATTGTGTAACAAACACAATGCTATTGCCATACATTTCCCTCAGAATGCCCGTGCGTGATTACTAAAAGGTAATTGTACGTACCCAATGGCTAGATCGAAATCGCTCGAAAGTTAGGAAAGAAGTCCAAGGACTCACTAATGCTAGCTCACCATCGAAGCCTGAAACACTATAATTTGAAGGTCGACATTGAACTTTGTGTTGTGCTACTCCCATACATATCTTAGGGAGTGGATTTATGCCTATTTACTCTATTTTTATTATTTTGTATTATGGCATAGTAGAGCCGCGCTGGTCCAGACGGTTAAGGTGTCCGTCTGACTGCTACGCGGGAGACCCACATTCGATTCCCTGGATGAGTGATTTCGAGTTGGATTTTATCAAGCAATATCTCTGAACGGAGTGGCTCTGGGGTTCAACCAGCCTTTAATATATGGGTACCCGGGACCATCATCTTGGAGGATGATGGCGGCGAGAGCGTGGTCTGGTCACATCAGCTGCACCAATGGCCGAGATTGTGAATGTGTGGATCTCTGCTTCCAACCCCCCTCTTACCATGCATACAATGTGTAGGCGTTACCTTTACATTGAAACATAGTGCAAATAAATGCCTATTTTGAAGTTTATTTATTTATAATGCTGCGAAAAACAGACGTCTAACCCGTTTACAGTTCCCAAAAAAATTACTGGATTTGGAAATATATAAAAATAAATACATAATCTATATATATATATAAAAATGGATGTATGTGTGGGTGTGTGTGTGTAGGTGTGTATATTTGTTTGTTCCGGCATAACTCTCGAACGCCTGGAGCGATTTCAACCAAACTTGGTACGCGTATCACTTGCAACCTGGAAAGAAAAACTGTGGGGGTAAGACACCCCTGGCACGCCTGGGGGTGGGGGTGGGGGTGGGAAGGGGTGACATGTAAAAATGATCGAGAACCACCGATATTAAATTCCTCGCAAACATACATCCGTGACTCTATACAATCCGCACAACGATAGTGTTTCTCGGGTTGTCTAACATTCAGGCTGTGTTGCGAATGGAATCCATAGTTTTCGTGACACTCCCAATGCGGTTCAACTCCAAGTTCATCACCTATCGGCATGGCGGGGTGAGAGGGTGCGAAAAATAAAATGCCGCAAATGACCTAGATTAGTGTCGAATCCATAGTTTCCGGAGTCGCTAAGCTAATTGGTGACATTCACGAGCACACTTAAAATTAGTTATATTTTACACTATAGTTAGAATTCATTATTTTCCTGTCTAATACAAGATTGGGATCAATAAATACCCGGGCAACGCCGGGTAATCAGCTAGTTTTAAAATAATAATGTATACATATAATAGTTACAGATACGTATGAAATTCCTGCACGGTAACTTGCAATACAAAAGTTGTTGGGAATAAACGATAAAAATAAAAATAGTGGGGGGGAGGGCAAGAACAGTTTAGTTTCTCCTCATAGACAAGGCTTAGCATAAGGCATATAGTGCGGGGCAAAAAGGGAGAGGGGTCGAAGTGCCTCCCCACGCCCCCAATTGCCGCCTCTGCGTATATTTATTTATTTATTGAGAAAATTCCAGATACAGTACAGGTGGCCATTTTACACTGAAATTGTCAACAGTGAGAAAGCAATAATAATAATAATAAGTAAAAAAATAAAAAATAAAAAATAAAAAAATAAAAAATAATATAGTGTAAAAATAATAAATCAACAGCCTATTGTAAGTAAGAATATTGTTGGTTAAATTTCGTGCCTATTTTAAATAATCTTCCCTAAATTGCTTCTTTGTGCGGCATCTTTTGCTTATTTATGCTTTCATTTGATACGTTGATTCTTGATTGATTTTATTTATTTTACTTCGCTTTTCTGCAACTTTTGGCTAATTGCGAAGATAAGTGCGAGTGATGATATGACGACATTGATTGGGGACATTCACAAAGAACAGACATGCCTAGGCCGGGAATCGAACCCGGAACTTCTGGCGTTCTAGGACGCTGTGCTAACCACTCTGCAGTTCTCTCCACCGTGCACTGAAGAAGGTAAACTCTTGTTTTGTTAGAATTTCTTCACAAATTTCATCTAACCACCAATGACAGTGAGCAGAAGTTTTCGTTCGTAAGTAACTAGGATTGTCTGCACTTTCCCAATCAAATCTTTCCTTGAGTCTGAAACGTATGCATAGAAATTGGATTATCGTATTGATTTAATTTGGCACACCTTTCCATCAAAACATCTGCCAAATGGTGCTAATTGATGACTGCAAGAAGAAGAACCCCCTTTGAGAGTTAGGAGGAAATCATTTTCACCTGCCGCATCCTCTTCGTCCCCCCTCCTCCTTCCACCACCCTCTGAAGCATCGGTGGTTGTTTCATTTCTCTTCCCCTGACAGTCATGGTGCCGTCCCATTGTGGTTTAATGTATGGAACATCATGAATAAAAACAAGACAAGACCCTCTGCAGATTTCCCTCTCCCTAACACACACACACACACGAAGGCTGAATTGTGATCATACAACCTTCCCTCCTCGTCCTAATGTTACTCATTTGACAGTCATATGGGGCAATCTGGTTTCCGCTTCGAACGATGAAGCTGGTCTCAGACTTCTCCCCCCTCTCCACACTTTAGGTTCAATGTTGCCACTTACGAGAAATTCAATCTATGTCTGTAGCGACCGCCATGCTAGGCAGATTTCAGTCTTATATTGGCATTTATCTTATTCGTATTCTTTCAAGTTAAGAACTTGGATTAAATTATTTATACTTAATTGTTTTCATAATTCATATGTTATAATATTATTCGCGTATTTTTGCAACGTTTATTCAGAATTTATAGGCTAATATTTATCCCAAATAATATATGCAACGTTTGCATTGTTTTTCCAATCCAGAATGGCTAGGATTATTACTATCTTTCACGCAAATTTTGTTGTTTAAGCACAAGTTAAATACATTTCTTCTTAATATCGATTTTTGTTCAACAATGTACAAGATTGAAGTAATTTGTCTTCGTTATAAACTAAATCTTTATTTAATCATTTTTATGTACAAGGGCAAATATGAATTATTTGATAAAATCAGTTTAGTTATTTCTATATAGTTTAATATTGTAATATTATAGCAAAGTATTTCTCCCTTGTTTTCAATAAAATATCGTTTTCCTATTGGCTGTTTATGTTAGGAGTGGGGGAACTACATGTTTTTGGCGATGTAAAAACTTCCACGTTGGCATTTTTGATTGTTGCCAACCTGAACTTTAGCTTACTATCTCTAATTAAAATTGATCTGTTATATAAATTATCAGTTATTCTTGTGTTATTTTATATTATGAGTTTATATTATTGTAAGATAGAACAATCTGTTATGCTGCGCCTCGAGCTTGAGGTAGCAGTTGAGGTCTTGCTATTAACTGTGAAGGCGGTGCGAGGACTCTCGTGTTAAATAAGTTGCTTATCACTGCATACGAGCGTGCATGACCCAACAAATTATAATTCTAACTTGTGCGAATCAGTATGTACGCGCGCGATTCGTGATTAAAGATTTTGGACATTTTAAATATAAAGTATTTGGAATTTTATTTACTGTCACGTGTCGCAATTCGGTGGTTTCCTTCCTGGAGGAAGGGTGGATCGTCTTAATCCCGATCCCTGGGTGAGAACTGGTGCTTCCAACTGACCAGCCGGATCAAGGGGCGGTGTGTTGCCAATTCGGATCTCCATAGCCTGGAGTGGTGGCACGTTGCATGTTAAAGGGCTTATTTAGAAGTTGCAACATGGTGAGAAATCCATACTCTCTTCAACAATGTTATTTTTCAGTAGCATTGCAAGTTCCGACGGTATTGAAATAAATGCCACTCTTCGCCTTAAGCCTCTAAAAAGGTTCAAACAGGCAAAATATTTGCATAAGCGGGACATGACATTCGTTTCCATGATGCTTCCATGAATGTGAAAAGTATTGGAAGGCTGTCTCTGTCATCTGTGGAGTAAGGGCGCGCATAACGGAATAGAAGGGGAGAAAGCGAATTGGCAGAGACTTGCGCAGAGACTTGTTTTCGTTCGCTTGCTCCAGCGATTCCCGGGACAGCGTAGTATTGGTGATATCCTCTACCAGCTAAATTAGTTGAAGAATAGGTTATTTAATCATTATGTGCTATTTTTGATTGATATTTGACTCGATATATGTTTCAGTAATTGTTGCTACACAGTGTGCGATATCAAGCCATTCTCCGACTAGAGGCCAGCATAGTCTGCATTTTACCTACCCACTGCCCGCTTGCCCGTGAGGACAGGTATACCTGCTAGCCTGCCCACGGCAACGAGTCGACTTGCGTCTTTACCCGGGTTCTTCGTCTTCAAGGCGCTCTGCGCTTACAAGGTAACTGGGCATTCAACAAGACCCGGGCGCCTGCAAAACCTGCTGGAAGGAAACAGCCCTCCGGCAGCGTGTCGCTCCAGGTGTTTCATCACCACGTGGACAGCTTCAGCCAGTGTTGCCTACTTACGTAGCTCGTAAATCCTACGAGGTCCTAGGAGGAGCTCTCTCCTCCAAGGAGAATTTATATACTTAGCGATTTCAGTTCAGCGTAAGCAGTTTTTATCTTATTGCCAGGAAATGCACGCAGTATTACAGCTTCATTTATTTAAATGAATGATCGAGCAAACAAAAATCTCCTCACTGAAAACTAATTGCTTTTCATTGCATGGCGCCTTAACCAGGCACGCAGTGGCGCAACCAGAGGGGGTAGGGTGCATTGCTCACAACCTTGGACGGAAATTAAGTCTAGCGGAGGGGCAAGGGTGGGGGTCAAACATTAAAGTACAAGAAAAAACAGACTAGCAGAATTTAAGAGTAGCAGGGCTAAAGGGTACTCAAGATGGAATTAATTTTCATATTTTTCTTGCATTTTCCTTCCAGACGGCCAAGGGCACCTGCAGAGGGGGAATGGAGGGGTAATTGCAACCCCTTGATTTCAAATTTTATGAAAGTAGAAATATATTATAAAATATTATCCAGTGTCATCAAGTTCAATGCCGTAGCAAAGGGGTAGCGGGAGTCGGCCCTGAGCGCCGAACGATCTAAGTGAGAAAAGTTTTAAAACAGAGAATGCTATGGCGGCCCGTGATATTATTTGCTATTAATGTTGGTTTGTTACGAGTTGGATGAATTGATTATGTAATACGTCGCTCCATGTGAAAAGAAAATATTGTAGATGGAAATTTTACATGCCATATGTCTGTACATTCGGAATGCATTTATCATGCACTTTCTTTCTTTCAAAAACAGTTTGTGTGCTTGTTTTCCATTATTAGCTAATGTGAAATTGACGTGTTGAAAAAAAATATTTCTAATCCTCTGTTTCAACACAAATGCGCGTGAGAACCGACTTCTATCCCCTTTTTGCGTGATTTATGAGGATTATAATGCCTTTCATGGTACTTTATTACTATTATTGTGATTGTTGTTGTTGGCACGTTTATCCAAGTACTTGGCCCTACCCCCCAAACGAGGGTAACGGCAATGGCCCTGGCTGGCTACGGCCCTGGTGTTCGCAGTAGAACAGTGTGTTGTTCGACTCGCGACCTCAGCGTCGAACGTGACATGTTTCAGTCCTGTCCTATATCACTATATATACGTATATTGGTTATTTACGACATATACTTATGGATCCTGTGCCACGGAAAACCTATTTCAATGTGTGTGTGTGTGGGGGGGGGGGTAGCAACATTCGTAAATCTCATTTCATTGGTGATGTGGCTTACGAAGCTTCGAGTTCCCTTTTTTAAGGAGTGAAAATCTATTGCAGTTGGCAACACTGCAGAACGGTGTGGGCCCGGTGCAGTTTCTACTCGAAGCAACTACGTCATGTAGAGGGAGGGGTCTGCAGTTGATGGAAAGAACGAACTGAGACCTACTAGGTATCGTAAGACTGCGGGTACCCGCCGGGTCTACAATGCCTGCCAGGAACGATCTGTGCAGGTGGGCATACAAGCTGCTCAAGCGAGGGTGTTGCGCAGGTTGCATGGCATTTCAGGAGCGATGTCTCGCGAACGGGTCTGCTCCAGGTCTTGTGCAGGCCTTTATCTCCGACACTAATAGGGGGCCTCCCCGATGGCGCAGTGGCAGCGTCGTCGCCTTGTAATCAAGGGGTCCCGGGTTCGATACCCGGTGGAGGGACAAGAGTGGGTTCGGATCCAACTTTAAACTGTAGATCCAGTCCCGATTAGCCTTACTGTGCATAAAGTGGACACCAAATCAATCAATCCGAAACTAATATTGTATTTTCTTGATTTTTTTTCGTTTCCGTTGCATAATTTTGTTGTTGATTTGGGGTTTTAAAGTCCACTTTATGCACAGTAAGGCTAATCGAGACTGGACCTATAGTTTAAAGTGGAATCCGAACCACTGTGTGCCCGCTCCCCGGGTATCGAACCCGGGACCACTTGATTACAAGGCATTCCCGTTGCATAACATTCCAATAGTTATTCCGAAGTGGCGTTTTGTATCATATATAAATATACTAACATTTTACTTAATTGGATCATATACGACCCGACAATAACATCAATCACAATAGGAGTTCAAGATTCAAGTCGTTTTGAGAGGTAATAATGTTTATGATTTAATATTTATACCCAGAAAATAGATTGTTCAGACAGGGCAGGCATTATTATCAGGGCTGAGCCGATACCGCTTCACACCGATACCGATACCCATACCGATGCTTGAAAATTATAATATTAAGAGCTTTTCAAAATATTGATTAGTATTAGTGTATGTTTCGCTCTAATTATATGCATCAATTTACCAAGATTTTTTTGTTTAAAATATTTAAGAATTACATCAGGTTATTAAATTACATGTTATGTTATCACAGAGTTCTGTTTTCCCCACAAAACTGGTGCAAATAAACCTCGAATTTTGCAAAATTTGCAGGATAATATCGCGCAGCAATTTTCTGCAGGCCGTGAAAGACCAAAATGCCGGGTAAATATTCAATATACATCGGCATCGGTATTTTCTCAGTCTTTGAGTTCGTGTTTTAAGCCCACTTTACGCACAGTAAGGCTAATCGGGACTGGACCTACAGTTTAAAGAGGGATCCGAACCACTATGTGCCTCCACTGGGTATCGAACCCGGGATCCCTTGCTTACAAGGCAACGACGCTACCACTGAGCCATCTGGGAGGCCCTTTCTCAGTCTTAATTAATATTCAGGGCTTCGTGTAGCCAAATAGTTAGCACTCATGTCTTTGGTGCGAGCGGTTCCAGGTTCGAACCACCAAAATTTCAATGTTGACCTAGCATCTTGAGGTCAACTGGGGAGCAACTTCGAAACCAGAAGTAGCAGGCGATGGGAGTCGTACAGGTCACAGGCCTTAGCCTTGGCTGTTGCAGCACGGAGTCTAATTCAGACCAGTATATTGATTACAGAGTACAGTTGCTGTATTAAGTAAAGGGAAAATGGTGACACATCAAACTTCAGAGTTGGCAAACTAACCACGAAGGCCTTTGCTCCTGCCTGGACAATAAAACCGTACAAAAGGATGTCATTGGGAAAATATATTTGTCCATGGCTAGGCATCCGTGAAGAGAACACACATGGTGCCTGCACTCCCCTCCTCGCATCTTCCGAAGGGGAGTTCCAAGCAGTAGGACAGTTCGGTATAAAGAAAGAGGACATTAGGATTTCCTGCCACCGAGCGATCCTACAAAACATACAAAGACCAAAAAAAGACCGGAAAATACTTGAGGATCCCTTGCGAGGAGGTCAACGGATAATACAGCATGACCTTTCTTCTCGTTCGCCGAAACCTCTGGTACTCGATGATGGATCTCCCTGCTCTCCGAATCATGAAGAAGGGTACGTCACGCAGGAAGAGGTTAATATACCATGGTTAGCCACCGGATATCCTCTTGCTCTCGGATATCGCTAACGGACAAGATCCAATTCAAATGACAAAGATGCGAGCAATGTCCTGGAGTACGGGATTAACGAAATCTATACCAATATCAGAAGGGAAGTTGTATGGCGGTGATTAGGATCGGAGCGAAAAGGCAGTAAAAGGGAGGATTTTTACTGTTCGGACCGGGGGGGGGGGGGGGGGTAGACGAATATGTGTCGGCAATACACGCTTGGTTCGATTTATCTTCGCGTGTGGAGATGAGGGTGCTTGTTCAAAATTTGCTTAAGGGGAGCAAAGTAAAAACAAGTTGGGAATGTGCCTATATGCGGGGCAAGGTAACTCCCGGCGCCCATTCACAGCGTAGAAAGGCTATGTTGACAAAATCCTGTTTTCCTGCTGGCCGCTTCGGAGAGGAGGGATTCTAAAGTTGCACAAAAAGGCGGCTAACGGTAGGCCTAATGAGCCGCTTCAGTGCAAGTTTTTCCGTAGGTGAACGTGGTAACAGTGCGTCACTGATAGGAAGGCGGGTATAAAAATTGTGGGACGTTTATTATTAAATTTAATAAAGTAAATAATTAAAAAGAGAGAAACAGATAGTAAGGAAGAAGAAATAGTATTCGACATAAGAAGAAACGTAAAAATCTATAGCAAATAAGACAGAAAAACGCAAAGAGGGACAAGAAATACAAATATGAGACAGAAATTAATAACTAGGATGCAATTTATGTACTTATAATAATGACAGATATCAATTTCCACCATCCCGGTTCTGACTGTCCAATATTGACATTCACAATTATTATGAACTTACTGTAAAAAAATTAAGGTGGTTGCAATACTGATACATATTTCATTTGTTTAAAAGTTGTTGATAAAAACTGAACATCGAAGAATGGCTGTGAATACTATCTATCATTGTGATTGTACAAGTGTGTTAATATAGATGTACATTCGAAATTATGATGTGTTTACATTTTTTATTTGTGCAATCCGTGAACTTAACTAAAAGATTATTTGGGATTAGGCAAAGGCCACGTCTCAAATCACGGTGAGTGCTCATGGCTACAATAATCGCGATTTACTCAATGGAGACTAACCAAAAAATATATCCGATTAATTGTGTGTCCATATAAAACGCTTACGCAATTTTGTTGGCGATTAACTACAGAGCATTCCCTGACATTCGCTACGAGACTCGGCGGCAAGCGGGCCGGCGTCAGAGATTGTCTTTCCCGGTGAACGGGGTCCGCGACAGTCGCACGCTACAGTCTGTTTCTTTCGCTCTCCCTGCCTTCGCTCTCTTTCCCTTTCTGTTGACGTTGCAGACTGACGCCAGTATAATCCTCCCTTGGAAGTTGTGTTCTGTCGTGTCCGTGTGTTGAACATTGTGGATTAATATGGCACCACATAAGTTTACATTACAACAAATGATTTATATTGTCGAGTGTTACTTCGGAAAGAGGAATTGTGGAGAAGTGCGACGACGTTTTGCAACGAAATTTCCTGGTGTTCCCGTTCCAAATAGGACCACTATATTAAACCTAGTAAAAAAGTTTAGAGTAACAGGGTCAGTTCTGAATAAAAGTGGAAAGAAAAACCCACGTGTACTTACTGAGGAAAAACTCGATGAGATAGGTCAAAGGTTAGAACAGTCTCCTCGGAAATCTATCCGCAGCCTCTCACAAGAAACGGGTGTTTCAAAAAACCTCTAGGTCCCCCGATTTGTCAGCGTGCGATTTTTATTTATGGGGAAATCTAAAAAATAAAGTATACAAAGACAATCTGCACACCATCCGTGAGTTAAAAGAGAGTATTGTACGAGAAATCGGGAGAATTACAGTAGACGAACTTGCACGTGTAAATGCCAAGTTCCTTCGGAGATGCCAGGCATGTGTTACAGCAGAGGGACATCATTTTCAACACCTGTAGTCAAGGTTAGTACACAATATGAAAACTGTAATTTTAATAGCAGACTCTAGTGACTGTCGCGGACCCCGTTCACCGGGAAAGACAAGCACTGATGCCGGGCCGCTTGCCGCCGAGTCTCGTAGCGAATGTCAGGGAATGCTCTGTAGCACAGGCAGACGAACAGACCAATCTCTATACTTTATGCTGCATTCGGTTGGCATTTGGTTAAGCCTTTCAGTTACACAAATTGAAACTTTGTAGCATTAGTCACATACTGATAGTGCGGACACCATTACTTCCCTTCCAATTTTTCCTTTAGTACCCTAAAAAGCAAGTACGAATAAATTTTGTTCTTAACTGAAAAGCAAATTCGATGATACCGAAACTTATTATAATATTGGACATTCACTAAAATATGAAGGCGTCGCCTTAAAGGACGTACGAAAGGGAGATTTTACAACATTTTCGTGAAAATATTTTTCCATATTATTTATTATAAAAGCTCGCATGTTAAGGAAAAATAGAAAATATAGATCTCTTACCTTATATATATATAGTCACGTGCTTTTTCGAGTGCAGCCACTGTCGGAGAAGAAACAATTTACTTTGTAGGTATATGAAATATATAATTAGAACTAAGGTATTTAGAGTGATGACACTCAATATTTACAACCTACACTGCCGAAAGCAACACGTGAGAATTGTTTTTAAGTTGTCGGTTTATTATTCGTAACAGTCGAAATACGGAATAATGTATTTCTTACACAGAAAGATGGTGACCAAATATTTGTTTACATAAGCGATAAACAAATAATTGCTCACCAGAAGAATTTCTTTTTTGTATGGCCCATTTGTTTAGATATCAAAAGGCTATAATTTAATTTAAATTTGGTTATAACCTAAGCCTCAACAAGATGTTTTCAGTTATTTTCAAATGAATCGTTTTTCTTGTGTATATTTTAGCATTCTCTTAAGATTCCTCATCAAATCAAGCACAGATAGAAATATTTGTTTGGAATGAAGATAAAAACAGGCTCTGCTGAACAAACAATTGTTTAAATATGTGACGTACAAAAAAATGATTCTTCGTCTGTACATTCTTTAAATGCAGTTCTGAACAAATTGAGCTTATATGCTTAGAATTGCCAAATACGTATATAAGGTAATGCTATCGGACCGTATTACGAAGGCACATAGGGGAGGCGGAGACCACCGTGGAGATGATGTGCTCAGTACCACGCTCCTGTGTCCATCGCATGGTGATTTCCTTAGCCTCTTCTGCAGGGATTAACGGAAACACTCCCAACACATATAAGGGTATTACTATCTCTAGCAGTGCTCCCACCCAGTCAACTGTGTGCCAATCAGACGCCCTACCGACCACCACTGCGAGTACATTGTAGTGCATTTAATCAAATTTTAGTAAATTTTTGACTGTGGTTACAAAAACTTCAACAGAGCGTTCTTGGTTATTTCAAAATAATCAGATTTTTCTGTGTAGTTTTACCTAAATCATGAACAAAATTGGGTGTGCAAGTTGGTATTTACAAAATGACGAAAAGAGCTGTAATTATTATATTTGAGATATGCTTGATAAATCACCAATATTTTAAAAAAGTTTTTTTTGGAGTACTCGACAAAATAACCTCCAACCATGAGTGTTGTGAATTTTTTTCATGAAAACATGAAACAGTTTTTTCCAAGAAAGTCATTGTTTCTTGTTTTTTTTGGACACACTCTCTCAAGTAGAAGGCTAATGTAAACCAGCAAAACACTTAGGAAATGTAAAGTGGTTTGATATCCGCTGGTATAGGAATTTCCTGTCGCTAAAAACCTTTCTAATTCATGCACCTTGCTTGATTGAAAACCATCAGGAAGAAATATGATGAACCGGAATAAGATAGATTGCGACCCCTTGTCCTTCTATTTTTGCTTTGTTTCTGGATAGTATTTTAATGTACTCGGATGGAGCTTACTTACCTGTGCATTAGAGTACACCATCTTTCGCTATTCAGGTAATGTGGAGTCTTAACGGACCCGTGATTAAATCCAAGGGGATGCATTACGCAAACCACGGTGCGGGATGCTTTCGGAAATTGGAAGGGACATTGGAGACTCGTGGTGAAAACTTGAAGCAATATATGTTGCTTTTTAAGTTGCTGAGTTGCCCATAAATCCTCACCTTCAGACAAAAGAGACTGATCTCAAGTAATGGCTCCATGGTGGAGGGAGATAAGGTTTCATATTAAAAGCCATCGACCAATTGGGAAGCCGTGGAAAGGTTGCAAGTAAAAGGAACAGGATTTTACCTTTTATCTCTCTACAAGTACAACGCAATGTCGCTCGGGTCAATCTTCTTGCAGAAGTTGATGTGGCCCTGCCGTGTCACCATTTTCACGAATGTCTTTTGTTACTTTGTACTAAAAGCGTGGTCGTTTTTTTTTCTTTTGGTGAAGGAGGTCGAATTGGGTATTTGATTATAAGATTACTTGTTGATGGTATTTAATGGGTCTTTGAGTGTTTTCTGGCTACCGGTCTTGAGAAAGTATGATGAAGGAACGCCAGGTTGATCTGGTTCAACGCATATACAAGGAAAGTGGATACGGTTACAGAAATTGAAAAGAAAATGCTGATACCTTGAAAGGCCCACAGTGCCAACACCCACTACACTGTTAGTGCAGCCATATACGACTCGTATACATTCATGGCATTGCCTCATCTAATGGCACATTATAATTTAACTTGATCTTGAGCCTGGGTCATATCCCAAATGACTTTTTTGAAAATATCTATAGTTTCTAAGAACCAAAGTGCGAAAATCGAGGGGGAGCCTGTAGTTTCCTTCGGGAAAAGTGTTGGAAAATGGTTAGGAAAAAGTAATACTGAAATAACAGCACGCCAACAGTCCACACGGATATTAAATAACCGCTGCAGTGGTCCAGTTGGTAGAGCGTCTAGCTGCCACATAGAAGATCCCCGAGGCGGGTGATTTCTAGTGGGGATTTTTCCAGCAGTTTCTGCATGGAGCGGCTCTGGGGTTCGGCCCAGCCTCTAATAAATGGGTGCCTGGGGGATAGAGGCAGCCGGAACGTGGTGCTGATCACATCTCATCCGAAACTGGACAAGATCGTGAATGAGTTGTCCCCTATATCGTCGATGTTTTTACGAACTGGCGAATATGTCAACTCCCCTGCATCACGAACCGGCGAATGTGCAAAATTTGACATTTTGAGTTTTTGAAGCTGTTGGAACAACTTGTACTTTGCTCTCACAAAGTTTCAAGTTTCTATTAAATATTGCTTAGGAGATAAAGATGGACAACGTTTTGACGAATATGAAAACTAGTATTGTGATAATTTCACGAACCGGCGAATATGAAATTCGCCGCATCGTGGAGAAAAATATGATATAATTTTACAATCCATTCAGGATGTGTCAGTTCGACTACATTTTGCCTAACAGATGCCGCTGTAATAAAACATTTTATATTTCAATTTTTTCATGAGAAATATAACCCATTTGTAAGATATCAGTTAACATGTAAGGCACAGTTGTTTGTGTTTCTATTGAAACAATGTACACTCTATATTTTGAGACTTTCAATGAAATTGGCAATCATCTGGTTTTCTTCTCGCAACTAAATTATTTCGAATGGTTTATAAAAGAAATGCCATATTTCTTTGATATTTTGAAGAGTAGCCTTCTAGTGGTGGGGCTCGTTGTGTAATTATTCAGAAGATATGAATAAGGACGTGCTTGTGAAGTGGACTGATGGCAGTACTAACATCGTCAGAAGCCAAGAACTTACAGTCCCCCATGGAATGAAGAAGTTGCAATATGGAGCGCAAGTAAAAATGTGGTGGGATCCTGAGAAAATTTATTATGAAGGTGTTGTGATCGGGATGGAAGAAGATTCTGAAAGTGGTGATACAGGTGATGAACTTCCTCTGTCGGTGCCAAAGAAGAGCTCAGGTGGTGTGATCAATGACTCGAGTGCAGTAGTTAGTGACGTTGACAGTTCTTCAGAAACGTTAGCGGATGATGAGGACAAGGATCCTGATTTTCTTATATCTTCCAGTGATAATGAATCGTCCGTACATTCGTCACCGAGGAATGTTCACGCTGTATGTAGTTCCTTTCATTGTGAAGAAGAAATATTTGCTGCATGCGTAACGTGTCAGGATTTGGTGTGTTACAATCACTTCATATTGGATTGCGCCGAGCACAACAGACGTGTTAGTGTACAAGAGAAAAACATCCCTCCGGGATCAAGCCACACAGATTTTAAAGTAGATGGTTCTCAAAAGGAGGATGTTACTCCAGTAAAGCGAAGGGTTTCCGAAAAGGAAAAAGTAAGAAAAAATGTAAAAGCCTGTCGTTCTTTGGGTTATGAGTATGTAAGTGAAAAGAGTCATCAAGTTATTCCTTCTCGCAGATTGCTTCGTCCACGTTGTGAGTCACGGACATGCCAAACAAGAGGATTGAAGTGCAACGATTTTGATGACAACACAAGAATGAAAGTTAATAATGCGTATTATAATTTAGGAAATGTTTCCCGACAACGAGAATGGTTGAGTAAGTTCATCGCTTCCAATGCTCCTGTAAGGTCAACGAAGTCAGAAGACAAAAAGAGGAAGGAAAGAACGCTTCATTATTTTTTACCAGATGACCATAACGTAAGACAAAGAGTATGTCGTAAAATGTTTCTTAACACACTTGCAATTGCTGAGAGACAAGTAAGGACAATGCTAATGAAGTTAAAGAACCAGTATATGGTAGAAGAAGAAAATAGAGGTGGACGTCAGACAACGTTAAAAGAAAGAGACGAAAAAATGCGTACAGATATTAAAAAGCACATAAATATGTTCCCTAAGACGGAATCTCATTTTTGCCGCAGAAGTTCTAGCCAACAGTACTTGTCGTCCAACTTGAGTATTGCAAAGATGTATGAACTATTCAAAAAAGAATTTCCAAACAGCTCGGCATGTTACTCCTTATACAGATCAGTTTTTAAATGTATGAAGTTAAAATTTCGTTCTCCAAAAAAAGATCTTTCTGGTTTGTGTGAGACGTACAACTCATTGAAATCAGCTAATTGTTTATCTACACATTCTGACTTGATTAAAAAATATAACAGGCACTTACAGGAAAAACAGAAGGTGAGGGAAATTAAAGGCGCGATGAAAGATACAGCTGTACAAAATCCACAGGAGTTCGTGGCTGCTTGCTTTGACATGGAGCAAGTCATAAATCTACCACAGAGCAAACGAACTGAACTGCATTACAAAAGAAAATTATCAGCCTACAATTTTACAATTTATGAATTAGCTAGTAAAAACGGTCATTGCTACGTTTGGCACGAAGGATTAGCGAAAAGAGGTCCGAATGAAGTTGCAACAAACTTAAGGAAGTTTCTGCTGATGAAAGATGAACAAGGTGTAAAACAGGTAGCGTTCTTCGCCGATGGATGTGCATCTCAGAACAAACACAGTATCCTGCCTTCTATGTTTATTTTTTAAACAATGAAGCACAAAACATCAACACCATACATGTCTTCGAAACGAGTCACGGACAAAGTGAAGGTGATGCTATTCACAGTACAATAGAAAACGCACTTCGACGGAGTGAAGATATCTTCATCCCTGCCCAACTCATCCTGGTAATCAGGATGGCAAGAAAGAAACAACCATATGCTGTTCATGAGTTACATACTAAAGACGTCTTAGATTGGAAACAATATTCCCAGTACCTGCGTATCCTGAAAGTTAGAACAACAAATGAGGGTCAACCCGTGGACTGGACAAAAGTCATGCAAATTCAAGTGCGCAAGGGTTGTCCCAATATATTTATAAAAACGTCGCATAACCTAAACACACACTCAAGTATATCACTTCCTAATTCACGCAGTGCTAAAGAGGACAATTTACCACCAAGGGCTTTTACTTCAAAGCCAAAACTGCCTATGAAAAAATACCAGGACTTGCTGTCATTATGTCAAGGAGTAATACCAGTAATTTCTCATCCTGATTATAAAGACTTCTATGTCAGATTACCTCACTAATTGTACAACAATTTTGCGTCTATTAACTTTGTATTTGATAACAGACTAGTGTTGGTCTATGTATTACCATTTTGTTCCTTACATTTTATTTCCTGAATTTTATTATTCTTGAAATTTATTTGCGGGTACGTCTAGTGTTGTGTGAATTTCTCTGTTTCTCACTGTTAAGTATTAAACTGTTATGGCGTATGTTATGATTAGTGTATTAAGGATTGGCCTAATATTTATCTCTGTATAAATATCCAATAAATAAGTTGAAAGTTTTAGCCTTGAACTGTAAAATTCGCAGTTTTAGTGAAAATTACAATGACGAATCAAGCTAAAAATATTCCATTTTTTTTGTTTTTGTTTTCACGAACTGACGAATAGATTCAATGAAATCCTTTGTTCATTTATTGTTCATTAAAATTCTTTCTACGGTGTTCTTTCTCATGTGAACTACCTTCTCACACAGCATTTATTATTATCTCAAAATATAGTTTAGCTCGAATATGTTTTTCAATGATTCGCAAGTAACGCAAAATTGGCTACTTTCAACTTCGTTTTTCTCAAAATCAATATTTTGCACATTCGCCGGTTCGTGATGCAGGAGAGTTGAAACATTCGCCAGTTCGTGAAAACATCGACGATATATCTTGATGGCATATTGCAATGTGCAGGGGTAGATTAACTTATTCAACTAATTCTTTAAAGATATTCCCGGGCATTAATGATAATAAATAAAATAAAATCTTTTCGTTTGAAGCAAAAATACTTCTTAAAAGAAATCATACTTTCTGTTTCTTGCGTACA
Organism: Lepisma saccharinum; assembly: GCF_977018435.1. Lineage (NCBI taxonomy): Eukaryota > Metazoa > Arthropoda > Insecta > Zygentoma > Lepismatidae > Lepisma > Lepisma saccharinum. The sequence continues at coordinate 20,728,279 of NC_139239.1, forward strand.
CTGCGTAAAATTCTTACACACATAGCAATTCCTGGAACTGTAGCCATGCTTTTCAGTAAGCTTAACTACATGCTCAACTGTTTTAGTTGTTAATCAACACAGCATATTTCTTCAGATTTATGTGCCTCTTCTTCTAGATGCAAAAAAGTATTATGATATTCGTCAGTTTTATGAATCAAGTTTTATTGTTATGTCAATCCACCTTTGTCTTGACCTTCCCACAGGCCTCTTACCATCAGGTTTCGAACCTTTACTCTTCTCTTCTAAGCGTGTTACATGGCCTACCACCGAGGGCTTCTTGATTTAATGAATACGATTTTGCAATTGGTAATAATCAGCGGGTAACAGTGAGCTACTCAATCCTAACCATTATTATTATTATTATTATTATTATTGCTTTGCGAGAGATTCAGAGTTACATTCTCGGTGGAAACTAAAAGTAGTGAGTTCCTATATGGAAAGTCAGTAAACAGCTGCTATTGGACACGATGCGCTGACCACGTGTCACCCTAAGAAAAATCCCTCGACTGTTATTTCTCTCAAAGGGTTGTTGATCCATTTCATCTTAGTTTAGGCTCTTTAGCAGTCAATTACAGCACATTTAAAATAATACGTATGTTATCTTTAGTATTAAACCAGTTCATCATTATCCGGCTATAATCAGATACACGTCTTTTCATGTCAACTCAAACAGGTATTGACCAATCACTATAAAAAATTGGCTATATGACAGTGTAAGACCGTCAATTTTCCTTGCCATCCAACTGCCGAAAAAAATACCATGATGACCTTTTTTTAAAGTATTAACGGTCACTACTTACATAGTTACCCTAATTATTTTAAAATGTAAATTTAATGATTCAGTTTTTAAAAATATATTTATGGTACACGCAACTGTGATTTATGATCATTATCTATCTTTATGCAAGATAAAATATTCAAATTTAAATACAACCCGTTTTGTGAATTACCACGCAGATCCTTAAATTTTAATGACAAAATATTGTAAATTTTATTGTAAATGATTGATCATATTTTGATCCATTCTTGTGAGTGAGCGGGGATCTTATTTTTATGGAACTCCTTGCAAGGCTAAAAGTCAATTTAGTTAGATTTGTGGGAACTTTTACAAATTGGACGAAACATGGTATTCTTAAATAGATATATACAGGTGTAGAAAAATACAGGGTGCCCGGTTGGCTTGACGCCTGAAAGTTTTCAAATTCAGTTATATACGTATGTATATAAAATTTATTTCGAGTTCGTCTATGGAAATTTTCATTACCCTTTTTTAAAAATAGCGAGTACAACATGTGTTTTTTAATGTTTGTGTGTTTTCTGTATCTGTTTTGACTTTGTTTTGGGATCATAAGGTAACAATTCTTGAACATTACATGCCGAGAGGTCAAAATGTAAACAGTTTGACATACGCAAGCCTTATGCGCGAAAATTTTGAAGAAGCGACGTGGTCTGGTGTCCAGTGGTGTCCTGTTACTGCATGGCAACGCGAGACCACACACTGCTAGACTCACATTAGCTACCATCAATGACCTAAAGTTCGTCTGCTTACCCCACCCCCGTATTCCCCGGATCTGGCACCTTCAGATTATCACATTTTTGGCCCACTTAAAGACGCTCTTAGTGGCTCAAGGTTCGAGGATGATGAAGACGTCCAGGTAGCAGTGCATGACTGGTTACGCACACGCCCAAAAGAATTCTCTTCACGTGGAATTGGGAAGCTTGTCGAGCGCTGGCGCAGGTGTATTGAACTTGAGGGGGACTACGTTGAATAATAATCATGTGTTGTATTCCATTCTAATAATAGATTATGCACAAAAAAATATTTCCGGTTATTTATTGAATGAACATATATATATATATATATATATATATTATACGTATATGCATACACACTATATATATATATATATATATATATATATATATATATATATATATATATATATATATATATATATATTTGGAACTGTTTAGGCCACAAAGGTGAAAGATCTTTTGAAGATCTACTCGGTAATACACATTATCGAGTATAGTTCCTAGCCTCATATCGAATATGTGGTCTATTTTTAAATTTTTTAAGAAACAATTTCAGACTTATCTTCTGAATGGTGCACGGGAACTGTACATATGGAGAAAGATCAATCAAGTCGTTCAAAGCAAAATTTACAATGGGGCTCCCCAGCACTTCTGGTTAAGAATCAAAAGAATATTCCCCAAGCTCCGGACGAGAGCTCTCCTATAGTCGAAGGTGTGGCAGGGAGCTTTCGGTCCGACGGTCCTTTGGCAAAAGCTCGCTTCCATTAGTGATAATTATCCGACGGAGAATGAGGCAACGGGCTCGGAGGGTCCACAATGGAAGCTTCGGTTGCGAGAACAAGGAGAGCGGACACTCAAGAATGCATAGAAGTCCACTCCTCCACGTAAAAAAGGGAGAGGGGGTGGTGTAGGAGGAGTCCCATCTGACTAAAAGTGCTCAACCATTGTTGCGGGGTGTGTCTTTCGAGGTATGCATCTGAAGCGAACTCAATTCTCCAAGCTTTTAAACTTCTATTTCCCTCACAATTTGTCTTCTCTACATCACCCCCCTCGTCTCCAGCAACCCCCTCCTTTTTTCTTCCTGCCGAAGCCATTATAACAGAATTCGAACTTGCAAACCTGAATTTTTTTGCTTCCGTCTTTCCTCCACAATTTTCCCCCTTGTATTTTTTCTCGTTCCCCTTTAATTCTGAAACTGAGCTTTGAATTAAAAGCCAAGCGCAGGGGACAATTAAGGAAATGGGTTGGTCTTTAGTTCGGTATCAATACAACTCAGAACCAGGAACCGCTCCCGAATGCAGTACAAGGGTCCCACTCCATTTTTGTCCCAAACCTCCTTTCTTCTCTTTTGTGCACGGTGAGAGCTGAATCCCATAATTGGGCGTTGAAAACAATGCTCTATAGGCAATCTCCCTGTCCCGTATCGATTTTTATAGTAAAACAAAGTGTCTGCAGGGGAAAAGAAAGAGACATCGAGTGGAAACAAAAAGAGGAAAAATCCAGGAAACTGAGGAAAAGGAATCATGTTCTTCAACCTGATAGACTACCTGGTATGCTTCAAGTAGGATGTTGTTTAGTAAAATGAGAACTCAATTATACCATCTCATAGGTTAGACCTGATAAGTACTTTGTTTCGTATTTAGCAATTCCTCAGTTTCATAAAGCCGTATATTAAGATTCGGCTGCCTCAGAAACAACCTTTCTAAGAACTAGGCAAATATTATGAAATTTCCATTAATCTGCTTGGTATGTTCGCAGAGTATTGAAAAGAATATTCATTTTATTTGGATTTCATCTCCTGTTTCCTGGATATTTATAATAGTTTTGTGATGTCAGCGAAATGGCTTAGAGTATTTTCGATTACAAAAATTCAGGTAACAGAACATTTCGTTCTTCTGTGCTGGCCCTGTTTCTCGACCAATGTGTTTATCTTCTCCCTTCTTATTCTGTCTATTTTTATTCCCTGCCTCATCCATTCTCTTCTCTCTCTATCTCTCTCTCTCTGTCTACGTCTCTCATTTCTTCCATTCTTTCTTCTTCCATTCTCTCTTCTCTTTATCTTGCCCAGTGTCCGTCCGTTTTTAAATTTCTCGCACCTCTGTGTGTATGTGTAGGAGTGTAACTGAATGCGCCAGAAAAACTTATCGGGAAGGAAGAATAGGACGGGATTACACTATATTCAAATTGTACTCAAAGACAGAAAATGGTAATTGGAAGTCATTTTAGGGAGGGGATTCCCAGAGATCTTTACTGCTTTAACATGTTTTTTTATTTTCTCAAAATTTCGGGATGGGTTGTAGCCCCATCAGCCCCCATGCGTGCGCGAGTGCTCCTAAATACCATAGAAAATGCATATTTGGGCTAAAAGAGCACTTACTTATCCGGTTTTTCACTTCACTGGCGTGTTAACTAGTGTGTTATGTGTCTTTGTCTCTCTCAATATCTCCTTGTGTCTTGTTCAATCTTTGTCCGTTTCTACGGTGTTTTCTCTTTCCATGTCTCTGTCTACCAGGGTCTCTTTCTAAGCTAATATAAAAGGAGCAAATAAGTCATTGGAATAATCATGCGAGCTGAAGATATCCACTCAAAGTTGAGAAATGATAGTAACGCCTTGAATATCGGCAACCCACCTTGCGTAGAGAGAAACGCGCTACGCAACACCCAACCGAGATCTGAACAACGATCATATAACATCTAGCACACATCATTCCCATTCAGCAGATGATTTTCAGTGCGTTGTTGCCTTGACATAACACGAAATGCTATTGGTTAGAAGTCACAAGAACCTAGACAACAGCTAACTTCTCCATGAAGATATTTCTGACATTTTTTGCGGAATCCGGACAATATCATGTTGGATCTTCAAAACACAAGCAATATCTTAGAAGTAACTTCTGAAACAGATTCAATGTCCAGTTACCTTGCAAACACAGGTAGATAAGATTCCTGGTGGGATCATGTTTCAGGAATCCAAATCCCACTTCAAACTCTGCTCGTTCTAGCTCCCATCAATTAATAAATATTTAAAAGAGTTGTCCTCACTCATTGACTCATCAATACACAGCACACCTACAAAGCTGAAAGTTTAGGGGTGTCTTCCTCTCATGACGTAACCATCTACTAAGAAGGGTTTTCCAAAATTCAGCCCCAAAGGGGAGAAAAGACGTATTAAACTACTTTTTAAAATTTTGAAATCTTTACGGACTACTCTGCCACGTTATACTAGAGCCACAATAAGAACCCGCCCCCATTCACAGCGTAGAACGGTTATTTTGGCAAAATCCGGTTTCCCCGTTGGCTGCTTCGGGGAGGAGGGATTCAAAGGTTGCAGATTGTTGGCCCAACAGAGGAGCAGCGGTAGGTCACATTTGGCTGTTTGACCGCAAGTTTCTTCGTAGGTAAACGGGGCGAACAGAGGGTCACTGTCATAAAGACATTCCCCGCCCCGAATTTAGCATGGTCGCACTCTAGGCTGATCGCGAAGATTAGGATGAGTGATGATATGATGAAATTGATGAAGGGACACTCACAAAGAACATCCATGCCCAGGCCGGGATTCGAACCCGGGACTCCGCCGTGCTGTGCTAACCCCTCCGCCACGGTGATCGGCTGTTAAATTACTTATATTATAAACAAAAGTCCTCAATAGACAGTGTCGTGTGTAATATACATCTCGATGTGGTTGTCTTTTGCGGTGATCTACATAAACGGACTAATGAACACGTCTATCATTCTTACGAAAGCACAAAGCATCACAGTTGAAGTATCTTTGCTTTATTTTGCACAATATTTGTGCGTATTCCTCTTTGCTTTCGAGGCGCTCTGTTGATGAGAATAAGGAGCCAAAACGTCGTCGATAAAAATGGGATCCTGATCTTACAACTAGTCCATCGCTTGTTGACTAGACCATGAAAGAAGCTGAGCAGTCATAATATACCGACCTTAATCTGCACAAGTCTTTTTCTAGTACATATACGAGCACAATTTGTTTCTTTGGCCGCCAAAGCCTACTGCAAACAGGAGGTCAATTGACTCCAATAACATATTAAAGTGCATAAATTGCACATGATGCATTTCGGCGCATCAAAATATAATTTATATACAGAAATGCATCAAAAGATACTTTTAACAGCTGCTGTCCGTGTGATGCACCCCATCAATTGAAGAGATCATGCACGATCACTTCAAAGAAACCATATTACATGTTTATCTGTGGTAATTGATGCACCAAAAGTACATCAGCCTTGAAGTGATGCATTTCGAATTCTGTCTTTTAGTTAAAAGCAAATAATATTGACAAAATTGAAAGCAAGTTTCAACATGATGCAAGTGTCTCAATACTAAAGAAAAATGATCTTATATGGATGACGTACATTTAATGTATAAACTCAATGTGAAAGATAGTGCTGCGTGTGTTCATAAGTTTTGTTTGCAGTCTCTCATAGTATTAGAAGACGTTCCCGTAGATGGATCAAGTAATGAAAGGGTTCTTGGACTGGTGGCCATTTGAACTGTCTATGACTTATCCCAGTGAGTTTCTATCCTCGAATTGAAGTAGGAGTGGTGAGTTAGGACACCCACATGACGTTATTATAAGCACCCCTGAGGACCACAAAACCACACTTTAACCATCTGCAGTCGCCACAGCAACCCTTGCGAACATTTTTATTCGCCTAATCCGATTTCCCTTGGTCCGATGCTGATTTTTATACTTAGGACTCTCCAGGGGGAGTTCCGATGAGAGAATTTGGATGTTGCGTAGGAGGGAGAAGTTGCACTGCTAAGAGGAAACATCATGGCAATTGTTGAGGTTACCTCACCACGGACAATAAGGAAGTTGCATAATGATGTCGGCTTCGGTTCTTCCGCTCCGAAAGCAGAAAAAAACTAGGAGGTGGCGGGGGGGGGGGGGGGGTACTTTGGGAACTTGCTTTGCCATCCATCAAGATGATCTGGAAGGCCGCTGGCAGGAACTCGGTCGTCACTTACGACGTTAAGCCAGTCATAAAGTCAATATGGTACATGGAATACGTTTCAGGTCCCCATGGAGACTTGCTCTACGTGGAGCATAAGCATAAGGGGAAGGTTCAAGAGGGGAGGGGGAGGACAAAGAACAAAGGGAGAAGAAAGAAAGGCTAAAAAAGAGGAGACTGTGGCCAAACTTCTGCCACATCATCGACCATAAACAGTAGGAAGGCTGTCGGCGACGAACAGCGTGTCGCGCAGGAGAGGGGATAATTTTCAATACTAGAAGGGGGGGTTGGTTTTTTCCCCTTTTACTAGACAAATGACCGTGTCCGATTTGAAACCCCCCCGTGGATAATAAGTCTGCTTTATTCTTGATTATTGTTTCCCCGCTGAGGCGGTCGCAAGGGTGGATGCATGGAAGGGCATCGGTTAATGATCGAGGCTGGGTCTGACCTAACGCCCATTACGGATCCCAACTGATCAATTGCGTTTTCTCTCCCCCGTCACGCCGACACCCTCACCCTGCTCCATCATTATCAACAATCAGGCATTTTGATCATGACTCCGTACGTTTGATTTTAGTCATGGGTTATTGGGTCTTTCGTTCTGAAGGGTGGAAAGTACCTTTCGATGTTGGCATAGTAAGACAACTTACGTGTAACGATGTAATCGAATCTGTGGAATGGAATGTACTCATTGTGCGTTATATGTAGGTAGCTATATATATATATATATATATATATATATATATATATATATATATATATATATATATATATCTGTCGACTGCTCACGAAATTATTTCTTACCACTATTTTACCTTTAGGTAAAGCTAGCTACCCCTTTCACATTGCAACATCTCGTGCAGGTAAAGGGGGGAGGAGGAGGGAGGTAGGACCCCACACATTTAAAATCTCAGCCATTTCTGAAGGTCATGTAATCAGCACCACGTTCCGGCTGTCTTTATGCCACCTATAATAGTGCCGCCATAAGAACCGGCCTCCATTCACAGCGCAGAACGATTATATTGACAATATATTGTTTTCCTGCTGGCTGCTTCCGGTAGGAGGAATTTTAAATTTGCCGCTTCTTGCTCAAAATGGTGGGGAAGAGGTAGGCCTAATTGGCTGTTTGACCACACGTTTCTTTCTAGTAAACGCGGCAACAGCGGGTCATCTCTTTCTTTATTCTTTAAATCTTTCATCTCGCCCATCCTTGAATACTGTTACCCAATTTGGGCAATGGCCTCAAAAACCAATCTCACCAGAATAGATTCTGTTCTCAGTTTCTTTCTTGCAATTGTTCGCCATGGAATACCTTCCTTTAGACATGTATCCAAATCAGACACCATGGCTGCTCTGAATACTCACACTCCATCCTTTCGTCGTGATCTAGCTGACATGAAATTTTTATACAATATAATAAATGGCAAAATCAGAACAGATCTCCTAATCAGTAAATTCACACTTAGGGTACCCCAAAAGCAAACGCGCAACCTGCAACTCTTCCACAACCCGACCACTAGGCCATCCCTTCTACAACGCTCCTTGTTTTACAGGCTCCCAGAAATCTACAACAAACTTCCTCTGAATGTAGATATTTTCCTTCCAGAACGTAATTTTTGTATATTACTGACCAAGAACATGTAAATCTATCCCATTTTGTTATTGTTTTTATCTTTTGTTATTTTTTGTTTCTACTTTATGTTGTTTCAGTGTAAAATGGTCAAATAAGACTGTATCTGAAACTCTGAGTAAATAAATAAATAAATAAATAAAGACATTCTCCGCGCCAATATTTATGGCGGTCTTACTGTAGAGTTACCTCCAAGCAGTGGTCTGCCCAAGGGTGAAGAGTTTATAGGGGTCAAAACTCCCCCCCCCCCCCGTTTGGACCAGTATTCCCTAAAAAAGTAACTTCAAAAGCGGATGTCAAATGAGGACAGACCACTAAACAAAGTATACTTAACTCCTTCTTATGATAAGCCTGCCCCCGGGTACCCATTTACTAGACGCTGCGTGAACCCCAGAGCCTCTCCATGGAGGAACACTGCTGGAAAAATTCCCCATCTGAAATCACCATCCCCCGAGAATCGGACCCGGATCTCCAGCGTGGCAGTCAGACACCACACAAACAATCCCGGAATTCGAACCAGGAACCGCTGACGTCATAGCATGCTGTGGTTATCACTCCATCATAGACCGTCATTTCTCGTCAACCTTTTACAGTGTAGATGCCGGTATAAATGCTCCTGCGCACACGAAAAAAAAAACCGGTTGCGTCTCGTTTTTGTAAATTAACAGACAGTTAAATTTTACGGTAAAATAGTGTAAATTGTACTTGTAGCTTCTAAAGGTGTATTTAAATAATATATACAATTCCTTGCTAATATATCATATCAAATATAGATAACATGATTCTATTACAGGTGCACAATATGTTCATCAACCTCTGTAATTCACGCGCATCGTTCGTTTGCGGGTGCGTACGGTAGTATAAATCATCACATGTGGCCGAAAATCACATCAGGTGACAATAACGGCCCGTAGTACGCGAGCATAGGAAGGAATAAAGTGGCTCATATACGTCATGTTTCGCTGCGAGCGAATAAATTATTCACACAGAACACAGAATTGAACAATTCGCACGCTTCTCCATACGGAAACGGGTGGGGGGGGGGAATGAAAGCCTGATTTTCCTTTCCATAAATGCCGGTCAAGTACAGAACAGATAAAAGTCTTTCAAATTTCAAGTTTCGCAATGGAGAAGCTTGGAGAGGTATGAAACCGTGGGGAAAAAAAATTACTGCAGTATATTACGTAGGCATTTATAACACTTAACGGCCATTTTTAATGGGATTTTAACGGTTTTTGCACGTTGCTAATAATTTCATGAGTACGGCTCGATTTGAAGCCCCTTTGCCTCCCCCCATTTTCGTCCAGATTTCTGACGTATCGAATAGTTCCTCCGCTGCTAATTATTTCGTTGATTGTGGAGTTAAGTGGATACGGAGACAGCATACCCATTCACAAAGTTCTTTTTTTTTTATCGTTTTTGCTCGTGTTTTGCCGCGAGTACGTTCCGAAGCGTGAGACCGTGAGACGGAGGCGGTGGGGGATCCGATGAAGCTGCCATATGAGCACAAAGATGATGTTTGGGGGGAGAGGGGGAGGGGGGAGGAGTGGATGAATGGCGCACTTGACTGGAGTGCGGTAATGGGCTCCGGGCAGTAACGCTTGCTTTGGAGTTGTTACATTTGTCGTCTCTTATTTTCCCCCTTTTTATTTACCCCTCTCTTTCTGACGCTTATGCTAAGTATCCTGCTGCTGAGTGGTGGTTGGGGGGAAGGGGGTATCTCCCACGCATCTTCCGAAATGATACGCAACATCTGATCTTTTCGCATGGTTAACGCGTGAATTATGCCGGGAGTGACCGTAGAGGGTGAAAAAGCATTGGTAGAGGGATGTTATTTTTTCATAGTACCTGCTGCATGGCATGCTTGCTAGTGCACCGCTGTTCGATGTCTTCACTTGTTACGGTACTTCAGCACAGAATAGGGTATATACCCTTATCTGTGGTTTCAGTGTGGCAACATTTTCAAAAGTGGAAAAGGCAGGGAATTCTGTTTGGGTGAACGAAAAATATTCCTTTATTCCTCAGTTTCTCTATTTCTTTCCATCTCTCTCTTTTTCTCTCTTCCTTCTTCTCTTTCCCCTCTTCTACTCTGCTTTATCTTCCCATCCCTTTTTATTCTCCCCCTCTCCCTCTTCCTCTATCACTTCTTTTCTTTCATTAATTCTCTCTTTATCTTTCTCTCTACCCTCTCTCTCTTTCTCTCTTACTCTCTTTGTCTATCAGTTCCAATGCCTACCGTTCTATTTCTTCTTTTTCTTTCCCCGTTTCCCTATCTCATTCTTTCCTTTTCGCACCGTTTCTCTCTTTCTTCTTTTGTTTCCTCTCCGCATCTCTAGCTTGCTGTTTCTCTTCCATTCACACACACACACACACACATAAAGATATATATATATATATATACACACACACACACACACGAAGGTTATTTTTTAAGTAAGGTCCGTTTTTTTAAAAAAAAAAACATTTATTTTCTGAATTTATATACACTGCTCTATTTTTCTACAAAATTTCCTTGCCGGTTTAAACATTTTAACGAACAACGAGTTTTTGGATACCCTCCTCATAGAACTCTGCCGCCTGTGATGATAGCCAGCAGGAGCGTATATTCTAGGCTAGTTAGGCTATCTGCGAAACCTAAAGCCTAGAGAATAAAATACAGGAGAAAAATCGATCAGAAATTGTAAATAATATTATTCATATCAGTGAGATGATGATGCTGATTCTGAAGTTGGCAACCTGATTCCCTATGAGTTGGCAACCTGATTTACTATGAGTTGGCAACCTGATTTCTTACGAGTTGGCAACCTGATTTCTTACGAGTTGGCAACCTGATTTCTTATGAGTTAGCAACCTGATTTCTTAGGAGTTGGTAAATTTATTTCTATTCATAGCCTAGGACAACGTGACATTGTGAGATAGCCCGGATGTTGGACTCAGTATACGCCACTGATAGCCAGTTACTCACGGAAGCTGAGTTAATTGTTATTCCTTTGCGTAAAAAAGTCCACTAACAAAGCGCCCTGTTCGTCCCAAAACACAGTTGCCATGATCTTGCGCTTTGAAACTTTGTTTTGCTTTCACTTAGACCGGTGATGACGTGTGTCGCCACTCCATCGATTGTTGTTTTGATTCAGGAGTCACGTGGGACACCCATGTCTCATCTCCTGTGACGATATGACTCAAAAATTCATCACCTTCCTCGTTGTAGAGGGCTATCATCACAGGCGGCAGAGATCTATGAGGAGGGTATCCAAAAAATCGTAGTTCGTTACTATAAATGTTTAAACCGGCAAGGAAATTATGTAGAAAAATAGAGAAGTGTATGTAAATTCAGAAAATATATGTTTTTTTTAAAAAAAAAACATTTACTTACTTCGTTTTTATTGCAAATCTGACCTTACTTAAAAAATAACCCTCGTATATAGCAAACTAACCTTTAAAAGAGAGGGAGAGAGGGGAGAGAGGGAGTGAGAGAACGCATGCAACACTCACTAATACACACGGAGACACAGATATTATCTTTGTTCTTCGCGAGTGTTTTTCGATATTATCCCCAGTAAGGTATATTTGAAGTCAAAACTAAATGTTTACCGGTGTCTTTGTTGTTACAAATAAAAATAACCTCTCCCCACGAAAGTTTCAGGTGGGGAATTTTTTGGACAAGATTGTTGGTGGAGGGAAATTCCCCCAAGGATTTCGCACATTGTACATGAGAACAACTGGGGAAGTGCACTTGAAACCACAGAGTTTCCAGTCAGAAATCACACCTTTGAACGCTTTTATTTATAAGGAAAGCGCTTGAACTGTAACATTTTCTTCCTCTATTAAGCTGTAGAATAAATGTCGACTGATGGATATTTACACAACGCAAGTGTCATTTCCTTAAAGCTTAAAGCAACCATTGCATTACTAAGCCGAAAGACAAATTGTAGTCATTAACAATAAGCCAGCAGTACCGTACAGGCATCGTCTCTGCATCTCGGTGCCATTTTTCAAACAAACAAATAAACGAGATTAAATTTTACATATTTGCCACAAGTACAAGGCTCCTGATTGATTTACGATCAAGTTATGCCTAAAAAAGTTTAGTAATCGTGCAGTGACCGGAATTAACTTACTACGGTCAAGAATTAATACATTTTAATTTAACGTATTTATTTTCTGAAGAAGTGTCTGATAACGTTTTACATGAAAACGTGCTTTAAAGAAGAAATGAAAAGAAATTTGCATTTCGAAAGCGTTGTACCAAATAACTGTTACACTTAATTCGGGAAAATAAAATGAGCTTACAATTTGCATTGTAAATTAAAAGAAGGGTAGAAGATAAAGAAATTCACATATTCGAATGTCTGTGCATGAAAGAAAGATTGGTTGGTTGATTTGGTGTTTCAAGTCCACTTTATGCGCAGTAAGGCTAATTGGGACTGGAACTACAGTTTTAAAGTGGGATCCGAACCACTATGTGCCTCCACCGGATATCGAACCCGAGACACCTTGATTACAAGCCGACGACGCTACCTACCACTTCACCGTCGGGAAGGCCAACCTGAAAGAAAGAAAGATATATAGAGAAAGAGAAAATGAGAGAGAATGGAAGAGAGGGAGAGAAAGAAGTGAAAGATATAAAGAAAGAAAGATTGAGAGAGGAATAACGCAGAAATATAATGAAAAAGAAGAGACAGAGGGAAAGAAATGTAAGAAAAGGAGATAATGAAAAAAGAAGAGGCAGAAAGAAAGAAAGATTGGATTGATAGGTTTAGAGAAAGAAAGATAGAGTAAGGTGAGGAGAGAGAGAGAAAATGGGACAGAGAAGGAAAGAGGGGCTAGAATGAAGACAGAATAGCTAGAGAGAAAATGGGAGAAAAATAAATAAATAAAGAAGGGGACAGAATGAAAGAAATATAGCAGAAGGGAGGCGAGAGAAAGGCACAGCTATAGAGCGTCTCAACCTTAAAAGTCAGTATGGGTTAAATGGAGCGCGGCGTTGCCAGATCAACAAACGGAGTCGCATCGAGTCGCTGTTAATCGCTAATGATTGCGACAAATTTACTTCCCTAATATCGTATAGGAAATCATCAAAATCTATGTTATTGATTCATTTTGAAAAAAACAACTATAGTTACCTCAATATTTGCATGTAAATGTTTATATTTCGACGTAACTATTTACCATTTTACATGTGCATTATATGTGTAATACACGCAACTATTGTTACTTCTTTCGTTGAATGTTGTATCCTTTACATAAACAGAATTAAATAAATCCAAAAACAAACATTAACATACATTTTTTACGGAAAATAAAGCACAGTGCACTTCTTACGAACCGGGGCACCTGCCTGCAACTGAATTGTAACCTCGGTGGCGCGCAATGAATTTGATAATCGAGACAGCCCGCATAAACAAACTACGATTGCGGAATAAATAACGGTGCTGTGGAGTAACAATGCATTCTAAAAATAACTTCAAACAATGGTCAACACTTTTCTCGCTTGGTCCGCATGCGTATCGTGACAAACCGAAAAGTTTCTCGCTAACCAACTTTTTCGTGTTACGGTCTCATGATTTATACAAAATATCCAATGTATATATCTATATATATATATATATAACTCTCCTCGTAAGCAAATTAATTGACTCAGGCGAAGAATATCATATCTACAAACATCATAGATACCGTAGGAAAAAATCTGGCGAAGTTGTTCAAGCGGTTTCATATTTATGGCTTTTGAAGTATTTACTAGAAAACAAATTAAGCGTTTTGCAAAATTGCATAATTATAAAAAAATCTGATCACATGAATTTATGACAGGTTATATAATGCCGTCAGTAAACAGAGCATAGAAAACTCTACAGGATAATGATTTCACGGTTTGAAATTTTTGACTTTTACATTTTGTAAATTTTGTAACATCTCGCAACGCAGCGGTGGTAGAGAAGGACAGAGCTATTGGCAAAACTGATATATTAGAGAGAGAGGGAAGTAGTCCATTTATTGCCATACTGACTTTTAAGGTTGAGACGCTCTATAGACAGGTGTTAAGGGTACATATGTGTGTGCGTGTAGGCTAGTACTTGACTTTTGAATTTTCTTATTTTTCATCGTTTACCTTCTCTTTTAAGATAATCGCGACGATGATGTTGAATGGTGACTGTGTGAAATTAATGAACGAATACTCACATGAAAAACTGATGCCAAGTTCGGAACACGAATGAGCATAAATAGTCAGTCGACCATTCAGCACATAGGGCCATGTGGGTGAAGACAACGACTTGAAAAAAGGGGATTTCGGTTTCAATTTCCCTCCGAGAACACATTTTTCATTGTCTGTTGTCATTTTTCAATGTTAATCATATTCAATCAGTGCCAACATTATTATAGGTTAAATATGAAACAAAGTTACTAATTTAACTTAAGCACTTGTAGATTTCATACAGTAAACTTTGCTGGGCGGTTTACAATATTAGAAATTACTTACATTTGTCATTATTTGACAGATTTTCGCTGAAGCAATGTATTCAGGTATATATTTGATATGCAAGAGACATCTAGCGCCATAATTATTGATTTAATTATCCACGTGCTACGCTTCCAGATTAGCTAATTTATACGAAGTAGGCAATCAAATTAATAAAAATTAATAGGAACGGTGCTGCAGTCCGAAATACACCCCCTCCCTCCCCAAAAATGATGTGGTGCAACGACAAAATAACAAATATCACTTGAAAAGTAGATAAAGAGAAAAAGGGCAGCCATCTTGAAACTTATCGGCGTGGAGTCCATGATTTTGCATTTTCGTTTCGCTCCGTCCAGCCGAAAATAAATAAAAACGTCCTCCTTTTAAATTGGGTTTCCTCCTGAAAGTAAGCGTGTTGGCACGAGTGTGGTTGAGGAGAGGGGGGTGGGCTGAAACAACAGCTTGCACGGGAAACGAGGAGGTCCGTCCTCAGCATCAATTTGCCGGCGCGCGTCGCTTGTCATATGTCAGACGCGCCAATTCACGTCACCGGTCACGTGGCAACGATAGATGGCGCTGAGAACGGGCGTGGGACTTCCCCCTCCGTTTTTGTCCCCACGGGGCACGGCAGAAGCGAGAAACAATGGGTAGCGGACGCTTGCAAATGATACGAGAACCTTGCGCTGTTAGGTGAACAATCCAGGCTACATGAAGATGAATGATGCTTCCCTGCTTCCTGAAGCGACCGCAGAGGATGAAGTATAGTTGTGGAAGACAATGATCAGGCTTTCCTATAGGGGAATTTATAAAGCATTTGTAAAAATAAATTGTGGTTATGGGATTTGAGTTTGGGGTTTATTCCCGCCCTTATGTGGAAAAATGATTCTGAACAAGTAACTGGGGGGGGGGGGGTGAAAAAACAAATGAATAACTAAAACTAGTACAAGGTAATGGCAAGCATCATAGACTCAGAATACGAGAGGGTGATATTTGTATTCTGTTAAAAGATTAGTTTGATATTTCATATAGGATGCCAAGGATATAATTTAGGGACAGGTTTGGATAGGGTCATAATTATAATGATTGACTTATATTACTTCGTTTTTCTGCCACTTTTGGCTAATCGCGAAGATAATGATAAATAGTGATGAGATGGGATGGATGACCCAATCACTAACATATATGGACGACACAACACGATCCCCACAGAGGATTATAATAGCCATGGGTCAAAGCGCCAGAGCCTCGTTAGTTGTCGACATTGCAGTTACCAGGGCGTAGTACGTGGAAGTGAGGTTGACTTAGTGACTAAGAAAGCCACCCGCTTACGCCCCAATTATAATGAGCGCACACACCACATATACACAAAGAGCGATTCAAAAAAAGATCTTGACAGTTTCACAACGTCATAGCTCAAACGAATTGAAACGCAGGAACTTACTATACATGAACAGAAAGGAAAAACTCTCAAAGTTTTATTTCATCTTGTTTCTTTTCATTCCATTTGAGCAAAATATGGCGACGCAGGTAGAAAATACATTTGGAGCGACAGAATTCTGCACGAGAAACTACGCCAGTGTTGTGGAGAAGAAGTTTGGTTCACTTTCCAGGAAGACTGCAATAATCCGTCCACTTTCTGTGACCATGTAATTGACAGTTGTATAGTAAGTACTATATAACAACTCGCAGTGGCGTGCCCAGGATTTTCGAAAGGGAGGGGTTATGTACACTTTTGCTGGTAGTCAGCCCTCATTTCGGCATCTTTTCCTACCTTTGATGTTCTTTTTTTAGGAGTACTGAGCCAAAGGACGGGGGTTATAACCCCCACAAACCCCCTTGGGCACGCCACAGACAACTCGTTAAAGAGCTACGGCGTCGTGCTAGCAAGATCTTTAGGCCCAATGGTGGGTAAAAGAAAAAATATGATGTTCCCTTACATTGTATCTAAAGATATCCATGTTATATTCTTTCTTTTCCATCAATAATTATTTATCCTTGATCGTCACTATTAACCTGAAGAAGTAAAATGAGAAAAAATAATAAAAAGTGACCAAAATTGCCGGAATGCAACCTGAAACTTTTTGAATATAAATATTTCCTCGGATACAACGATCAGGATACATTATTCTCTAGGAGCCAACCTGTGTGGCGGAGTGGTTAGCACAGCACGCTACGACGCGAGGAGTCCCGGATATGAATCTCGGTCTGCGCATGAGTGGTCTTTGTGAGTGTCCCATCGTCAATTTCATGACATCTTCACTCATCGCCGCGATTAGCCAAAAGTGGCAGAAAAGCGACGCTATATAGAAAACATCAAATCAATTCAAATCAAGTCATTCTATAGATAAGGGTCGAAACAGCTTAGGCGAGTGAATAGGGAGGCGAATTCATGTAAGGGATGTCACAGGTTAAGATGTTTCTATGCTGGTACGGTACTGTCACTGAAGGCCACCGACGCTCTTCTGGTGCGAACATTAGTGCTCCAGTTTATCATCAGCTTGTTCCTTTATTCAATTCCTTAAATAGTCAATTTTCGGTTAACGTCACAACACACACATCCAAGCTATTTTCTTTACCCACACTTTACTTAATGTTTCACCCCCTAACAGCCTTTCGAGCACCTCTACTTTTTTTATTTAACTCACTGCTCTTGAGTTCCTGCGTTCGAGTGAAGACCACACGCACATACACACGCATCCGCTGTCGTAACCTACACGCAATTTCGCCAAGATGATTGTGCAAATTTGACTACGTTCGAGAAACATGAATCTGTTTTCTCTTCCCACTACTCGCCAGCAAACATTCCATTTTAAGAAGTCACGTAGGTAAACTTACCGTGAGGCCACGAAGAAGAAGTTCGAAAAATGTTTTTAAAAACTGTAGCCCAGAGGATGTTACATTCTCTCCCCTCCTGGTCCTTGGGTCGAGCATATTTACCTTTCCGACCAGATCATTTGCAGGTGCTCGCCCTCCCCCCTCCCCTTCCAGACTCTTCTGCACGAGGCTGTTCTTCTCATCCATACACCTCTGGTGCAAAGGGTCAAGGGTTCAATTCCCAGCTTTGCCACGCACGACTTTCATTGCACAAACATTGCGTTCATGGATCCTCGAGAAGTACTTTCAGCAGCTTCTACCTCGGCACTTGAACCTCTTTTGTATCCACCTTTCATCGTCCTTAAGATGTAAACACTGCAAAGGACACGTCATGAGGAGGAAGTTTCTCGGAAGAACATTTGATGTGCAAAACAGTGATGTTCCTGGTCCGGAGGGAAATTTCCCTGTTGTATTCCCTTTTCGATCCTTAAAATTACCTCTCCCAATACAATAATA
The DNA here is from genome assembly GCF_977018435.1 of Lepisma saccharinum. Classification (NCBI taxonomy): domain Eukaryota; kingdom Metazoa; phylum Arthropoda; class Insecta; order Zygentoma; family Lepismatidae; genus Lepisma; species Lepisma saccharinum. The sequence continues at coordinate 20,746,226 of NC_139239.1, forward strand.
ACAAACAGAAACACTTTATGGAGGGTGTATGAACGATTTGAGTGGTGTAAAGGCATATTTAGCACCAAATTAGGCCGTTGTGAATACTTTTATTTGGGCGTGTCACAAAAAATTGATTGGTATGTTAATTGGGGGTTGATAAATCTTGTAACTTTACTATGTACTTAATTCATTTACTTTCTATTAGACATTAAATTTTCAAAAATTTTCTTTATCTTGAGTCTTTACTAATGACACTTATAACTTGAATGTCCATACACTTTTCATTTCAATTAAGCAGCTGAGTTCAGATTAAAACGAAAGACGATATTTCAGACACATTCAACTAGAAGGGGGAAAACAAAACTAAGCAACCGTGAGTAAAAAATAAGCATTTATGTAGCGAATTAATGCATAACTTCTAATTTCCCTGTCTCTTGCACCTTTTCGAATGTTTCTCCCATTGTTCCTTTCATTAATTTTCGACTCCTAAATTACCTTTCCTGGGAAAATTTCCTGCTGAGATCAAACATTACTGGTGCGGAATCAAAACTGAATGGCCTTTCGTATACTGCATCTGAACAGAATTGCCAACCGTTAACTTCGGAATTGTTCACAATTTAGCATTCTAAAACTTTTCTAGTAATCCCGCACAAGAGTCGTTAATTATACTTTACAGTAGGATTTTTTATGTATATAATGTTAGTTATGTATTTCATACAACGGACATACTTTGTAATTGTTGTGAAATGTGCAGTTATAAAAAGTGACCCGAAAATCTATCGTGAGATTGCAACGCATCTTTGAAAGACACACAACCCTTCCGCACGAAAACATAGTTCTATTTGTAAGTTGTTCTTGAGTTGTTTTAAGCTCACTCTATGCTCAGGTAGGTTAATCGGGACTGGACATACAGTTTAAAGTGGGATCCACTGGGTATTGCATGGCATTATACATATTTAGACATTTTCTAAACATGGAAAGTGAAGAAGTGCCATACATGTTCATGTAAACCAAAACAGACATTGATATTTTATTGTAAATGAAGCGCTAGAAAACGTTCAAATAATGTTGGCGGACACATCGAAGTCAAGAGCGAGTCTGTACTAACAATTCAACCGCATGAGCCAACCGATGAGCAAACATGCCATCCCTCTAACTTCTCTTTGAAGAGGAATTTCGGTACTTCATTGTGAAGAAATATTTAAAAGTTCAATGCAAGTTGACCTTTCGTGTGCGTGGGTTCATATTTGCAATAAAACTGCGCGGCCGGAGCGTGATGTTAATCACATCACCTCCACAAATGGGAGAGATCCCCCTTCATGCCCCCATGGCACGGGGAACATTACCTTACCTCTCCTGCCCTTTCGATCATTCTACGCTGCTGCAAAAGAGAGTTGATATGTGTTGAAAGCGGCAATGCTTACTGGTTGTATAGGCGTCCATAAAACATAGTGGATGGAAATAAAATAAAATAAGTACTGCAGAGCGTTCACAGTCTTGACACTACTCAATATGCAATAATATTCTTATTACAAAAACATCATTGTAGTAAACAATCTGGCAAATAAAAATAATGCAAATTATCGCCTTGGTTCTTGTTCCCGAGACAGCAGAAAGGAAGCGGTAGCCTGGAATGATGCCTCAGGTAAAGCTCCTATCGCATAGCTCAGAAGTCTTCTACCCTGCACAGGGTGAGATCCCCTTATATGATCCTACTTTACCCTTAGATTCATCGAAAAAACATGATGAGTTTCCAACCGAGTTCATGCTCTGAAAATATGGTAGCAAACACCATCGACCACCCTGTAGTGACCACACTGACGACACGCAGTGCAAAGTTCAAGTAAATTCCCAGGCATTTTTGCTTTGATTGGACATGCTTCTTGTTAATTGGCGTCGCTTTTCTTCCAGTTTTGGCTAATCGCGATGATGAGGGTGAGTGATGATATGATGAAACCGATGAAGGGACACTAACATGCCTGTGCTCAGGCCGGAATTTGAACCCGGAACTCCTGGCGTCGCAGCACGCTGTGCTAACTACATCGCTACGACGGTCGGCCTATGCGCTTTCAGTTTTCTAAGAATAATTAAGTCATAATTACATTTCGTTCTGCGGTCGCGTACGAAATCTCGCATGAAAGATGAATCAGATATATATGGTGCTCGATGCGCGGCCATTCCGTGATAGTGTGTAACTTGCGGTTCGTTTCTTCTGTCGGCAAAACACATTTCTGTTAATTAATAGCACTTTGGCAACGCTCACAAAACTAGAGCATGAGGAAATGCTTTACAAATAGTTTGCGCGGGGTAACTGCTTTCAGCGAGTCAATACGGCCTGTGTATGGGCAAACATTTCCCCGCTGCTTTTGCAAATCGCACAACACCGCTCTAGATGCAGAGATTATGCGATGCGCTGTGTCTATTTGGTCGGCTGTCAATTGCCAACCACTTTCAGTCCATCAGCGAGTTATTTAACGAAGATAACACACTACACTTCACACGATAGGCAAAGTTTTAATGCAGGCAGACCATTAGTTGTTGCCTGGCAACAGTGTTTGAATACTTCAGATTTTTCCACGATCTCTCTTTTTTCTTTCCATGGCAAGCCCCTCGATGATGTTACCAGATGTGATCTTCGATAACAGCGTGAACGTCAAACAATCTCGGGATGAAATGGTCAACAATGGTTAGCCTGGTTAGCAGTTTGTGAATGCAGATCCTTCCATTATTGCGGGAAGTAAGTTGTATGGAGGTAAAGGATTTCCCCAGAGGGGCGTAGCAAGCTTGTACTGGAGCTAAATTTAGACATTGAGAGAGAAAGAGGTAAAGAAAATTATAATGGAATGAGGAAGAAAGAAGGGAAAGTAGTGAGAAAAGTAAAATAATGATAAAAAGGAACAATAATGGTAAAGAAGGGGATAGAGAAAGAAAGAAGTGATAAGATAAGATATGGGGAGAAAAACAGAAATATAGTGACAGAAATTATGACAGATAAGGAAAGTTAGAGAGACAGAGGGGAAAAAGGGGAGAGAATGAAAGAAAGGTACACAGGACGAATGAGAGCGAAAACCAAGAAGAAAAGATGGAAAGAAAAGAAAGAAAAGTACAAAGATAAGAAGAAAGAGGAACACAGGACGAATGCAAGAGGGGAACTGGAAGAAAAAACAGATAAAGTAGAAATAGAAAAAGTTTGTAAGGATGGGAGAGAGAGAGAGAGAGAGAGAGAGAGAAAGAAACAGGAACGCGGGACAAACTACAGAGAGATATAGGAAGAAAGAAACAGGTTAAGGTAGTACAAATGTACAAATGAGAAGGGAGAGATTAAGAACGAAAGAAAAGAGAAAGAGAGAGAAAAATGATCCAGACAAATGAAAGCGGGAAACAATAGGGTCATTCCATATGAAATCAACAAGGTCCTCAACCTTACATTCTTTGATTCATTTGAAATTTTGCATGCTGGAAGGGCCACTTAAGGTAGGAAAATATGCAAAGTTGTAGATCCATATCATTTGCATTTTCGACATTACAGTGTTGCAAACTATGTGATTTTGACAATTTTTTCCAACATCTCGTTAACTTTAAATTGCAATATTTCGGCAACCAAGGCACCAGTAAAATTATTTCATTTCTGTTAGACGTTTACTTTTGAATATTAGAAATTTGTCTATCAAAATATGTTATCATGCAATACCTAACCCACTGTACCCTATCCTAAATATAACATAACTCCGGATCCCATTGGCGTCCCATTTTCAAATTTTGTACAGTTACTGAGTAATAGTGTATGTATGACATATAATTTTTTGAAAAAATTAAAAGAACGTTTTAGACAAAATTGCTACCAACATTTTCTTTGCACCACCTTCAATTGTTTTTTTTACCCTGACATGGATGTGCAATATCTCGTGTGAAAGACCCCTTCATGACCCTTCCAACGCCGTCCGAATAACTTCTATAGGTGCCCTCGTTGCCGAAATATTGCAATTTAAAGTTAACAAAATGTTGGAAAAAAATTGTCAAAATCACATAGTTTGCAACACTGTAATGTCGAAAATACCAAAGATATGGATCTGCAACTGCATATTTTCCTACTTCAAGTGGCCCTTCCAGTATGCAAAATTTCAAATGAATATATATGTTGATTTCACATGGAATGCCCCCAAAAAGAAATAAACAGATAAAGATTGGAAGAAAAAGAAAAAGTAGAAAGAGGGAAGAAAGAGGAACACAGGACGAATGAGACCGGAAAACAGAAGAAAAGATAAAGATAGAGGGAAAGGGGAGAAAGAAAGAGAAGGGAGGGAGAGAAAAAATAGGAACATAAGACGAATGAGACCGGGAAAGAGGAAGTATAAGACAAAGGTAGAAAGAAAAGAAAGAAAGATGTAGTAAGAGAAGGGTGAGCATCTCAGCAGCCATGACCATAGCCACTCTTTGATATCCAATAAGATCACTGCAACCCAAAAGTGTCCGGGGCTGTATGTACAGTCAGGAGAAAATTTCCCTCATTATAGAATCGGTAAAAATGCATCTTTAAATTCCTATAATTTATATTCCTTTTGGCAGACAAGCACTGTAACTAAACATAATAAAAGATAATTCTGATACAAGATTGCTTTTCAGGATGCACGAAAGATTTAGAATAAGCATACCAGACGTCCCTATTAGCAGGGACAGTGTACTATCTTCTTAAAATTGTCCAACACTATATTCCTAAAACTAAATATGCTGACCAAGGCAGTAATTTATTTCATTAAAAACATAAACTAAACGTAACGTTTCAACCTTCTAGCAAGGTCTTCATCAGACTCTGTATCAAGTACAAAACTGTATCAAGTACAAAAGTCTGATGAAGACCTTGCTAGAAGGTTGAACCGTTACGTTTAGTTTATGTTTTTAATAAAATAAATTACTGCCTTGCTCAGCATATTTAGTTTTTCATAATCATGGAAACAAGGCTTAATGGTGTTACTATATTCCTTCATTGTTGCAAACTGTTTGGCTGCTTTTTACTTATCATTATAATTATTAGAGGTAAAGGTGGTATTATGAGCCCCCATTTTGTTTTGTATTTTTTTAAATTTTATTTTTAACTTTTTTGTTCAGATTCTTATGATAACTTTAACTACAACATTTCATACAACTATTGTTAAAATATAAACCAATTTGAGAAACTTTAAGGATATGAAAAAAAATAAAATACAAAACAAGTCATTTTGTGGAAAAAAAAGTTTTGTGCTGGTAATATGAGCCCCTAGGAAAAAATAATAGAATAACTGGTTTAGAAAAGTATATGACAAATTAAATCATACAAGCAACATTTTATTCATTACAAAACCTTAAAGGGCCTCCCCCATGGCGCAGTGGTAGCGTCATTACCTTGTAATCGAGGTGTCCCGGGTTCGATACCCGGTGGAGGCACAAGTGGTTCGGATCCCACTTTAAACTGTAGGTCCAGTCCCGATTAGCCTTACTGTGCATAAAGTGGACTTAAAACACCAACTCAAACAAACAAAAACTCAAACAAACAAAACCTTAAAAAATATATTATGATGTGAAATATCATAAAAGAGTTCTTAACAAAATCATTGAAAAAATCATTACAAAACCAATGGAAAGGGTCATTAAGAAACCATTTAAAAAGTTTTATTTTGTTTTTTTGTAATGTCTATTTACAAAAGTCGCAAATGTAAATATCCTTCTCGCATCCAGCGCAGTCGTTGTGTGCCCACATTTCACAGATGAGACATTGCACCCACAGTTCTCCTCGGTTATCATCCGAAAATATACCCTCGCAGAACAGACAAACTGCTTCTTCATCACCGGGATATTCCATTCCGATTGGTGTTTCTAAGACAGATTCCCCAGAATCGATATCTGATTCACAGTATTCCTTATCTGAATCTTGATGAAGCTTCGGTTTCACTGCATGCTTTGTTTTAGGTTCTGTTTCTTCAGTAGTCTGTTGATCATCTCTTTTCTTTTTATCCTTCAGTTGTCTCTTCCCTTCAGCTGAGTCTGACTTCTTTCTTTTTTCTCCAGTAGCCAACAGAGCATCTTTGTACGGAGACGATGTAATCAAAGCTGCCTTGGAGGGTTTAGGACCTTTGTTAGTCACTTTCCTCTTTGGTTCGGGAACAGGCCAGATATCTTTTGGAGACACAGTGTGTCCGGGAATCTTCTTCTCCTTATCTTTACACAGACCGGAAGTCCCTGCCCATGACAAATCTTCAGCAGCTGGTTGGAATCTTGTTACTTGCACATTCTCCAAAACTGGTGAACTTGCAGTTCCAGCGCCGTTTGATTCTACACTTTTCGTCGCAGATGCATTTTGATTATCTTCTTGTGGAGTTTCGGTACCTGTGTTTTGTCCTGTTACTGCATTGTTGGAGGATTTAGGTATTTTCCCTTTGCCTTTTCGCAGGGTTTCCAAATCCAGTACCTCTTGAGAGGAAGGTGCAAAGTCCACAGCAGAAAAAAAAACATTCCGGTTACACGGATATAATCCTGTAACCTGAAACCCATTCACAGCAATGGATCCGGTCTGGCAAGCCAAATAAGCCTTTGCTAATAGTTCGGCAATATCATAGGGTCCAACAGGTCTCTCACTGTGAAGCATCCACTTGCGTATGTTTTCACTGTAGTGATGTTTCAAAGCGCCAAGAAATGTTTTGTCAAGAGGCTGCAGTTTATGCGATGTGTGTGGGGATAAACTTACAATGGATATGCCATTTTCTCGAGCAAGATTCACAATGTCAATGTTTTTGGTGTGGGAGTTGTGGCCATCTAGAATAAGGAGCACAGGGTCATTTTTTGAGGGTTTAGTTTTGTCAATAAAGTGCGTTAGCCAGTCTGTGAAAATATTTGCTTGTATCCAACCGGACGGATGACATCTACCAATTGCCCCCGGTGGAGCGCCTTTCATGAGAAGCTCAGACATATTTTTCCTGGGAAAAATGAAGATAGGAGGTACAAAAGTTCCCCCTGCACTCATGCAGCAGACTACTGTCACGAGAGAGCCCCGTTCAGCAGAAGTTAGAGCTCCCACTTGTATTTTTCCTCTCAACCCAATGATTCGAGGGATTCTGCTTTGAACGACTGATATTCCTGTCTCGTCGACATTAAATACTCTATCTGCCGGGTAGTTGTGCTTGGCGTACTCGGCTTCCAGGATATCAAAGAAATTGTCGACTGCCTCTTTGTTAACGCCATTTGCTCTTGAGAACGATGTCGCAGCACGTTTCAAGAGAGATAAAACATTGTTATGACGATTCATGAAGTGGTCGAACCAAGCTCTACCAGCTAACCCCTCTTCTGTGAATGGATGATTAATTCCATTTCTTTCACACAGTTGGTAAGCTACTCTGCGAACATCTTGTCTGGTAAAACCATAGAATTTACTTTCCATGATAAGTAAATACTCGACTAATTCACTCCTCGCCCATTATAGGTTTTCTCCCTAATTTTGTTAAAGCGGCTTCTTCCGGTGGTTTGTCAACTCGAACAAGTCTTTGAAGAGTAGGTCTTGGAACAAGAAACATTTTTGATGCCTTTTTCAATCCCATATCTTTGTTTCTTACAGCCTTGATCGCCTTAACCATATCTTCAGTATTCCAGTTTTTTCTTTTGGTCTTGTTTTTTGGACCTAGCACTTTTCGTGGCATCTGAAAAGACAAAGTTGAAAACACTCCTGTAGTGTATATAATATGAGCCCCTTAAAATTTGGGGGCTCATATACCAAGCACGATGGGGGCTCATTTTACAACCCTTGCCATATTGGAATTGAAACACGCATAACGAATCTTTGTTACTTGCAAAATTACATAGTATCTACACAAAAACAATCTTTTAAACATGCTTTATCCAATGCAATAATGCACTAGGATGAGTTTAAATGAATAAGTACTGCAATTAAAAGCAAAACACTTACCTTTCAAAGTTTTTCAGATCGAGAAAACAAAAAGAACACGTTCACTCATAAACTATCAGCTGCAACTGAACGAGAACTCTCTGGCGGCAAAAGGCGTTACTAAATTAGCAGTTAAAATCGTCGCCGCCAAGTTGAGGCCACTACATGAACAGATATTGGGGGGGCTCATAATATATGAATGGCTCATAATACCACCTTTACCTCTACGTATTAACATCGGATTGACTAAAACATAGTGAATGGACATATTGATGGACAATGCTTATGCGTCAAACATTACATGCCTATAAACTTATGAAGAGTTATATGGTATCCGAAAATTTCTTTCAGTAAATGGGCATAGTATTAATTCAAAGTTTCATGGTTAGTGGATTATTTACAGCAGCAGCTTCAACAGTGAAGGATGAAGAAGGAATGGAAGAGGTTACAACAGGGAAGAGTGAAGTAGCGGACCAATTTGCAAAGTTATGCAATTTTGATCCATCGTTGCAAATAAACTAATCTATCCCAAAAGCAAGGAATGAAATTCGCATGCTGGTCGCAAACATAGCTCGAACTTATTTGAATCGCAATCCGTGGTCTCCAATAAAGGGAAAAGCGGTCACAGAGGCAGAAATATAAGGATAGGATGTCATCTTAAAAGGGTTGAGATCCACTGATTCAGGATGATGGAGGGACAGGAAGCAGAAATTGAAATATAAATTGTTAAAAAGAGAGGGAGAGGAAATCTTTTAAAAAGTTTATGCGAAGAAAATGGAGTTGTGTGGACTTGTCCTTTTCCGACAGAGCGAGACCTCTCCAGTACTTTGAAGAGTCACCCCCCCCCCCACTTTTCCTCCAGCTCTCAACGTAACAATTCAAGCGTGACCTGGAACAATGTCCATTGTTGAATTTTGCAGGCAGGGTTGGATCTGAGGAACGAGAGTGGATATTTCTTCCAGATTTTAATTTCATACCTTCCATTATTCACCAAGTTATCCCACACACACTCTTTCTCCCTCAGAGTCCCTGCCCACCCCCCACCCCCTTCCCCCATCTCTTTGTCTATATATGATGGAAATGAGAACCGCAATTGTCTGGGCAGAAGGAGATGAACAACTTCTGCAAACTTCCAAGAACGGGGAAAAGGTTTCTCTTCTTTGCTTGCCCCCCTCCTCCCCCCTCCCTGCTCGTGCTGAAAAGTGTCGTTTTGTCTTGAGAAGAGAGAATCGTCCCCTTCTTTCAAAGTGACAAGTTTTAATGCGTTCTTCGGTAATTACCTCCTCATCTATTTTTTAATTAGACCGAATAACCATTTCGAGATGGATATGAGGAAGGGTTGCTTGGTAAGCAGTTTTCCCCCTTCATATTTTCATGTCCATGAATATTTTATCTCAACCTTTTTTCTTTTTTTGTAAAATAATCTTTATTTCCTTTTTAAACAATCTCGCTCAACCCTATTCCTTTCTTCCTTCAAGTTATACTTGTCTGTTTTTTTAATGACGGGCCAGGTTATAATGTCTTGACTGATGTAGCCGGCCTTTTTGCTAATTGGGCAGGGATAAGACAAGACCCTCTAGAATTACGCTTTGATTTCGTTCTTGCGGTATTTGCGGTTTTTCACCTTTTCACGGAAAGTTCTTCCTTTTCGAACTCTGTGCAAAACTTTCCAAGTTGGTTCATTCTCGGGCAACTTTGGTTTTTGGCACTAAATGCCTATTTCGTTCCCGTGAACAGGGTGGGTGGGAAAGGTTACCAAACCTATAGTCGCGATAGTCCTTTGTTTTTAATCCCCATCCCGATTTCTTTTTGACCAGGATGGGAAGATTATTTTCTCAGCACGCATTCAGGCATGTTCCTTTCGTTATGCTGGTAATACGCGTCATTAAATTAATTCTCGTTTTAAATTAGTTGCTTCAACGCGTAAGGAAAAATGATCGACCAAATATGTCAAGTCCTGTACAGTACAAATTACCAAGTGGTATCCAGATCAGATCCATGGATATTCTGGATAGCCATTAGACGTTTTCCAAAATTTCATCCCACAAAAACTATGGCGTGTGTTATAACGGAACGAGCTACATGAAAGCACGTGTAAATGAATGCTTTCCACGATTTTTCACCTTCTACCGAAACATTTTGCAGCACCGAGGGCGTATTTACAAAACCTATAGTGCTGCAGAACCTCCAGCGATATGTGGCTTCTGATTGGCTCTCATTCCGGAAGTTAATCCAGTGTTCCCTCAAGATAACGCTAGATGGCAGGGTTGAAATTCACAATGTTGATTTAAGAGATCCATCACAACAAGATAAGAAAGCCCTTCAAACTGAGGTTAATTTTGAGCACATTTTTTTAAATTAAAGTTTTGAAAGACAGAAAATCAGAACTCTTCTAGAAGTTAATGGTTTTCTTATTTAAAGTCACATCAGTACAAACATTGTAACTACTTATATATATATTTTCTATGTCACGTCCATGGTCATTATACAGAAACGGATTTATTTAGTATATTTCAAGATTCCAAGATATGAAATTTCTCCTTTAATGCAGTAATCACTTCGTATAAGCTACAAACGCTTTCAGAGATATCAACATTATTATTCACGATGGCTTCATATTGACTTTAGTCACCTCAAAACGATTCAAAAACATTTTTAACATTCTTTTTCCATACAAATATATATTTCTTAACATAATTTCGACAATTTGATTACAAATTTTATTTCTAAACAATCACGAGTCTGATCTTATTCTGTAAACAGACAAACAAGGAACTACGGACGAGGAACATAAACTCTTCCGGTGCGCACAGCCAATAAGACAGCGCTGTGTACGTCTGGTTCTGCAGCACTCCAGGGTTTGTAAATTCGCTCACCGAGGAAAGGGGCGATGGTCTGGCGGGTGATCGAGTGTGCACCTACCGTCACTCAGGATCCGTAACATCGGTATTTGTAGCGAGAGAAATGGAAAATTATTCCCTCAAAAATCGTTCCCAACGTATGAATCACGAATAGGCCATGAGTTATAAATTAAATGCTACTTTATTTTTTGCAAATACTGGCTAAGAAAGCCATGAATCCAACTAAGATCAGCTATGAAAAGTTATCTTAAAACATTTAATTTATTAATTACTACATGATTGGATTAAAAGTAATTAGTTCTTGCTCCGAAGTGGTCTTGCTAAAGAAGGCTCAACTGGTAACAGTATGAATAATAATTATGCAATACATTATAATATGGCCCACTCTACCTTATCGCTGCAGATTTAAAAAATTCGGCTACAAAAAGTGCAAAAATTTATAATTGCATATTTATAATTCTGATTTAATTAACATATGATACAGAAAACACATGGTGTACTCGTTATTTAAAAAAAAAATATTAAATTTCCGTAAGCAAACTTGAAATATTAAAAAAAAAATCAGGCGTCCGGTGAAAAATTTCATGGGGGCCTGTATTTAAAAAAAAACACAAAAAAACACGGGATTATCGAGGACCTTACTAATAATCTTCCCAGGTATACTTCCATACTCAAAATAATAATAATACGGAAAACCATAATACCAGTTTTTCGCTGTATTGATTATTCGCCACCGTCCTTACAACCTAACATGTGGCTCGTGCCGAAGGCAAACACATGGAGTCAGGGGGTTGCAAACAGCGAAAGTCGCCAACATAGGTCAGAGGGGCTCTCACCCATACATAAACAACCACGCATGATTGACAGCTCCGATGTTCTGCACTTGCACAACGTTTCAAGCCCCGGGTAGAAGGACAACACGGCTGTCTCTGGGCGGGCAGGTTGGTTTTTCTCAATGCGGAGGGGGAACATGGAGGAGAAACAGACTTCTCCACAGCCTCTGCTGGATGTTTGGAAGGTCAAAAACTGTCTGGACACGGTCCATACGTTTTCCAAAATTCCTCTCCTTTCGAGAAACCGCTACGATATTCCAAACTCTGAAAAATTACATCTGCTTAGTATTCCGTACTCCTATTTCCATGAATTCTGTTCCCATCGTGTTGAAAATTGGCCGGTATCTGTTGCTTTGGAATAATTTCGTTTGCGCGGATGGCATAACTACTTTGGAGGTCACGTGGAACGCTCGCTGGAATTCGTATGTCAGATTTTGCGCCATGGCTGACATAAGCGGACATTGTTGCAGTGCTCAGGAACGGCTACTGATGTATGGTTGGGTGCACGAACGACAACGCACGGGACAAACTATATATAGAGAGCGGCCACATGGAAAAGAACCTTCAGCCAAAAGTCTCCGCGCACCTTCCCCTCCATCGGTTCAACTCGGGTCATAAGAAAGTATACTCTACTCTGCCCCCCCCCCTTTCACGCGGGAGTACGCGGGTCTGCGCAGGCTCTTTTGCCTGTGGTTTCACTATCCTGTAACGTAATGTAAAGTTCGCAAGTATGTTATGATGTAAATAAATAGATACATATGTTGTAATAAATAAATATGTCATGTATATCTAAGGAAACTATGTACTATGTAATATAATCTAAGGGTACGGGGACTTCTCAGACATTCAATTGACTCTTCCTGTCCACCGACAGCTCATAACTCTCGTCACCCGGAGAATAGCGACTTGGATATGTAGTTCAGATCTTTGTATATAGGAAGAAGGGTGAATTTAAGGGTTGGGCCCATGTTGCCCTGGTTCCAAACCTTGACTATGGACTTAACAAGAAGTCTCTTTAGATATATACAGTCAGACCTGAACAAGATTGAAGTTGCGAACTGGCCAAATAACTAATCGCAGCTCACGCGGTTGTCGAGAATCATTTGCGTACGTTACAACAGCAACTGCATTTAAGAAAAACCTTGCTACAGATACATAAAAGGACTATTCAGCATAGTTAAATACTTTTCCGTAAAGTTATGATGTTCTGTAGGATTAAACACAAGGTGTACAATTTACACTGTAGGTCTTGTTAAACTGACCTCGAGTCGCGAGAATAAAACTTGTGGTATGGCTTCATAAAAAATGGATGTATAATACGAAGGTAAAAGGTCTTGTATTGGTACCATTCCTAACTGCGGTGATCTGTTAGAGGAGGCTGAGAACAAAATTTAAAAACATCTTGAACCTTTGAGTATCTATTGGGTGAGAGCTTTTACAAGCGACTACACTAAATTTTACTTCATGGTGCAACAGACCTCTGAGAGCCAGGGCCTGCCAAGTGGCTTTTTCATTGGGTAACGCGTGGTCAGTGCATAGATTCCCATCGCCGCTGTTTTCTGGCTTTCGGAATCGGATCTCGCCACTTCTTTTCAAGTACGGTAGTTTCCATATTGTCACAACGATGCTAGGTCAGCACCGAAATTCCCCAACAGGAATCGAACCGGGGACTGCTTGCCCCAAAGGCGAGAACGAAAGGAAAACCCCTCAGTTTACCGTCATTCATTTTCTCTGTTTTCTTATATCAGTTTTCACTCAACTTTATATTTTTTACATTCAGGACGAACAAAAACATCCATGTGTTACCCGGGGAACCTGGCGTCGTAGCGCGCTGTGATAACCACTTCGCCACCGACACTATTGGCTAGGAAACTACAGGTTAGAATTGGGCTCCCTCATTTGAAACTTGCCTGCATCCGCCACTTATAAGGAACATCAGCAACACTGATATCTAGAGCCCGGATTTGTAAGCGAAATGCATATTCTTTTCCAGACTTCTAATGGTAAGGAGAAAGGTTATACTTCGTATTACATACCTTGATGAGCTATTTAACTAAGGTTGAAAGTGCTTATAAATGCTTATTTCTGCAGGAAACGGTTATGCTTGCTTATTTTATCATTTTGGTTGAAAACCCAAATCTGCCATATTTCAATCCTATTTCAATCACACGACGGCATCGGGACGACGAGATCAATGCTTCTAAATAGCCGCACGGGAGAAACGGTATCCAAGAAAAGATACAGTACATCCAAAATCATTTTTCCAAATTACCTGATATTATAACACAGTTCAAAGCTCGAAATAATCCATTGCAACATTCGCTTTCTCTCATTGATGAAATTTCAGTAACGTTGTCTTCAGAAACTCACGGTGTTGCTAAAATTGTGTACGACAAGCTCAGTCAGGTATTTCTGAAAAATCCCGGTTACAAAACACTGTGTCAAATTTATAAAAATATTTCTGGTGAAAAAACAGACATTGAAGAGGAATTCACCGCAGATAAACTGTGGTGTTTTTCACATACGCCTGTGATGTTATTCTACGTGGAAATGACATTTTCACTGTACAAATCATTCTTCACTGACAGACACAGGAGCTTCAAACAAGAAAATCTCAGGATGACCTTCCTTACATACTGTAACAGGTTTGAATAAGATAAGAGATCTAATAAACAAATGATTTTTCAGATTTTCATGTATTTGGTGCTTATTTTTTTTTCCATTTTGTGCTTATTAACTTGGTTATTTGACTGTTTGATTGTGCTTTTAAATCCGGGCCGGTGATATCAATCCGCGTGCCGTTACCTAAACGGGAAAGAAAAACAATAGGCTATCAGTCTGCAGTTGAGCACTGACGTAATGAGGATAGCGTAAGGAGACACCGAGTCGGGACGCCTTCCGGAAACACTCTCCAGTCATCCTTTCTGGAACCTGGGTTTATTTTGCTCATGTCCAGGAGGAATAAACAGCGTCACTCAAGCCGCGTACGAGACCTCCCAGAATGCCTCGAGGCTCGAAATGTCTACCATCCTCTCTCTCTCTCTCTCATCTTCCGCCCTTTTCCATTGCGGGGTAGGATTTCACAACACGACTCCCAGGTACGTGTAGACTCCAAAGGTCAGCTACCCTTTGCGAGCCTCGTGTCTGGAACGGGCAAATGGCACCCATATATCAAACGACTCAACATACCGATGGCTGACGTCAGGACGTCGGTCGAAGAGGCATTTTGTTTTCGTTTGGTCCCTTTCATTCGGAGGCAGCAATAAAATTCCTGATGTACTCTGAGGTCCGCTAATATGGCTGTGAAAATTGCGATGCAATTGGCTCGCGGCAGATTCTTGTTTGGCTTCCAAGGAACCGACAATGGACGTTACAGAAATGCAGGAGCTAGATATAAGTTTTGGAACTTGACACAACTTAGATGTCATTCATGTAAGTTCATATGTGACGTAAACCAGCAATCAAATCCATATTTCTACTTACGAGTACAATTGATGGGTACGTTGGTTTTCCGTGTTTGAAATATGGAAAAATCGGTGTTATTTTCATCAAAATTCACGTTTTCAATAATCAAGCTACACTCAGCATCAGTGGCGGCGATTGGGTTCCAAAACCCGGTGGGGGGTGCAAGGTGCCAAAACTGGGCGGGGGGAGGGGCAAGCCCTTTGTAGATATGGTTTAGCATAGTGCGGGGCAAAAGTGACGAAAATTAGTTGGCCCCCTCCCCCTCCCATAATCGCCGCAACTGCTCAACATTAACTGCTTATTCTTAGCCAAAATTAATCGCGTATGAAGCTGCTTTTGATTTTTAAAAGAAAAAACATTTTCAACATAAAAGATTGTCAAAAGAACTTCTGTTGTGCCGTAGAACCGGATTTATATTACTTACGTAACACCAACGAGAAACATGTAACTAGATGTACATTCCATGTTCGTCAGAACTGCGCCATTGTGGTCAGCGACGTAAAATATTACTCGCACGACAAAAAAAAAGTGCTAAATGTGTCAAAATTCGCAAGAAAAGCCACAATACGCATTTTGTATCAAGTTCGCGTTATTCTGCGACTTCGAACGTATGGAAAATGTGTTAAGAACATGCATAAACACGATTCTGCAACAATTAACATTTTTCGGTGTTATTGTTGCGAAAAATCAAGTGTGGAGCAAATGGCGACAGTGTTGCCTCGTCGTGCGCAGCAGAAGACGATTCCACGGCCGCTGCAGTAGACACCGAAATAAGAATTAGTGATCCACCGTTAGCGTTTAATAGGAGAGCGAGAACTCTACTACAAATCAACGGTGCTAAGAAATACTAATTTTAAAATAAAATAAAAAGGAAAATAGCAACATATTCATAAAGATTTATAGGCTTACGTAGCCACGAAATTACTGCGAAACCAAACCACACGTGAATGCTCTAGAAGCAATTCTAAGCACATGTAATCTTTCAGAATTTGGAAAGTAAAAGCTGTTTTCGAATGGAGAGGAATTTCCAAAAACGGCTTGGCTGGCGTCGGTCCAGCGGAGCTTAAACACCTCTCTTTCTCATGGAAATGACAATTCAGGAGGAAAAGGCTGAAACCTTTGGCTATTGAAGCAACAGGAAAAGACGGACATCATCCATCTCTACGCAGCAAAGGAGAGCGCTTCTGTCTCTGGACAAAGAAACCGTTTCACGGTCCATTGGGAGAACATTTGCAATTCTATTCCAGATTTTGTTCTCTGGACATCCTTGCGTTTCTCCCGCACGCGAACGCTCTTTTAGGAAACAAATTGCTCGTTCTTCCAACCATGCAGATCTGGATATTACAGTAGGAAGGACCGTATTCAAATGGTACATAAGATGCATAGGAATGTTTGTCTTTGCTTACGTTTGCATCTGAAAATGACTCCATACGTTTACGAGTACTAAACTTGTTCAATTGTATGTCTTGTAGAGAGTCAGTGTTCGTGGCGGAGGTCTTAAGTTCGAACCTTGGTTTTCCCCCTCATCCATTTCATCAGATCATGATTCTTCCCCATTGTCGCGATTAACCAAAATAGGCAGAAAATAGACCCAAAATTATAAAAATACGACTATGATAAGGTATTTTATAGCTTCCAGGATACGTTTCGTTGTGCTCATCATGTATCTGAATAAATGTATCTGACCTTTCAAATGCACTCACGAAATTCTAAAAAGACACTAATAAAGGGGAGCATCCTCTGCATATTGCTTGCTTGATTGATTGATTTCCTTTATTTTACTTCGCTTTTTGTGCCAATTTTGGCTAATTTGCGAAGATGGGGGATGAGTGATGTGAAATTAATGAATGGACACTCACAAACATCCATGCCCAGGCCGGGATTCGAACCCGGGACTCTTGGCCTCTTAGCGCGGTGTGCTAACCACTCTGTCACGGGGGGAGGCTCTCTGCATATTGCAACATTCCGTGAAGACGTATGGAGGGGGATGTTGAATTGAGGTAGGGTCCCACACATTAACAATCTCTGGCCTTTGTGGAGATGATGTGATCAGCACTACTCTCCTGCCGTCGTTAGTCACCCCCCCCCACCAGCTGGGGTGGGGTGACTATTAGACACTGGGTGAACCCTAGAACCGCTACATGCAGGGACATCCTTACCTGAAATCACTCGAGGAATCGAATCGGGATCTCCCGCACGGCAGTCAAGACGCCCTACCGACTGGACCACATTGTAGATACATAAATCATGAAATAATAAAAGAGAATATACAAAAATAAAAAAATATATATAACAAACTTAGATATAACTGTAGTAAACATTCTGCTATTCTCTGAGAGCTTTGTGCCGTTGCCTCGTAGTCGAGGGGTTCCGGGTTGGATCCCCGGTAAAGGCACATTGCACAGTGCTTCGAATCCCACTATAAACTGTGGATCCAGTCACGATTAGCCTATATAGGTCCTATGTGGACATTTCGAAACAAACTGCTATACGTTGAAAAGATTGCCAATTAGAAAACATATATGTAAGTTACGCTTGCGTGTGATGTGAGGATTATGCTTATAACGGACCATTTCCCAAGTCGATTCAATTACCCAGCAATCTCCAGAAAGATCTGTACCTCACGAAATACAGAAAGAACTTTGGAGTGAATGAATAAAATAAAACAGTGGCTGTAGAGTAGAGGTTTCGAAATGTAGAATTAGCGTTTGACTGGTGGAGTGTCATTTGAGAAAAGTTACTGACAAGGCTGCACGTTCAGATTGGAAATTTCTGCCATGCAGCATCCACAGAACAGAAGTGGAAGTCGCTGTGTCTGCAGTTTCTAGAGACGAAAATGAATAGAAAAGGACAAAGCGGCGCCAAACGTGTGAAATTCCGGCTAGGACCGGAACCGACGAGAACTCCGATGAAGACTCTTGACGTCTCTCAGCCTCCCTTTCTCATTGATGCTCGTCTGACAATCCGTTCCCTCAAATCTCGGTCATTTCCATTGGTCATCCGTCCATCTCCCTCTCTCCGTGGCCCCATCACACGCACGCACACATATATGCACATTCGTTCCTCCTCCCGGAAGCGGAAAGGGCCTCGCATTAATCCTGCTGGCCATTTCCGGTGCTGAGTAACGCAACTCTTCGTAAAAACCTCTGTCCACTCTCGTCGTCCTACGGACAAGCGCCGAATTCCATGTCGCCGTCAAAAGCCTCCCATTTGACGGATTCGGGATTGTTCGTCTACGAGGCAGGGAAGCTTCCATCCACTAGATTCGGAGACAGCCATGTATTTTCAATGAGGACCGACGGCCGATTTGAATGGCTTTGCGGTCGAGCTATCTACGTCCGAATGTGGAAGGCTCTTGATTTGCCCGAACCTAAGCAGCCTCTAACTCCATCCACCTTCGGACCAACATTTTCGCGTCCTTTCGACATCCCCCGTTTTCCGCAGAGTTTGGGTAACGTTGTCACTTTACTTGACCGGCATTCTGCATGGAGTACACTTTCCCAAATCCTTAGGCCCTATATTCCTCGCAACAAAGGGGTGCAAGGGAGTACCCAAAGATAGGGTCACCCTCAAATCTATCAGCGAAAAGATTTGGGATTCCCTTTTCTGCTACCTCTGGCTAATTACGAAGATAATCTGGTCTAAGAATCTGCTGTATTCGAATTAAATTAGCATCAATATTGGAATGGACTTAGCTGTGAACTTAAGATTTTCATAGCATTAGTCGTCGTCGCCTTGTAATCAAGGGGTCCCGGGTTCGATTCCCGGTGGAGGCACATAGTGCTTCGGATCCCACTTTAAACTGTAGGTCCAGTCCCGATTAGCTATACTGTGCATAAAGTGGACTTAAAACAACAAATCAATCAATCCAATCATAGCATTAGTGTGCGGAAAGGTGCTCCTGCGTAGTCAAATGGTTAGCGCTCTCTCCTGTTATGGAAGCGGTCCTCTGGTTAGATTCCCGGTGGAGTCCCCAACATTTCGCCATTGACCAGGAGTTATGAGAGCCGACCTGCGTGACGGAGTAGTTAGCATATCGCGCTACGACGTCATGGGTTCCGGGTTCGGTTTGGTTTGGGCATGGGTGTTCGTTGTGAGTGTCTCTTCATCAATGTCATCCACAACGTCGCGATTAGCCAAAAAGTGGCTAAATAAGAACAATCGTGAGGATAGTTGGAGAGCTAGATTACGGAGGACCTGTGGGTTTGAACTCCCTCTCTGAAATGTACTCAAACTTAAAATGTTCACATATCATGACTGATCCTGTTGTTGATGAGTTGGAGAGACGTAATAATTTGCACTGGCAAACAAGCCTGGCCCTTTCACAAATGATATTGCAAGTATGAAGAACGTTTTGATTTGGAAGGTGCAAAGTTCAGCATCCGTAAATATATATAACATTGGACGACTGCCAATAAAAAAAATATTCACAAAATAATTTTGATTTTCTTTTTACATATTTTACAGGTATTTTCGAAATAGTTTTTAAAAGGTTTTAAAAATATGGACAATTCATGAACAGTTAAAAGTTCCAGGCTTCATTGCATAGTCTTGCAGGCATTTTAAACCATTTAAACTGCCTTAAAAAGTTTTCAAGAGTGCGTTTTCCAAGTAACTAGAGCCACACTTTGGTATAGTAGGTTCCATTTAGATGTGGAGATAATGTAGCTAGATAGAAGAAACTTTTTGAGCATACAACGGGTACAATTCGTATCAAGAATTTACGGGGTACCCCCTCCAAAAGAATTGTGGTGTGCGATGTATAGTCACCGGCAATAAAAATAGGACATCATAAAATAGTCGCTTCCCTGCAATGCGTTATGTGTGTTGCCTAACTATACGGCGACAACTGAACTTGCTATTGAAAAGTCTGCCAATGACTGCTGCAAGGCAAGCAGGAATATAGCGGTGTTCAAGTTCAGAAGATTCAACAAATGCCTGCTCTAAACGTTAATTTTATTAGTTAACACGCACCACGTGACCATACACCACAAGCTACACCGCTCCAGAACGTAGTGCATACGGTGCAGGACTCCAAATACACTACTTGACACCAAATCAACGAAGTAGACGAGTCAGTGTTGCACCGTGTAGACGGGCGAGTGCTGAGAGAGTCAAAAGTTCAGCGAACATTGCCGTTGACTGTACCACCTCAGTCTTGAGCCACTGGTAAATACACCGATGACCCCTGCATCCAAGATCTGCTTGGACGGAGACATGCGAAAGGGAGCTGAAGTAAGGAGTTGCAGAGAGAAGAGATAAATGGCAAACGGCGAAGAAACAAAGGGAGAACGTTTGATTGATGCTTCGGTGGGGGAAGAGTACAGCTCCATCTCTTTCAGGCAGAGCCAAATGGCCAAGCGTCCACTACAATGGTCAGTCCTCGTAACTGACTCCGTTGCGTTTATCGCATGTTGCGGGCATAGAAACCAATTACTATAGCAACCCAGAGAGGAGGGGAAAAAAGAAGGGGGTGAGGGGAGGCCGATCATTCGTCTGACCGGAAGCTGGGAATGGTCAGGGATCTCTCTCTCTGCCGAAGGATGTGTCTAAGAAGAGTGAATCACGCCGATCCTATAAATCCCCGTCGGCTCCTTTATTAGAATCATCGCAAGAGGAGGACCGGTAGCCGCTGCTATCCTTCTTTGGCTCGCAGGGTTAAGAACAAGGAACCGGAAGCTGGGGAAGAAGGGTGGCTTGGATTGCGGACAGTCGGCTCTTCACGACCGCAATGGACAACAATGGAACCGTCTGTTTCCTCCCCCCTTTCCCTCCAAACCCAACTACAATGTCACACTTAACAACTTGCCTCTCGTCCATTGTTACGATGCTTACATATCAATCGGTGGTGAATCCAGTGTTGGGGTGCAGAAGCTGTCCCAAGTAGTCTTCCAAATAACTACCAACGAAGAAAGAAATGTGCAAATAAGTTGTCACTAAGGGCCTCGACGGTGGCGCAGTGGTAACGTCGTTGCCTTGTAATCAAGTGGTTCCGGGTTCGATTTAACTGTAGGTCCAGTCCCAATCAGCTTATCTGTGCATAAAAGTGGACTTAAAATTATAATTGTCGCTAACTTGTAAATTGTTTGTAAATAGCAACATTCTGGACTTCTTCTTTGCTGTTCATTTTCTTATCTTATTTTGAACATGATCTTAATTGTTCTAATTTTGATTGATGGATTTGGTGTTTTAAGTCCACTTTATACACAGTAAGGCTAATCGGGACTGGACCTACGGTTTAAAGTGGGATCCGAACCACCGCTACCACTGCGCCATCGGGGAGGGCCCAGGCTAATTTTGATCTGCCTCTTCACCGTGGAGGCACATAGTGGTTCGGATCGCACTTTAAACTGTAGGTCCAGTCTTGATTAGCCTTACTGTGCATAAAGTGGACTTAAAACACCAAATCAATCAATCAAAATCAATCAATCTGTCTCTTCATTGCTCTTTTGTTTGATTCTACTCCAGTGATTGCTTTCCGATGTTGTTCCTTGATCTTTTCATCGGATGACCAATCCATTTAAGTTTTCTTCTAATTAACTATTTACTAACCCCACCCCCACCCCTTCCTACTGTTCTCCACTTTTTCTCAGGAGATGCGGAAAGTAGAAATTGTAACCAGAGAGATAATCGCCGCCTCCCCTGTTCACAATACAAAACTTTCGGACATAAGTGTGGCTCACCTCCATGGTTGAGTGGCTACTACAGCGCGCTACAATACCAGCAGTCCCGGGTTCAAATACCGGCATGGGTGTTCTTTATGAGTGTCCCTTCATAAAATTCGCTACCATCCTCATTGTCGCAATTAGCCAAAAGAGACAGAAAGGCGACGTAAAATAACCTAATTCAATCAATCAGAATGGAAGTGAAAATAGGCTTCCCCCGATGGCCAAAGATTATCATAATTTAAGTATCTGTGAGTCTTGAACAGGTTAACCAGGACTGGACGTACGCTGAACCGCTATGCAGTGTGTCTTCACCGGGGTTCGAACCCGGGACTCTTAATAACAACTTAATGACGCTATTGATCTACTGTTACGTTCGGTATTAATAAATAATTCGATTTGCTCAGTATAAGCAGTAATCATTGGCATCGGGAAGGAGGGGGGGGCGAACAAGTCCGTCGACCTCTCCTGGAAATTTACGTCGTTCATTTCAATTATAACACCATTAAGCCTTGTTTCCATGATATAAAAAACTCAATATGCTGACCAAGGCAGTAATTTATTTTATTATAAAACATAAACTAAACGTAACGTTTCAACCATCTAGCAAGGTCTTCTTCAGACTCTATACCAAGCATAAATGTTGCGTTTAGTTTATGTTTTATAATAAAATAAATTACTGCCTTGGTCAGCATATTTAGTTTTTCGTTCATTTCAAGTTACAAAACATCAGAAAGCTTCTTACTTATATCGTTCATAACAGAAATAAAGTAAACAGAATAACGAAGTAAAAATGCGTTCAATCGGAAAAAGATAGTGTAAAATACGGGAACCAGTTTGTGTTTTCATATTGTTATAGTACATACCATTCACACGAAAGAATAAATGGTTTCATAGTTTTCAAAATTACAAAAATTAGAATTTTGTATGAGAATTCACACGACATTAATCTTATTGTAAAATTTCCCACTAACTTATAAAGCTTTTGTTGGAAAGAAGTGTGTAATGTTAATAACAAAATGGAATAACTATGCATTTCAGTACACTAACAGTTGTGCTGGATATTGACTCATCTGGCGGATCGAGTAATATAATAATAATATTAATTAAAATTGGTATATTTATATTAATTTGTAATTGTCAATTAATGGCCTGGACCCCTGACAATAATTTTTGTGAAGCCCATGGTTGATTGATTGATCGAATTGCTGTTTTAAGTCCACTTACATGCACAGTAAGGCTAATCGGAACTGGACCTACAGTTTATAGCGGGGACCACTGTGTGCCTCCACCGGGAATCGAACCCAGGACCCCTTGAATACAAGGCGACCACGACGCGACGCCCATGGCAGTAAGAATTAGTACAGTCTGGTTCACGAATATATGTATTCTGTGCCGTAAATGCAGTGAATCAGCGACCTCTGGTGACCAACTCGGGAGCGTCCCGTACGGATTATTGTTGAGTTGATATCCCTGTTGCGGTAACGAGAGTAAATAGTTGCACCGGCCGAGAGAAGTTCAGTATGAAACATTATTCCCACGGAGACCAAGGCACCAGAGGTCAGAGTGACCTCCCGCGCGACCCGACTGACCCACTCTCCTCACGATCGGAGACTTCCCTCGCTCCAAGGATTGGGTTATGATCGTTTCCTTTTACGAGCCTTCCCCCCCCTCTTATTCTCTTTTACGTGTTTCTCCTCTTTATCAATTCTCTTATTCTTTTTTCTTCCTTACAAACCCCCCTTCGTCCCCCAACGCACCCTTCCGACAAGGCAATATGCGTCTGTACGACTTGCTGTTGCCACGGGTCCCTTTTGCAGCCCCCGCTGTTTGATACACAAATTCACTTACGTCCTACACAGATATGCTTTTAGTCGCGTATTATTTTCATCTGCCTTGGGAGAAGGGCCCCACAGCGGGGGAAAATAAAAGGGGGACACGCTTTTGGGGAAGAGGGAACATGTTGAGATGGAGGGGGCACCACTGTCGGGGGGAGGGAGGGGGGAGAAAAAGGCTTCGTAGGGGTGATGCTGGGGAGGACAGGGTGAAGTTGCGTGACTCTTCGGGAACATCGATATCGGCGTGTGTGATGTGCAAAATGGTAGACTCACGGTAGATAAACATATAACACGAGGTGTTGGGACACAGATTGGACGGAAATTTCGGGAAGAATGTATTCCTGTTCAAGAGTCCTATGAAATCAGATGGACACATTTCAATCCAACCATGGAATTTTGCTTTGAGCCCACTTTTATGCACAGATAGGCTAATCGGGACCTTCCAGATGGCGCATTGGTATCGTTGTCCCCTCGTAATCAAGGGGTCCCGAGTTCGATAGCTGGTGGAGGCAGGCACATAGTGCACACACAAAGCTTTTCTGTGCATAAAGTGGACTTTAAAACAAACTCAAACAAGCAATAGGTTAATCGGGACTGGGCCTACAGTTTAAAGTGGGATTCGAATCACTATACTTCTGCCGCAGTACTAACCGCTGTGCAATCACTGCGCAGAACCGCTATTTTGAAGAAAAAACAGCGGGTGACTGACCCGCAACAGCTGTATATGTCTCCATCGGATATCGAACCCGGAACCCCTTGATTACAAGACTACTACGGTGCCAACACGCTATCAGGAAAGCCCTCAATCGCCGAACGGCACCTGAGGGGTGGCAATGAGGGGCCATTGTCCTCATGGTAAATAAATGAAAGGCTCGGGAGTAAAACATGATAAGTGACATTTTGGTCATTTTTAAGTTACAAAATAAAATGTGCCATCCTTGAATTTTCGAATGAAATTGCAATGTCAAACAATTTGCATTGGACTCAGTGAAGCCTTCTGAAATTGGTAAAGAGAACACAAAAACAATTTATCTACAGTATAGCTTCTAATAACCTTTTTTCTTAATGAACTCAGAAATGACCAAAATGTCACTTACCATGTTTTACACCAGAGCCCTTCAAATGTCAGTCTCTAATTGTATATATAACATATATAATTTAATTTCAGTCAAAGCAATTTTCATTAATTAAAAAACTAAAAAAAACTCTGAGGTCGAGCCAACCAGCTAAGGGGTATTTCATATGGTCAACGGACCGATTTCCATCGCCGCTGTTTTCTGGCTTTCGAAACAGGAGTCCGCTACCTTAGCTTTCAAGCAGTTCCCCAATTGTGCTCACGATGTTGGGTCATCATCAACATTTTTGAAGCCCCAGCGGGAATCGAACCCAGGATGGTTCTCACCGAAAGTACTAGCATCAATTGACTTAGTTCTATACTTTATAATTCTGGACAGACAAACACAAACATCCATTCGAACCCGGGACCCCGGGTGTCGCAGCACGTTGCGATAAACATTTCACTACAGAGGTTGAGGGCCTCCCCGATGGCGTAGTGGTAACGTCGTTGCCTTTTAATCAAGGGGTCCTGGCAGTGGCGAAGCTTGGTCTTAAGGGGAAGGCAAGCAATGCAGTACTCCGAAAGAGTGGGAGAGGGGGTTGTTGTCCCAGTTTTTCTAGGAGAGAAAGGGCATTTTAAATAATAATAATCCCCAACTCCTCTCTCAACAGCCATGCTTGTTAGTTCAAATTCTTGGTCACGTTATTGATATAACTTGCTACTACTTACAGTTTCCCGTACACAATTTGAAATATCCATGTTTGTTTTGGTAAATTCTCAGCACACCAAACAAAAGAGAACTCTTACTTGAACCACTCGTTCTTCCCACACAAATGGAAAATGTTCCGAAAAGCTCCGAAACTAACAGAAAAGTGATACCAACTTCGTTGTAAAAATTATTGTTCACGGTAGAATAAAATAACTGACTTGAAGCTTAAAATTATATGAAGCATTGGAATAATAAGTCATTAGAACAGGAATAAAATACGCCGGTTCTTTTTTTTGACTATGTATCATATTAATAAAAATAGTATTTTGAGTTTGATAGCATTTAGGACTTAACGTTTTTGCTATTTGCAGGTCTCAGAAGAGTGTTTCATTGCTTTCTTGACATAAGTGTTATCGAAAAAACATCAGTTTATTGAATTTGTTTGTATGGAAACTCACGAAAAATATCGTGTAAATTATTTGGTAGTAGTTGTCAACACTGGCGTGGCGTTGCAATTTGAGATGACAGAGTGTGAGGCGGACAATAGCCAGCTGTTCTGCAGATTCCAGTGCTCTCCAGCGCCGGGGACAACATGTTTATCTGCACGTTTTACAAATCGTGAAAGTTAAAGTAATGCTTTAAAGTATGTTTACGTGGAATTGGAACAGTTATAATGATTTATTTCAATAATTCTGTGTTTATAATAAAGCAAATATCCATCTTCGATATCGTGTTAACACTTATATGTTTTCTGATAGTAGTGTCTGCTTTCTGCTTGGCTCGGGTGTTTTCGAGAAGCCGAAAAGCTCCGAAAAGCAGTGCTTTTATTAGTGGTTTGGGGACCGTCCCTTCACCAGCATCTACCCTTCGCCATATGATACTTGAGAAGCGTTAGTTTCCCGCGCAGTGGCTGCAAGCAGAGAGGTTGCTGCTTGCCAACGGGCTGCGGAGAGAGTTTGCGGCCGTAAAATTTCGCGAAATCGAGTGCGATAGAAAATAAATAATGCACTCAACGTTAAGTACATTAAATAATATTTTAATAGTGCAAGCAGTGCTTGCATTGCTTGTACTATATCTTCGCCACTGGGTCCTGGGTTCGATACCCGGTGGAATCACATGGTTCGGATCCCACTTTAAACTGTAGGTCCAGTCCCGATTAGTCTTTCTGTGCATAATAAAGCACTTAAAACAATAATTCAACTTAATTCAACTTCAGAGGTTGAAAATCCATTTGCCTACCAGGGAGCTCTCTCTCTATTCTCTCCGTCTTTCTGTGTGTGTGTGTGTCTGTAAAATATATATTTATACATAATAATAGATACATATACAAGTGATTCGTAATGGAACACCTAGATTAGAGTGCTGCAAAGAGGCTTTATCGCTCGATTGTCTAATAGTTCGCACGAATGACGCTAGATGGCTTACGGAATCGACTGTTACTTCGCTCGAGCGAATAACGCTCGAACAGGCAAACGATTGGTCATACGCTCGAAGCCTAGTAGTTCATGTACATCCAACGGCGAAAGTAGGCGAATCGTCCACCATCATTTTAATTCGGTCTGAATTACACAATGTGATGACAATGAATTGAAATAAAGACGTCAATAAGCAGAGAATAATCCCTGCTTCGAACCAACATAGTTTCATTCCTTAAAACAGCACAGGATGTAAAATAAAAAAGTAATGAAAATAGCTGTGGACAATTTGCCTACCATTATCTTTGCCGTTGACTGTACAACGGTAATTTGTCTGTGACAGTGGGCGTTCAAATATGCTTCGTGAAGTGAAAGACGCAGTCAAATGAAACTAAAGTGAAAATAGTCATCATTTCCATGCTAAAATGTAATTTAGTCTATTACCAATAGCCGGCCCCAGTGGCGGAGAGCCTAGCACATCGCGCTACGACGCCAGGGGTCGCGGATTCGAATCCTGACCTGGGCATGGATGTTTGTGAGTGTCCATTCATCAATTTCATCACGTCATCGCTCATCTCCATCTTCGCAAATTAGCCAAAAGTGGCACAAGAAGCGAAGAAAAAACAAATCAATCAATCAATCAGTCTATCTTACCAATACATAGCATTATATATGAATGAATAGATGATTATGGGCTCAAACTACCAGCACGAATTTTACACATATATTTATAGGATTATTGTCACATTGAAATAATATTTGACATTCTATATATTCGAGCGAATCACGCTCGAGCGTGGGAGATTCGATCGAGTTTGAGCGAGCGAAATTGGTCCAATGCAGTACTCTAAACTAGATCCTAAAATACTCGATTCCCTGCCAGGTGTAATGTGTGTTGCCTAACTCTTACGGCGGTGGTAGAAGTTCCCATTGAAAATTTGATATTAAAATCCACTTATCGCCGTAGAGTTATGCAAAACACATTACACGTTGCAGGGAATTGAGTATTTCAGGATCTAGGTGTTTCATTATTATTTTGTACAAGTCAAATAACCGAGAAAAATTTGATTTGTACAAAATTTTTGATTTGGTGTACAAAATTGTACAAAAATAGTACAGAATTCCTGCACTGTTTATTTTTGAAGTCTCGAAAGTGGTACTACAGAATTTTCTTGTAGTAGCACTTTTGATTTTGATTTTTCTCGGCTATTTGACTTGTACAAAATTTTTGATTTGCTGTACAAAATTGTACAAAAATAGTGCAAAATTCCTATAATGTTTTTTTTTTTGTGATTTTATGGAAATCTTTCTGGTACACATTATTTAGACACATTCTCCAGAAAAATATATTACTTAAATAGTCTATAAATTTTTCGTATTTGAATTTTCGCTCGCAACCCCATCATCAACCAAGCTAAAAGTTAGTCAGTGTTGAAATTAAACACATTTCTAAAAGAAAGCGAAAGAAAAAAACTCTTCAGTTGTGATGGAACACTCAAAGTAATGTATATGATCTGCAAACGCCACTGTATCATCGGAAGAAGCTCCAGGTGAGTTTGGTTGGTTTTGCGGATTCACAATGTGAATGATGCTTGTTTGAGTTCTCTGCAAGGAATTGTTCTTACAGTTGCCAATGCAATCTTCAATATTTGTATGATCGAGCCTGTACAGTTTTCGAACTGTTTACAAATTTTGTGTAACTATGTAGATTCTGGAATGAATTCATGGCTTATACCTGGGAAAGTTTTTTTGAATCGATTATTCACATACATAATGTTGAAACACATCTTAAATTTCTTATAAAAAAATCTATTTCTTCTTAGAATATCTTCCTGTATCTACCGATCGGTTCGGCGCCAAAAGTTTTTGTTTTTATTTTTAAGACTTTTGCATATAATACGCGATATATATTTAATGTTAATATCAGCATGCAAGTTATCCACTTTCTTAGTCGAACAAGCTGAGTTGAAATTTTGTCTGAAGGGTAGTTAGGATTTTTTTTCTGTTTTCCTTATAACTGAAATGACTAGGTTTTTTTTTTATTATTAACTTTAACGCACCTAGTTCAAAAAAAAATCCGTGAAAGTCAACGGAAATTGCATTCTAAAGTTTACATTGTGTGAGATTTCACATTTAAATGCTAAATGTCAGTGTTACAGGTTCCAAGCAATTTCTCATTCCCGATCGTTAGTTCCAGAATTGGCCACAACCACAGCGCATTTACTTTCTGGACACACAGTACACATACATGGCAATACTTTCATTTTTCTAACCTAGATCAACCTACTAAAAGCGGTTGATAAACGTCAGCGACTCCATCGATATTTAATCAATATATAGATAATCGAACTTTAAATCCAATCGAAATCGAACGGCGATATCGAAAAGCCTAAGGAAACAGCCTCGCTCTTCCACATTCACGGAATATATTTAGCACAGTCCATCTGCCGAATCCAGAAAGGCTCGGGCAGAGCCGAAACCAGCAATGTGACACCTTTCCACGCCTCCTTGTCACTACAACAGCTTCGAATGAGATGCATTCGTCAGTGTTGCCAAGCCAACGTGCCGATTTCTATCCATGTTTAAGAAGGGTCGAGGCAGATATTTCTTTATTTGGAAGCAGTGACAGTGTGCAAGTTTAGGTGGGTGTAGAATCTTGAAAACAAAATATTCCTGCCAAGCATGGACGTTCAAGATTTTTTTTAGTCATGGGTTGTTAAAGTACAATTGAAAAATGGAAATAATAATTAATAACAATTATTATTATTATAAACTAATAATAATACACCATTATTTTTAACGACTTACTGTTATTATCACCTCCATTATTTGATTCAACATACATGTACAGGGGCGTAACCCCGCAACACCCGCACTGCGGGGGGAGGGGGGCGCAGTAAGAATGATAAATTAAGAAAGACCGAAAGTTTCCCTTTCGGAGTGAAAATATATTTTCAACCCGACATATTATATTTTTATGACCTTACAACTGCAAACAGAAAATGTTAATCACTAGAAAAGTAGAAAGTGAATTACCAGATTAGAAGAAAATCTTCATTAGCTGAATAATTCAAGTCATTCATTACGTCGCCGAAGGGCAATCAAGAAAATGCGCTTTTCCACCGTGCTTTAGATATTCTAGTAAATCAAGTAAACAATAGATTTCAGAGTATGAAAGAAATCATAGAAAGCTTTACCTTTTTAAGCCTCATCGCCCTAACGAAAGACACCGATAGTCAGTTTATGGAATGTGCTACTAATTTCTGGGAGAAACATGAAGAAGATGTATCTTGCACTGTAGCTACAGAAATTGTTTGTTTTCGCAATGTAATCAAAAGAAGAAACATGTCGAACATCAGCAAAGTTGCAGAATTCGTCTTGATAGAAAACAGAACTCTGGCTAGTAGCATTCCTGACGTATGCACTGCTCATACTGTATTTGCCCCAACTGTGACGTCTTCATCTGCTGAGAAGTCGTTTTCGAAGCTAAAATTGATAAAAAAAATTACTTGACAAGCACAACGACAAGAGCGAGATTGAGTGGACTGGTGCTATTAAGCATCGAAAGAGATCGGGTTCGAAAACTGGACTTCACCAAACTAGCACCTGAGTTTGCTTCCATCCAAAAACGAAGAGGACTGTTACTGGGCATTTAACAATAACGTAATACTTGTAGTAACAGTGAATTTTCATAGGATAATTATAATACCTATATAATTTTTTAGTTTGTCAACCTTGCGTACTAGTTTTTACATTGATTCGAATTACATGTACGTACATATTTGTATACACTTAATATAAATATATGCGTGAATTAATATTTTTAAAAAAGATAGTTTTATATATATACACGAGTAGGGGCGCACAACTGATAGTCGCGAAGGGGCGCAGAGCGTGATAGTTAGAGGAAAGTCGCCAAAACCTATATACAATTTTGTCATTTACTCTTAACTCGGAGTAGGGAAGGAATTTTCCGATGCGTAATATATCAATGTGTACATCAATTCCATGCACAAGTATAAGCTGTGTAACAAGATCTATTACAACAACATTTTGTTTCACAAAATAGTTCTATCACAAAAGGTACAATCATATCATCTGAGGAAATGGGTTCCTAATCCGGCATACCTGTTTAAATAAGGGATTAAATTACAAAGCAACACAAACAAATATATGTAAATGGTTTCTATTAGAGAATAAAGCAATTCCTTTAATCATCAAGAAACAAATGCAATTTCTTTGGACTATTGAGCCCTCAATGGCATGTCATTTACAGAAGACACAGACGCATAGGTCATGTTCTGCACCTGAACATTGAACATGAGCCCAAAGATTGCACATCATACACATTATCGATTCCTCACCACTGTCAACTTCAGAATAAAGTCCTTCCCCAAAATACATTCAGCATTTAGGATATCTTCATCTCGCGCAACGGATTAGGGAACCCAATTATTGACGTATGTCGGTTTAGGGAACGAAGCCATCAATAACAATAACAATAACCTCAAAAATTTACAAACAACACATCTTCACAACTGAAAGAAATACATGTTCGGAATCGTTATTCTATCTAGAATGACTTGATAAAACTAAAAAACTTACTCATCCTTCCAGTATGAATAATATAATGTTATGCAGAGACAAACAAAAGTATTGAAATCACCCAAAAACAAAAATCTCTTCCTACAAAAAGAACACCGCCAGAAGCGCTCGTTTCACTGGTCGCACATTATCTTGGAAGCCTAAAGAATAGATTTACTCTGTTACCGCAAAGTGTCAGGACTTCACGGCTGTGAAATAGTGGTGTATCGGTTTTGGTGACTTTCCTCTACGCTACTGTAACAGTACCAAACCTGACCTGCCTAACCTATCCACGTATGCATACAATAGCTTCAATAAACAAAATACAACTTGCCAAACCTATTTACATACTTATTTATGTTATTATATGCCTATATGGATAGGTTAGGCAGGGAAGGTTTGGTGCTATTAGCATGTATTTGCCAAGGTGCTTTAGCTCTAATTCTGCAATTTGGACAAGAGATGGGGACACTATTAAATGAAATATATGTGCTAATGTAACACAAAACAGAAACTTTAAACCATGCCTCCGATGAGTAAATTTCGGACACAACTAGTTTTCTTTATTTTTTACATTCCATAGCGTCAGTATGGTGCATAACTTTGTTATTAAATTTTACACATCTCCTTCAAGAAAATCTGGAAATTGTAGCCAAAGGCTACATTACGTGCGCATCTCACAAAGAATTACTCTTCTGATATTTTTAAGTCATGCTCATTAAATATTTTATTCCTTGGATGTATGGGCGTATCCAGCAGGGATCGAACGGGACACTTACTAGCCTGCTGGAAAACGAGTGATGAAAAATGTCATGTAGTTCATTGTGCTTTTTTATGTGGAAAGTAAAATAAATCTTATCCCCTTTTTGAATAATTCAAAATAAAGCATTTCCACAATCTAGATATACAGGTATTTCTTGCCCTCCCGGGTATAGTGTTGTCTCCCTCTCCCCGCACCCCGGAAGAAACGTGTGGGTACGCCCATGCTTGGACGAAACGAATATGAAAACGTAGTTCTTCTGACTGGGTTCCGAGCTGATTCATTTCTTTCCTTTGGTTATTCTGCTGTAATACTAATTAACCAAACTTCACTTTTTTCTGTAATCAGCTATTTGCTTCGTTCTTAATTTGAAATGAATGATGTCGAATTCCAGGGTGAGGGAGCTCGATTAACCAGTAGGACCATAGCAACACCCATGCTGACAAGTAAAATATGCTCCTATATTTTGGAATGAAGACGTGTGTTAGTATTTTGAGGAGAGATGGATCAGAGAGACTAACAGCCAACTGAAGAACTGCAGTAACAAAGGGAATAGCATTAGACAGGCAGCGAAAATAGTAATGCTAATTACCGGAATAACCAAGATGAACCCAGGATTTAGTAGGTCGGCAAGTGCAAAGAGAAAAACTGTGAAAAGGATTGACAGTATAGCCAAACCCGTATAACAGAATAATCATGAATAGAACAACTACGAATAGAAATAAACGTAAAATCAGCATTCAGTACAAGAACAAATGCAAAAGTAACAACGAGAACTGAACTGAGTGCAAAAACAGTACAGAAAGAAGGTTGATAGGAATAACCCAGAGTTATCATACACAAGATCCCAAAGTTCCAATCTCCTTACAAATAAAACTCGCAAAACTGAATTTTTTAGTAACTCTTTTACTGTATCAGTGGTTACGGACTGGAATGGACTTTTACATGAAATGAGAAAAACAATTTCCATAGGTATCTTCAAAAGAAGATTAAGAGAAAGTTTCATGGAGTGATTTTTTTTTGATTTGTCAAATTAGTACATGTTTAATAAATATTTGTAGTGGCCTGTTATGTATATAAACCTTATAAACCTATGTGTGAGTGTGTGTGTACATGTATATATATATGTTTTATGTATTTCTTTGAATTACACATTTTTACCGCTGTTAGATTGACATGAAAGGTATATGTGTGATCGTTATTTGCAATGTTTATATATGAATCAATTTATGAATATGTTCTATATTATGAACTTTTGTATGTGGTTGAGTGTAAGAAAAGGTATGAGCCTTAATTTCCGCCACAAATAAATAAAAGACAAATAAATAAATAAATAAACTCCGAACAGAAGTAAGTACAAAATCAACATTCAGTAAAGGGGTGAACTCGATCATAGGAATAACAGCGAACAGAAGTGAGAAGAAAGGCAACATTCAGTACATGAATAGACGCTAGATAACGCGAACTGAAAAATTTGCAAAGCCAGTACAGAAAGAAGGTTCATAGGAATAACTGCGAACAGAAAAAGAAAGCCAACATTCAGTACATGGATAGACGCTGAAGAGATGACCCGAAATACACTGGAATGAAATAACCGTGAACCTAATAAGCAAGATAGGGAGCACCTGAGTCTGTTGAACACCAACCCATCTAAAACAAACGCGCATTCCCTGTGCAATTATACACACATTGGTAACACTGTCAGCTATGCGGGAATTCAAATTCCTCGCTGCCGAAAAAAAATTCGGGGTGATGGGAGGAGGGGGTGAGGAGCATTTTGAAGGATGAGTGCGAGATATGTCTTCCGGTGAACATTAGTGTCAGTCAAAAACATGTAATGCCTCGGCTCTAAAAGCTGGAACCAACCTACCTTCTGGCACACTATCTCGCCCGGCGCCAAACCCATCGCCTCTGTCTACACCCTTCCTCCGGTTTTTCCTCCCCCAGACGTAACGGGGGCGTTATTGCCAAGAACCAACCCCCCTCCTCGCCTCAGCGGCAGGGCAGTTCCCTTCTTCCGACACCTAAAACGTCCGGAAAAAACGGGAAAGCTGGATCGGCACTTACCGCTCTGCATAGAGCTCTTCTCTTTTTTAAAACTCTTGCGGCAGATGCAAAACAACCTAGGACTATAACTAGATGACTACAAGGTTTTGACAGACCCATAGCCTCATAGCCAGGGGTTTATCCAGAATTTTCCACTTGGGAGGGTGTAATTTAGGAGTTGTAAGGTTAAATTTTAAGCCAAAATGACCATAAATTGGGCCTTTGAGAAAAATTTTAGAGGGGTGTTGAAATTTCGGGGAGGTGGGTGAATCACTGCTCATAGCTAAAGACTGGCTTCCAGATGGCAAAGAGGGGGGAGGGGTCCATAGGCTACCAAAAAGTTTTAGGAACTCTCGATAGAAAAAGGTAATTGTGGTTTAAGGTTGCCTTATGATCATGTAGGCTAATCGGGACTAGAACTACAGTTTAAAAGTGGGACGAGAATCACTGTGCAACATGCGTCCATCGGGTATCCAACCTGGGATTTGTTGACTGCAAGGTGACAGAATTCGAAAATCCCATGAAGATGCATACATACATACCACACACACACACACACATACAAAGACACAAACTCATATAAAAGCCAATGCGGACATGTTTGAAGACGACGGACGAAAAGTTTATTTTATCCATGGTACCTATGTTACGGTGTGATGGACCACATTTTTTACAAAACTCTGCACAGACTACATTTATTTTTTTAAAGAACCTAGCGTGAACCAATTTCACGGCATCACTTGGGCTACAATTTTGCACCACAACATTTCAAATACGTGCATAATTCAGAAGATTGTGCGCCAATATGCAAACAATGGAGCCATGATAATTGTCAGTGTTGATCTTATACGTTCTTAAATTGTCTAGATATCTCAGATGTCTCGTATTGCTTTTCGACGAAATGCGTCAACGAATTTCAATATGGCGGACTTTAAGTCATCAAAACTGGAAAATGCACTTGGCGCGTTTGAATGAATGAATGAGTTAAAATCATTTATTCAAACGACAAGTGCATTTTCGAATTTGAAGGTTTTATGTCTGCCATTTTGAAATCCGTTAACGCATTTCGTTAAAAAGGATTTCAGGAATACGTCAACGGATTTCAAGATGGTGGACTTTAAACATTCAAAATTGGAAAACATACTTGACGCATTTTGGTGGAGGTAGATAGATATGAAAATTACATTTATTTTGTTTCGCATATTACATATAATTTATGCATAAATATATGAAGATAACATTTTTCTATGGAGTCGTTACTTTATACTTTGTTACTTTGATGTAACAGGTCAAATTTTGGTTTTGCGACCTTTCTTGTAATCTATTGTTGGCGCAGGTTATTATCTTTAATCTTAGTAATCCAGGAGCTAATTTTGGAATATGTTTTCGAGCGATGGATAATCTGTTCGTTACAACAGGGGAATTCACAAACAAGCGAACATAATGGCGGCATTTACTCCGTTGTTTGTCGAGGCTTCCTCCTGCATGCATCGACTTGAATTGTCAGTCAGGTCGGGTGTTGTCTCGACAAGCTCAGAGCACCCTTTCACACACACCCTCCAGCTCCTAGCGTGACTTTCAATCAAACTCCTAACTCCTGTATAATCCGACACAATACCTGGCTTTGAACGTCAATTTGACGATGGGACAACGGCCCCTCCCCCTTTTCCCCCGTTCTCTTGGCAAGAAGCATTTTCATTAGAGGCAGGAACGGCTTCGAAACTCGGCTTTGTCTTTGCAAAACCATGCTTTTTTACATACATACTTTGTGATGACATCCATTGACATTATTGTAAATTGAGATTTCATGCAGCACAATCATTTTCATTCTTTGTTTTACAATTTAAGACAAAGCTCAACAATAGAGATGTATTACAACTCCACTGTTGTTTTGACTCTTCCGGTTTCCTTGATAAAAAATCAAATTATGAATTGATAATTTTTGTTGCGCTTTAAGCACAAACTTGGAAGTTGGAACCAGTGGTCGTGGTCCCTTTGACGTGCAAAATGCAAAAGTAACTTACACACCTACAGGTATTAGACTAACGATAGGAAATGTTTGACCTTTACATACTATATATAGTTCACTACCTATAGAAAACACCCGCAGTGGTCTAGACGGACGACTCGGGTGATTCCAGAGGAATTTTTCAAGCAATGACTATGTATGAAACGGCACTGGGGTCACCCAGTCTCTAATAAGTGGTATGACCAATCAGCATTGGGCATACATGCCCACACACAAATAACCACAGGCCAACCTAAGAACAAGGGCCATTAGGTTGGCATCAGGGAAAGCTTGTGAGAGCTATTTTCCCAGAAACTTATACCCCCCACCCCCAATTAGAATCATGGGTCATGTTTACCAACCAGTTGTCACTCATGGGAGGGGTAGAAATGCTTTATTTATAAAGAACCAACCATTGTTAGGCTAACAGTAGCCATTTTGGAGAACAAAAACCATGTGCTCCAAATCACATGTTTACTAAATCTTTTATTCTTTACTGAAAATCAGAGATAACACTCACCCATAGGTAAAATAATGCCTAATTTATTAAAAGTAAACTCATTTGCAATTATCTGGCATAACTAAGCCAGAAAAGCTGAAAAAACACTTTTGTTTATACTTTTTAAGCAATTGATAACTCTGCCATCTGGTGGGAGAAAGTGGCAATTCTCCCAAAGACAAGGAAAGATCTCAAAGGACTCCAGCTGGCCAATGAGAAGCCGTCAAGGCTGTGACATCACAGAGGAGACTTTCAGATGGCCTATTGTGTTCTGAGCTTGCTATTCGAGCTCACTTGTATTACAGACCCACCTGAGAGCAGGTCTCCTGGAAGTTGCTGGTAAAATCCAGTGTGTGAATGGCCACCTGTGCCAGCAACAAAGGATACATAAAGGGAAAAGGGATCTAAGGTTCTGTTACAGTAAACACAGGCCTAAGTGTGTGTGACCAAGTGGGATATTGTGTCCACAAGTGCATTTAAGGATCCCAGTGAAACTTCAGCAAAATAGCGAGTTTTGTGTCCCTCATCCCATGTGGAAATCCAGACCACATGGTCGGCAGAACTGACGCCATAGAAGCATCCATAGGATATCAGAGAATATCCAAGTTGTTCTTAGCCATCCATCCGAGAAAAGCCAGGAAAACTCATTTATCACTCCCCCAAAGCCTTTGCTACACCAAGGAAGCACATAATATTAAATTTTTAGTGTGGTGTACCCCAAAATTGTCCATGTGTCGGGATGTGGCGATAAAGAGTGAAATAGTGTGTGTACGGCCCCAGGTATGATTGATATAGTGTGAAAACGGCTGATATGTAAGTACAAAATCTTTTGTATATCTTTTTTGTGTCTTGTACAGTGAAGTGCTCATGTTTGGTGGCAGCTATGCCACAAGCGGTGTTCTTTTCAATGAATAAATATGTCGTTTAAAGGTGTCTGACCTTCTATCATTTTAGTGAATCATAAGCCTATTAAGTCCTCCTCTAGTTACTGATTATTAAAGTTGGGCTAAAGTTCGTCTGTTGCTTAACAGATATCTCAGGGGATATCTGTTACTATACGGAACACCACACGTGGAATAGGGTCTGCGTGTGGCCGCGTAAAGCGTGGTTCTCTTTTGTTTTTGCTGTTTTTGATATATTATATATTTAAAGTTAACCTTTTGTAAAACCAACTTTAAAGCAACGTAATATATAAACAAGCACCCCACAAAACCATCCCCTCTTAGTGGGTATGCAAGGCCGGTACCTCCATACTCCCCATATGCTTCCATGGCATGTTCCAAGACTCAGAGGTAGCAGATTCACTAAAATGGATACCAGGTCAAAGTCACTAGAACGGCCAGCCGGCCATATGTCATCCCCCAGTGGTAGTGGAGACTCCCAACTAGCCTTAATTATAGCCATGCTCAAAGACCAAGGGCAAAAGATTGATAGTCAGGGGCAAAAGCTTGATAGTCATGGACAAAAGCTTGACAGTCAGGGAAGGGAAATCGTCCAGGCATCAGCAGAGATGCATAGGAAACTGGAGGCTGTTCGTATGGAGTTCCAGGCTAGACTGGACTCCATCCACAACGTAACGACAAAAACTTCCGAAGCATTGGTTAGGTCGGTATCATCAAATACCGACAGGATCAATAACGTAGAAATCAGATGTAATGAGCTGGAAAAACAGGTTAATAGGGACTATGTCCAGCTATCTGAACAAGTTAGTGAATTGAGGGAAATAGTGCAAGGGGTAAATGGCACAGACAACCAGACCACCGTAGCACAACTCCTAGGCAGGTTAGATGCCCTGGAGGACACTTGCAGGGAAATTGCCCGCAGTGATAGTGCCATCGCCATAGAAGATAGAATTCTTGAGCGATTGAGGAGGGAGATGCAGAACTGTATGGTTTGGAGAACCTAGTTCGCACAATAGCATCTCCGAGGGTCAGAGTGTTCCGCAGCCCGCCCTTCCGCTATCAGACAATAGTGAGGAGGATCGGGCAACCGAACAGGCTAAAGATAGTGCAGCCCTCACGAAAATTTTGGCGTGCCTAGAGGGGTTGGAGAGGTACATTACTAAATCACCTGCTCCGGTAAACCCATGCACCAAGCCAAGTCCTCACCCAAGTAAAGAGTCTGCCGTCGGAGCCACCAACCACTTGCACAAGGTTCCCGAAGTCACTAGCAGAGGTCCAATGTCAAATCATAGTAGTGGGTATTCCTCCCCCCAAAGGTACCATGTTTCACATAACTTCTCGGAATCCTCATCCGGAGGTTCGGACACAGAATTCCGAAGCCAACGGAAAAGGAAAAACCGAAGAAGGGGTAAAAGTGCATCCAGGGTTAGGTTCTCAGACCTAAAACAACTGCCCACGTTTAGCGGTCAGGGAAATAATCTGGCCTCTGATTTCCTACAAGAATTTGAGAGGGATCTTGATCTTCTAGAAATAGATCTAGAAGATGCCCTTAAAATAGTGTCGTATAGTCTGCGGGACGAGGCACGCCAGTGGTTCGAAAGGAACGAACACAAGTTCCGATCGTATGTGAACTTTAAGAAACAGTTCCTGAAGTATTTTCAAGGTGATGGGTGGAGGGCTTCCTCATTATCAAAAGCCCTTAATGGCAAATATAACCCTAACCTACATAGATCAATGCATAAATATTTTTGGAAACAGGTGAAGATGTTTAGACTGGCCTTACCAGAAATGGCAGATCACCAGATTTTTACACATGTCATCCAACAGCTGCCACGTAGCTTAAGGGATCAGCTGGTCCTAGCCCCCTTTACCTCTTTACAGGCAGTGGCCAATTCCATACTCAGGTATGAAAGTGTACAGGCGCCACAAAACCCTGAGAGGGATAGCACAAGGCATGCACGACTTCCATATGGGAGAACCACCCCTCACGTCAACCAGACGTACGTGAGTCGTGGGAAGGATGACTCAAGTGGTCCATCAGATCCCGATAAAGCATACAGTAACCAGTACAGGCGTAGGGATAAGAATAGGTTTAAGGAACCCATCAGCGGGAAAAAAGGTAAAGGACCAAGAAAGGGTATAGAACCCCAGGGTAGGAGTTCGTTAAGACCTCTCGGGTCCACAGAGCATATAGCTGAGGTGCATTCCAAAAGCCACAGTCAGGGAAACTAGATAGGCAACGTCCTGAAGTGGGGAGGGGCGATGCCGAACCTAGATTAAGCCCACCATGTTCAACCCAGTGTAATCATCATCCAATCATTAAGGCTCATCAAGCCATTGGAGATTCAATGTTGTCTAGGCTAGCTCAAAACAAGTTTGGTTACCCAGTCCAAAGGGACTATGACGGTAGATACCATGTAGGGCTATGTAAGTCGGGACAATCCTCTAGCCAGCTGCTCAGTGAACTCCGTCGTACTAAAAGTGTGCACGATAAAGTAGTGTTGATGATTGCAACAAATGACATGCTCCGAGGGGAAGACAGCGACCGAGTGCTGCGGAACCTCGAGTGCATAGTAGGGGTTCTTAAGAGGAAAGGTGCCAAGAAGATAATCATTCTGACACCTCCACCAATTCCCAGACTAGCTAAGGAAAATAGAGCTAAGTTCTGGGCAGGGTATGATTCTCTCCTAGGTAAAATTACCTCACTGGAGAACAAAGGTAATATAAGAGTGCTTGATGTTTCTTCCAAGTTTACTCACCAGGGTCAAGAATTAAATATGTCCTTATTTGAGGAAACCATGGGGTATGGCAGTTACAAAAGGCCTGACCTGGTTCACCTCAGTCCCAGGGGTATGGACGTAATTCTCAAGGCGTTAGATGAGGTACGGTGGTTTACCCAGCAACAGCCAGAGACCAACAAACGTCAGTCACCTCAACAATGGGAGGATGTAGATGCCATAATGCCATACACCCCACCGACGGGAAACTAGCCAACGCTGCTCTCGTAGGAAGTAATGATGGCGAGGGTAAAGTAAATCCCCATAGATTAATAAATGTTCCATTCTGTAACAGGGACGACAGTGTGTCTATAGAAAAGGAACTGGTTAGGGATAATTGTAACAGTGTAGTATCCATTTATTTGTATTAGTCAAGTAACATGTAATATTTTTAATGTTATACATTGTGTCAATGGTAGAAATATAAGTAATCAACATGTAAATAACATGAAGCTATGGAGATGTAGTCCCAAAGTATACAACCTGTACATCGACAAGCTCAAACTATTACATCCTGATTTAGCATCCAAAGTGCCTCAAAAATGCTAAGCAAAGTTGTGGATGGGGTTCAGCTCTGTCTGAATACAGAACAACAGTTGTAAATAGTATATGGGGCCTATATTTCATTTTTGTGCATTTTATATACTTTCAATGTTCTAATATATCCTATATTTAGAGTATTTCACATTTATGTTGTCCTATTTGAGGGTATGGTAAGAAATATATATCAGAGCTAAAAAATGCCAAAACAAAATTAGTAAAGATCTCCACTACCACCATGTTTGAGTAGGCCAAAGGTAAATGTCGACACAACCAAGGTACAGCCAAAGCCAAACATGGGAATTCACCACCAACACAGCCAAATTGTGTAAGTAATGGGGCAAGTGATAGTGTGCAGTGACCCATCACAATTGTGCCACCATCCCAAAACACACAGGCTTAGGGGTGAAGAGCGATACATCGCAAGCAAGATGTTGGGAACTATCCACCATGCCCCCTGAGGCACAGGAAGCATGGGGAGTGTCCGAATAGTGGTTGTCACCCCCCAAGATTACCGAGCGGAAATTAACAACCATGAAAACCAGGACATACCCATAGTGCGTATTGTGTAAGTGCGCATAGACAAGTGATATCCGAACCTACGTATAAAGAAAGTCCAATGTGTGTATGCAGACTTAGGTACACAAGTACAGTGTTCAAGGGCTTCTTTTTATAAATGTGTCTCTTTGGACTAAGTGCTGAAAGGGTAGAGTAATCCATTCCCTTCAAGGCGAAGAGAACAAACAGTCTTACAAATTACATACGGTGACCAAAGTATCTTATATATATATATATATGTACATCTATATAAATTCTTTATCATAATGGGTAGTCATGACTCAAGACACCCAAGAACTTTCATAGGGATAGGAATGGAACAGGAGGCAGAAACTCTGTCCTCAATGTATTACAAATATTTTTAATATGTATATTTCCAAGAGTGCATCAATGTAGATGTATATTTCAAGTATGGTAATTTTCAACATGTCTATTACAGGATTATATTAATGTCAATATGCAAGACCATTTCAAGTGTTTCCTTTAACAGCATATGTGTAATTTAATTTTATATAGCCGTGAACATTTATTTTTGTGTGTGTTTGCATAATAGTGTGTAAGGTTAGTGAGGGTAAAGAAAACGAATCGCTTCTCGAATCCTTTTTCCTTTTCCCGAGGGGCCGGGATATGTATGACCAATCAGCATTGGGCATACATGCCCACACACAAATAACCACAGGCCAACCTAAGAACAAGGGCCATTAGGTTGGCATCAGGGAAAGCTTGTGAGAGCTATTTTCCCAGAAACTTATACCCCCCACCCCCAATTAGAATCATGGGTCATGTTTACCAACCAGTTGTCACTCATGGGAGGGGTAGAAATGCTTTATTTATAAAGAACCAACCATTGTTAGGCTAACAGTAGCCATTTTGGAGAACAAAAACCATGTGCTCCAAATCACATGTTTACTAAATATTTTATTCTTTACTGAAAATCAGAGATAACACTCACCCATAGGTAAAATAATGCCTAATTTATTAAAAGTAAACTCATTTGCAATTATCTGGCATAACTAAGCCAGAAAAGCTGAAAAAACACTTTTGTTTATACTTTTTAAGCAATTGATAACTCTGCCATCTGGTGGGAGAAAGTGGCAATTCTCCCAAAGACAAGGAAAGATCTCAAAGGACTCCAGCTGGCCAATGAGAAGCCGTCAAGGCTGTGACGTCACAGAGGAGACTTTCAGATGGCCTATTGTGTTCTGAGCTTGCTATTCGAGCTCACTTGTATTACAGACCCACCTGAGAGCAGGTCTCCTGGAAGTTGCTGGTAAAATCCAGTGTGTGAATGGCCACCTGTGCCAGCAACAAAGGATACATAAAGGGAAAAGGGATCTAAGGTTCTGTTACAGTAAACACAGGCCTAAGTGTGTGTGACCAAGTGGGATATTGTGTCCACAAGTGCATTTAAGGATCCCAGTGAAACTTCAGCAAAATAGCGAGTTTTGTGTCCCTCATCCCATGTGGAAATCCAGACCACATGGTCGGCAGAACTGACGCCATAGAAGCATCCATAGGATATCAGAGAATATCCAAGTTGTTCTTAGCCATCC
Source organism: Lepisma saccharinum (assembly GCF_977018435.1). NCBI lineage: Eukaryota > Metazoa > Arthropoda > Insecta > Zygentoma > Lepismatidae > Lepisma > Lepisma saccharinum. The sequence continues at coordinate 20,789,187 of NC_139239.1, forward strand.
ATCCGAGAAAAGCCAGGAAAACTCATTTATCACTCCCCCAAAGCCTTTGCTACACCAAGGAAGCACATAATATTAAATTTTTAGTGTGGTGTACCCCAAAATTGTCCATGTGTCGGGATGTGGCGATAAAGAGTGAAATAGTGTGTGTACGGCCCCAGGTATGATTGATATAGTGTGAAAACGGCTGATATGTAAGTACAAAATCTTTTGTATATCTTTTTTGTGTCTTGTACAGTGAAGTGCTCATGTGTGGTGGCAGCTATGCCACAAGCGGTGTTCTTTTCAATGAATAAATATGTCGTTTAAAGGTGTCTGACCTTCTATCATTTTAGTGAATCATAAGCCTATTAAGTCCTCCTCTAGTTACTGATTATTAAAGTTAGGCTAAAGTTCGTCTGTTGCTTAACAGATATCTCAGGGGATATCTGTTACTATACGGAACACCACACGTGGAATAGGGTCTGCGTGTGGCCGCGTAAAGCGCGGTTCTCTTTTGTTTTTGCTGTTTTTGATATATTATATATTTAAAGTTAACCTTTTGTAAAACCAACTTTAAAGCAACGTAATATATAAACAAGCACCCCACAAAACCATCCCCTCTTAGTGGGTATGCAAGGCCGGTACCTCCATACTCCCCATATGCTTCCATGGCATGTTCCAGTGTGCAAGGATCAGAAACTCTCTTTGGAACAGAATTTGACACTGCCATCAAACCAGAACAATAGGTACCAGACTGACGAAAGGAGATATCCTGTGACGAGAAATAAGAGAGGCGGAATCAGAAAGACCACTATTAGGCATCGGCTACAGCAATAAACATTCATTTATTGATGAGATTGAAAGTGCTGACTCGGTGGCCGATTAAGTAAAGTGGGCGACTTTCGATCTCGTCACCGAAGTTAGAGGGTTTGAGTCCCGACCTGGTCATGGATGTTCTTTGCAAATAAACGCAACTCATCCTCTTCGTCTCGATTAGCCACACTTTAGCGACGTTAAATTCCAAAAATATAAATGCAATTGAGAGGAATGCATATATCATTTTTCAGCAATGGTTTGGGCATGTTTATAGAATGGAGTAGTTCGGGACACTTGCACGGAGTGACACTTGCCCGAATCCTGCCGCACATCAATCGACCTTGGCTGAATCACTATTTGGGTTGTGACACTTGCACGGAAAGTAAGAAAGGGGAGATTTCTCTTAGCCCTCTCGATTCTCCCACGAGCTATCATGACTTTTTCCTTTCGAAAATTTTGTTTGTTTTTATACAGCAAATGAGGGAGAGTTCGACTACATACTAGTATATGGAAACAGTGTGGGGAAGGGGTTTCCTTGTAGGAAAAGTTTAACTTGCCTTTGATCGGACAGCACACAAGAATCGGACGAAGGAACCCGAGGCCTAAGGGTATGGTCAGGGTGGTATTTGTAGGGGGGATGGGGGATTATCTCCCCTCTGGGTATTTGTGTCCCCCCTCTGCTTGATAAATTTTATCCACGGGGGATATGTTATATGGCATAAAGTCATTATCTCATGCTGTCCCTAGACAGTCAGTACAATTTCCCCCCACTGGAAATTTCTTAAATACACACTGGGTATGTTCGCATTCAAGGGCGCCCGCAGGATTTTTTCTCATGGAGGCCGAGTTATAGAAACGTTTTATTAGTAGTAGTAGTACTATTAGTTAAAACAAGGAGATGCATTATCTCCATTGCACTTTAATTTTGCCTTAGAATATGCTGTAAGGAAGGTAAAATAAACTAACGAAAGACTAAAATTAAATGGTGTTACTCAGTTGTTAGCATATGCAGATGATGTAGACTTACTGGGGGATGATGTGAATACAATTAAGAATAATGCTACAATATATTTTTCAAAACTGCTAAAGAGATAGGTTTAGAAGTTAACAAAGAGAAAACTAAATATATGCTTATAGGCCGAAACCAAGTGTTAGGTAATAATCGAAATCTAATTATTGATAACAACTCGTTTGAACCAGTTTCCAAATTCAAATACTTAGGAGTAATATTAACAAATGAAAATTATATTAAAGAGGAAATAAAAAGTAGGCTTAATTCAGGAAATGCATGTTACTTCTCTCTCCATAAATTTTTGTCTTCTCGTTTAATATCTAAGAAACTAAAAGTTAAAATATACAAAACAGTAATTTTGCCTGTAGTATTATATGGATGTCAAACTTGGTCCTTTACATTGAAAGAGGAATACAAATTGAGAGTATTTGAAAATAAGATCCTTAGGAAAATCTTTGGACCTAAAAGGGATGAGGAGACAGGTGAGTGGAGAAGGTTACATAATTTAGAACTACATAATTTGTATTCATGTCCAGATATTATTAGAATAATTAAATCAAGAAGACTTAGGTGGGCAGGCCATGTGGCACGAATGGGAGAGGAAAGAGGAGTTTACAGGATTCTTGTTGGGAAACCTGATGGTAAGAGATCTGTAGGAAGGCCAAGACGAAGATGGAGGGACAACGTTGAGATGGACCTAAGGGAAATCGGTAGGGATGGAAAAGAGTATATAGAACTTGCTCAAGATAGGGAAAGATGGAAGGCCTGTGTTGCTGCAGCCATGAACCTTCGGGTTTAAGAAGGCTAGAGAGTTAGTTAGTTAGTATTATTAGTATTATTATTATTATTGCTATTATTATTATTATTATTGCTCCTATTATTATTAGTTACTAGTACTACTACTACTTTACAAATCATAAAATTCAAATTGAATTCAAAATACTTTGGCATTGTATACAAGTTCAGACTCGAGTCTACTATTTAGATAGAAAGTGGATTCGCCTTCCTTCCTTTCAATAACCATCTAGCCTATTACTTTGTTGATGAACTGTTCTTTTTGTAATGTTTCACAATGCGCAGGTATCAATCAGAGTCAGAGATCTACTGTCCTTCATGGTACCTCTGATCCATGTATTTACGTGCCGAAGGGTACTGTAAAATAATAATAACAATAATGATAATAATAATAATAATAATATTAGTTGCTGTAACTTACGGCATGCAAGTTATAGAAAACATTATGTTTTGTTATAAAATATTGCTACAATTTCACCATTCGAATTACACAACTCTTTCTTGAAATCTCAGGGGGGAGGGGCATTGGATCCGTAACTTACAGTGGCGTACACGGCAGAAAACGACAGAACAAACAGCACAATGTAAATAAACGTGGGCGTAACATTGGCGCAAAACTACTCTGGCGTTCTGGCGTTCGGCCGAATTTTCCACAAGTATTGATTTCTTCGGTAAATATAGTGACAATGAAAACTTTAATGATTTGGTTTACGAACATATGTCAAACATATCAAGCAAGAACAACGACTGTCAGGAGTCAGTTATCTCTGGCTTAAAGTTGAATTACAAAACACTAACTATAATTTGAAATCCGTAAAAATACGTAGAAATAACAAAAATCATACAAATTCTCATTAACCCACTCCTTACACGCTCTCCAATAATATAGTTTTATTCTTGTTTATTTTTGTTTTTAATCTATTATATGCGCAGATAGGACCTGACCTAGAGTGACATCCGAGTCACAACGTGCCTCCACAGGGTATCCAACCGGGGACTCCTTGATTACTTACAAGGCGAGGATGTTTCCCTTACGCCATCGGGGAAAGAGGACTTTCCAACTACATCAAACTCTACCAGCACACCGACGATTTTCCTGATGCAATGCGACCATTCAACTCCGGTCCAGGAGAGAAAATCGGCAAACGTAAATGGGTTCTGGACCGTAAAGAACCTATCTGTAAAGTATTTCAATTCAGTTCAGGATCTTTTTTTCCGGCTGAATTTAAATTCGGTCCAGGAACATTTTTTCTGGCTGAATTTAGATACTGTCCAGTAACATTTTTTCCGGCTGAATTTAAATTCGGTCCAGGAACATTTTTTCTGGCTGAATTTAAATTCGGTCCAGGAACATTTTTTCTGGCTGAATTTAAATTCGGTCCAGGAACATTTTTCCGGCTGAATTTAAATTCGGTCCAGGAACATTTTTTCTGGCTGAATTTAAATTCGGTCCAGGAACATTTTTCTGGTTGAATTTAAATTCGGTCCAGGAACATTTTTTCTGGCTGAATTTAAATTCGGTCCAGGAACATTTTTTCTGGCTGAATTTAGATACGGTCCAGTAACATTTTTTCCGGCTGAATTTAAATTCGGTCCAGGAACATTTTTTCTGACTGAATTTAAATTCGGTCCAGGAACATTTTTTCTGGCTGAATTTAAATTCGGTCCAGGAACATTTTTTTCTGGCTGAATTTAAATTCGGTCCAGGAACATTTTTTCTGGCTGAATTTAAATTCGGTCCAGGAACATTTTTCTGGTTGAATTTAAATTCGGTCCAGGAACATTTTTTCTGGCTGAATTTAAATTCGGTCCAGGAACATTTTTTCTGGCTGAATTTAAATTCGGTCCAGGAACATTTTTTCGGGCTGAATTTAAATTCGGTCCAGGAACACTTTTTCTGGCTGAATTTAAATTCGGTCCAGGAACATTTTTTCTGGCTGAATTTAAATTCGGTCCAGAAACATTTTTTCTGGCTGAATTTAAATTCGGTCCAGGAACATTTTTTCTGGCTGAATTTAAATTCGGTCCAGGAACATTTTTTCTGGCTGAATTTAAATTCGGTCCAGGAACATTTTTCCGGCTGAATTTAAATTCGGTCCAGGAAAATTTTTTCTGGCTGAATTTAAATTCGGTCCAGGAACATTTTTTCTGGCTGAATTTAAATTCGGTCCAGGAACATTTTTTCCGGCTGAATTTAAATTCGGTCCAGGAACATTTTTTCTGGCTGAATTTAAATTCGGTCCAGGAACACTTTTTCCGGCTGAATTTAAATTCGGTCCAGGAACATTTTTTCCGGCTGAATTTAAATTCTGTCCAGGAACACTTTTTCTGGCTGAATTTAAATTCGGTCCAGGAACATTTTTTCTGGCTGAATTTAAATTCGGTCCAGGAACACTTTTTCTGGCTGAATTTAAATTCGGTCCAGGAACATTTTTTTCTGGCTGAATTTAAATTCGGTCCAGGAACACTTTTTCTGGCTGAATTTAAATTCGGTCCAGGAAATTTTTTTCTAGCTGAATTTAAATTCTGTCCAGGAACTTTCTTCCGGCTGAATTTAAATTCGGTCCAGGAACACTTTTTCTGGCTGAATTTAAATTCGGTCCAGGAACATTTTTTCTGGCTGAATTTAAATTCGGTCCAGGAACATTTTTTCTGGCTGAATTTAAATTCGGTCCAGGAACACTTTTTCTGGCTGAATTTAAATTCGGTCCAGGAACATTTTTTCTGGCTGAATTTAAATTCGGTCCAGGAACATTCTTCCGGCTGAATTTAAAATCGGTCCAGGAACACTTTTTCTGGCTGAATTTAAATTCGGTCCAGGAACATTTTTTCTGGCTCAATTTAAATTCGGTCCAGGAACATTTTTTCTGGCTGAATTTAAATTCGGTCCAGGAACATTTTTTCTGGCTGAATTTAAATTCGGTCCAGGAACACTTTTTCTGGCTGAATTTAAATTCGGTCCAGGAACATTTTTTCTGGCTGAATTTAAATTCGGTCCAGGAACACTTTTTCTGGCTGAATTTAAATTCGGTCCAGAAACATTTTTTCTGGCTGAATTTAAATTCGGTCCAGGAACACTTTTTCTGGCTCAATTTAAATTCGGTCCAGGAACATTTTTTCTGGCTGAATTTAAATTCGGTCCAGGAACACTTTTTCTGGCTGAATTTAAATTCGGTCCAGGAACATTTTTTCCGGCTGAATTTAAATTCGGTCCAGGAAAATTTTTTCCGGCTGAATTTAAATTCGGTCCAGGAACATTTTTTCCGGCTGAATTTAAATTCGGTCCAGGAACATTTTTTCTGGCTGAATTTAAATTCGGTCCAGGAACACTTTTTCTGGCTGAATTTAAATTCGGTCCAGGAACATTTTTTCTGGCTGAATTTAAATTCGGTCCAGGAACACTTTTTCTGGCTGAATTTAAATTCGGTCCAGGAACAATTTTTCTGGCTGAATTTAAATTCGGTCCAGGAACATTTTTTCTGGCTGAATTTAAATTCGGTCCAGGAACACTTTTTCTGGCTGAATTTAAATTCGGTCCAGGAACATTTTTTCCGGCTGAATTTAAATTCGGTCCAGGAACATTTTTCCGGCTGAATTTAAATTCGGTCCAGGAACATTTTTTTCTGGCTGAATTTAAATTCGGTCCAGGAACACTTTTTCTGGCTCAATTTAAATTCGGTCCAGGAACATTTTTTCTGGCTGAATTTAAATTCGGTCCAGGAACATTTTTTCTGGCTGAATTTAAATTCGGTCCAGGAACATTTTTTTCTGGCTGAATTTAAATTCGGTCCAGGAACACTTTTTCTGGCTGAATTTAAATTCGGTCCAGGAACATTTTTTCTGGCTGAATTTAAATTCGGTCCAGGAACATTTTTTCTGGCTGAATTTAAATACGGTCCAGGAACCTTTTTTCCGGGTATATTTAAATTCGGTCCAGGAACTTTCTTCCGGCTGAATTTAAATTCGGTCCTGGAACCTTTTTCCAGATAAATTTAAATACGGTTCAGGATTTTTTCCAGATCAATTTATATACGGTCCAGGAACCTTTTTTCGGATCATCAAACAATACGGAACTTGGACCGGATTTAAATTGTGCGAGAAATAAGGTTCCGGTCCTGTAGCGGAACCCAATAGAGCCCATTAGAATTTATGGGTTTCTGGACCTTCAACAACACTGGTTTAAAGTTCAGTAGAAACCATATCCAATGTGTCCGGGCAATACAGAAGAAGAAGAAAACACTCCAAAGGGGCTCCAACATTACATACAAAACTCCAATTTTACCAAAATCACACTAATTGCGTGTACTGCTACTCAAAGCAACATGACACGACTCTCTAAGCACCAAGATTTTTGTTTCCACTGCAGAACGTAATACAAGAATTTCATGGGCACAGCAGAAAGCCAAAACAAGTAGGCAGTAAGGAAAAGAAAAAGGCAACAACCGTTATGGATTTTGAAAAATCATGAGACACCACTTCCATCATTAGGATCGAAGAGCTTCAGGCAGGGAAAGAATAAAGGGAGAAAAAATGTATTTTCTCTTCAGCATCCTTGAAAAAGAGACAGGAAAAGAATAGCGGAACGAAATGGAAAGAAAAAAAAAGCTACAAGTCTCCCGGGTTCTAAAAAATCCATTCCTCACCTTCGTTTCGTCTCCCGTAGGATTTCCAGGAACAACAAGAAGGAACAAGGAGAGGAGAGGTTCCCGTTTGTTCTTTCCTCTTTGGAAATTGAATCAGGAGCTGCAGATGGATTCGTCGTCCTTTTGCGTAATTCGGAGAAATGATGGTGAACGCAATTGAAGTGTCTCATTCCTATGGAAGATGTCGTTTTTTTGGGTAAAGGTATCTGTGAGGGAGAACTGGTTAAATACCGCAGGTCACTGCTACTTTGGTTAATTCTCAAAATTTAAGTCCACTTCTCGCTCAGATGGGCTAATCGGGACTGGGCATACAGTTTAAAGTGAGATCCAGGGCCATCGACATGGCGTCCCTTGTTTAATTTGTAATTATAATGTTCCTTTGTGTGTTGTTGGTCTTAATTTTGTGTTGAAGCCTTCAGGATGTTCACAGCATTTTAAATCTAAATAAACTAAAATAATAATGATTCTAGTGTGGTTTAACAAACATATAATGATTACAAACATCTCAGTTTTCTATTTTTTCTTTATATAGTATTAATATTGTTTGGTTTATCGTGACACTTGGATGAATTATTATAATGATGGAGGACCCCGCGTTCGAACCTATGACTCCTATTTTTCACAGTACTTTATTGCTCACCAAGTATACAAATGTTGATTAGAGTAAATATCTAGGATTAGTATCGAGACGAGACTTGGCAATGTATCGTCTCGAAATGACTGTCCCGTTATCTGTCTCACCTTGCTTTACGAATACTCTTTCACTTTAGCATCCAGAGAAGGCACATAGTTCGTAACAGGTTGCCAAATTTAACTCTTCCCCCCTTTTATTATCGTAAAGTAACAGTTGATAACGTTGTTCCTATTGTAAGAAAGTAACTCTGTTACAGATGAAGCTCCTAAAAAATGTAACAATATACTTCCGAACACTGTTGTCGTACCAACACACGGAAACACAACGTTGACACAGAAGCAAGAACGAGACGTAACCGAGAACGGAACGAGATGATCACGAGACCAGTGATTCCTACGAAGAAGTCTCCTTTCAACGCCATACCTAGAAACGCCCAAACCTTTAAAGAAGTTTTCCTACCAAGAAGAATAAGAAAAGTTTCGACTAAAGTTTCTTCGAATCTTGAAGAAACGTAGATGGAGCTAGTGTCGCAGGTGAAAGCCATGGAGTTTGCATTCGAAAGAGGCATTCTCTCCCGTCCCTCTTCTGAAAATATTATTCCCGGCTTTTATTCCAACTTTTGATGCATGGGAGGCTTCACAACCGCTGCCATTGGTGGAAAAAGGTACCATGAGCGGAGAAAGTGTGAATAAGAGAAGGAGGGAAAGAAGGAAGTACAAGTTCCAACCGAGGAGGTTGGTATTTCGGAAAACGGTGGACCTCCGCCGCTATCGGAAAATGGCGCGAAGAGGAGAGAGGGGGGACAGGGGGGAAGGGGAGGAGAGTCCTCCTTCAATATATTCTGCTTCTTTTTCCTGTTTCTTTTCTTGTCCTGTTCTTTTTTTTCAGAAGGGAACCTTTGAAGAAGTTGGATGGAAGGAGAGAATTCAAGCCACTCCTTTTATTTCGCTTTTCACATCGAGAACCGAATAAATACAGAAAAGGTATCGACCATGGCTGAGGGAAGTTTTCAGAGGCTCTGTAGCCTGCAACTGTAAGTAAGTAAGTATTTATTGCTCATCTCATGTGCGAGCCATCGGCTGTGCGCACTACATCTATTCGTATTACACAACTATGATTTTTCTTACACACTACACTTTCCATTACATTTCGTATAGGTGTAAAATAGCAGTTCTGGTTGTTTTAACTGTTCTCACTTAAACTAACACTTATTCCTCTTCCTTATCCCGTCTCTGTGCAACACTTCTTTTTCCCCTAACTGTTTGTAAATAAACCCCCACCTTTTCCAATAGTTCCATGTTCCTTTGCACTACGATTGATTTGAACACAGTTTCCAAGCTGATGTTGCGTAGCTTCTCCTCCTGCAGAACGCGCGTGTCCTGACATAAGAATAAATGTTCTGTCCCATCCTCACCATTGCATAATACGCATTTATATATCCCTTCCTCATTTTTTACTGTGTTGTGTCTCCATCCCCCTAGCCTGATCCATGCCAACCCCTTTCTTGCCACCATGCTCACCTTCTTGATGTACGGTACCTGTCCCCATTCCCGCGGTCCCCTTCTTTGGAGTTCGAGCGATCTCTTGGTTTCACATTCCGCTATTGTTTCCTGCCTATCTATATCCTCTAATCTTTGTTTCACTAATTGCAATGTCCCCTGGTCGACGTGTTCCCCCTCCCAGATCCATCCCAGTCCAATTTCGTATAGTTTACCTCTGATCTCTTTCGCCCATGTTCCCATTTCCTCCCCTTGCACCTGTTGCATCAGCGCTTGCCCTTTTACCGAGTTCTCCCTTCTCGATATTAATGTCGCCCAGTATTTAACCCTTCTCAACATACCCCACGTATTCTCCCTTACCAATCTAAGTTCCCGTAGTACGCCGCAGTTTGCAGTGCCCATGCTGATATGCAAAGCCCTCTTGTAAAATGTGCATTGGATTCTGTTTAGTGCATCGCCCCCCTTTGCTCCCCATATCTCCCTCCCGTACCCTATTGACCCTATTAATAATGTACGATACAGTTTTTCCACAAAATGTATATCGTATTTCTCCAATTTCCATACTGTCCGCATTATTTCGTTTGTTATTGCCCCAGCCTTTCCTTGTACCGTTTGCATATGTCTTGTCCACGTCCCTGCCATAGTGAGAACTAATCCCAAGTATTTTATTCTTTTTACCCTTTCTAATTCTTGCCCTCTGAAAGTCCACCTTTCGTCTTTTCCATATACATATCCGTTCTTGAACACCATAACTTTTGTTTTTGTAAGATTTACTTGCAGTTTGGATTCTCTGCTGTGGCTTCTACAGGGGTTTGGCATGCCCTGTTTAGCAATTCTGGCATGCGCAAAAGTCGATATGCACGTTCTCGTAAAAGTTTGTTCTTCAGATTCCTGGCGATTTTATGTTACTTCCTGAATGCCTGTGAATGTTGTCAACAATTATCCACATTACTGTGGTAGGCAATAGTCGACTATCAGGCCTCCAATTATTTCAAGGATTGCCTGGTTGGTCTGATTGGTTGTTGCAGTAACCTCCTCTATGATATAAATGTAAAACCATGTAGGTTTATCAAGTATGTCTATCTCCGGGGGGGGGGGGGTGAACCCGAAAGAATTCTGGGGGTCTGATGATATGATCCATATTTTTAATGACGTCACAACTTTAAAATATGTCACTGATATATTATATTTTTAGAAAGGACACGTAAATGTTGTGTTATTATATGTAATATTGCACCTTGTTTGTAATGTAGAACTTTTGTTTAATGTTTATTGTATTTTATGCTCTATTTGAGTAGTTTAATGTGTCTTCATGTTTGCGAGAGTGCACTATATGAATTTCTAAACATGTGTAGATGTCAGTTTTGTTGGTAGAATCCTTTTGTAGATAGTGAGTGATTCGTCTGTACTTCAATCTGTGTTCTCGAAAATAATATAAAGGCGAGGATATCGCGTAAGAAATATCACACTTTCGCCACGGATCGACGAAGCTTTTAAATTTAAAAGGAACTCCTCGGTGTTGTGCATACATCTTGGTATGGCAGTTCGGGGCGCAAGCTAGGCCTATGTGATAATAGATATGCCGATAGTCACGCATTGAGGTTATGCGTTTTAGTTGAGTCAAGAAATCGTCAAAGCGAAATCCTCACCTTCGTACTAAGCCTGTTTGCATTATAATTGCAATAAATAAAGAATAAATCATTTCGTTTTTTGTCTACTGCAATAATGTGGTTTTATTCCTCTGTGTTGTGAAGCATTGTCTTTGCCTAACACTATCCCTGTACCTGAAGAAGTCTGTGTTCATCGTTCACCGCTGAGTATTATTAAGTTATTATTAATAGTATAATAATACAACGCGTCTATTCTTAGAACGTATCACTGAGACAATGTTGTCTTTATGGGCCCTTTTGTAGCTTTGCAAACTTTTTCACAGGGTGGTGTGATATAATCAAAATGCTGGATTTGGAAACGCTTTAAACGCTAAAATAGAATTGTTGTTGGTGGTGAGTATTCCACAGTTTTGATTTTGATTCGAAGAATATCTTTAGTCTGTGCTTTTGCATTAATATCTCGGAATTTTACCAACAAATCGAAATTGTCTCGCTTTTCAAATATCATCCAGCATAGCATTCGCTCTCTTCCACGTAATACACCATGAATTACATTTTGCAGACTACGAGGCTCTACCATCTGGACTTACAGCCAGTAGAATCCTCTGTGGAGCTTGTTTTGTATCTTGTCCCCGTGTTTGTGATTGTCCTAGCATCATTCTCGTCTTTGCAATTAGCAAAAAGGGGCAGAAAAACGAAGTAAAATAAAACAATCAATCCAAAAATCATTTGTTTTAGGTCATTGAAGGAACCATGGTGAAGAAGAATGTGGAATTTTGAAATATTGAAGTTCATGAGAGAATCCACATGAGTGTGCGATAGAGATATTTGATTCTACACCGCGTGATATGTTTCGGTAGAACATTATCGTGAATATTAAGTTTTATGCCATAATCATGGATGTTTTTTACTGCCCATCTCCCCAGAAATTGGTGCCTATCGTTCACAAGATATCAAAAAGCTCAGTTATTTTTATAGTTAATAACATAAATTAAGTTCATATAGTTCGTACTCGAACAGATCGAAAAAAATAAATACAGTAACCAGATTTTGTTTTCATATTCTATTATTTAAACCAAGGTATAAATTGTTCCATTGTATTTAAAAAAAAACTCAAAAAAGAGATTTTTATGTGAGAGGCTACATGACATAAGCTTTATGAATAAAATTTCCCCCCTAACTTCGAAGCTTTTTCTTGAACGAAGCGTTTAAAAGTTCGAAAGATAATAAAATAAATGTACATTTCAGTACACTAACTTTATGAAATCAAACTATTGTGCTGGATCGAGTAGAAAAGTCTACTCTAGAATATAATAATAATAAATTTGGAATCAATTAGTTTGTTTAATTAGTTGATAATATATATTATAATTATCTCTACTACTCAACGGTGTGAACCGCTCTCCCTACAAAGATTTCTGCCACGCCATAATCACAAGATCAAGAAACCTTCACGAAATCCTAGCAAGAATCGAACATAGATGTGCAAACATACCAGTCGATTGCTTGGTGCAAATTCTAGCTGGAGTGCTATGAGCATAGAACATTACTCACATGGATAAAAATTAATCTTTTCTGCGTGGTGGGGAAACATTTACCACCCCCGTGGAATTTACACCCTAATAAAGACTCACAATGGTAGTATCGCAACTTAATCACTAGATATGGAGTGATTAATTTAAATGTCGGAAGAAAAGATAGATTTTGAAATAATAATACGCAGAGGAAACTATGCACTCAAGGAGAAAAAGCAGAAGAATTACATTCAAGACAATAATGCATTTTTTCACGTTTTAAGATGTCTACATTTTAGAATCGCTAATAACTAAATACCGTGAAAGCATTGCAAATTTAATACGTACTAACTTTGTAAAAAAATAATATACACTTCCATAAAAAAACGGTGTGAAAAATTCAATATAAGAATGATAAATGGAAGTTAAAAGCATCTGCAATTATTTACATGGATTTAAAAGTTATGTTTTCCCTTTGCATTATCCTCATTGGAAACGTAACATCCTCGATAATCCAGAAAAATATGTATTATAGGCTACATGTACCCGTGATATATTCGTGTATTATCTAGTAAGTCCTTTCAATATTTTAAATGTAACGACGCGTATGGAAGTAATAATACTAGTGATATATTGGAAATAGGGATAACAATTCATGGTAAAGCTAACTTTATGCTAATTACAAGAATGCCAGTATACGTACTAATTTCAAGACTTGATCTCGCCAACGAAGGTTACGGGTTCGAGTCTCGGTCTGGACCTGAAAGTTTTTCTTTTAATTTTTTTATTAATAATAATATTTAAAGTGTAGCAAGGGATGAACGTACCAGTTTGGATAATTGCGAGACAGTAATAATCCAAAAATTCCTTATAAGAAAGGAATGGATGAACGGTTGCATTTATTGTATCTTTTTCATCCGTCCATTCATCCATCATATTTGTCGACATCCTAAACAACTGTCTTGCATGCGAGACCCTTATTTCGAAACCTCAAGAAATACTGAGCAACAACTTACGCAGTGTCTATCGCTTCCTTAGTATTAAGTATATGACCACACGCATACTCAAGAAATAAGCACCTGCGGTAAAGTCCTGGGAAAAGCTAGAAAAAAGTTCCCACAGTTCCGTGAACGATCTAATTGGAAACAATGGAGACCGTTTTCGAATAACAATTAAGCGATCCGAATTCTTGCATTGTAAACGTTTTGACATTATCAGTTATCATTATCTACAAAATTGTTGCTCTACGTGGAAGCGCTCCATTTAGGTTGAAATTGAAATGTTCCGATATCTTATCGCCACTTTGATTTAGCATGGTAATCGAGCGGAACTTATACAATTAGCTTCACAAACAACCCTTGGTTTCCTCCACAGCCGGTTTCGCATGCAGGGATCCAACACTGTTGTAATGATGTTCCAGGATTGCGCGGTATGTACTAGACAGGAAGTGCCACAGGTGTCCGAGTCGGCATAAGTACCCACACCTGAAGAGGGGAAGTCGACTTTCCTTGCATGTGTAGCGGAAATGTCCTTAGTCCTTAGGGTAGTGTCTAGCCTGATTCTTAGAACCAGTGACTTGTTCGACTGTAGGGTTGGGCTTGTTCTGATAAGCCGAGGGAAAGTGGAAAAGGCATTTCTGTACAGGTGTGTGCCAGGATTTTTACGGCGAGAAAACGAGATCTGTTTAACCAAGTGCAACTGTCCCCAGTGTGAAGTAGTTTTGTTGCAATAATTAAATTAAATAAATCGACAAATGTAATTTAATTATGAGCATATTAACCATTTAACTACGATCACCATAGTAACGAATAACAAGACAAACGAACATCAACATTGAATAAAGTATGTATATTGAAGAGGTTTTCTCGGGCAATCAGCCAGGTGATTTCCAGAAATGCTTCCGAGCTTTCGAGAGCTAACGTTACTCTCTTCTTCAGGGAATGAAGTGCAGAGATAAGTCAGTGTGACGTTATATGTATTTGGTGTGGGAGTATGTATAACATAATTTTTTTCATTCCTTTCGGATTATGCACAACAGAAATAACAAAATACTCGTATAATTGCAAAATGTCTTTGAATTATAGAATTTTTGTACAAGACTTACCCGAGACCTTGTTCTACAAAACTTAGCTTACTCAAGACAGGAACGAGATTTCACCAATCAACACTTACACAATAGATTATCACTCATCAACACCTATTTGAACCGAGAATGAGACTTCACTATCAAAACTTGTTCAAGGCACGAACGAGATCTGACCGAAAAAGAGGTTAGCTCACTGCACCTATTCCAGAAATACGTCATTTTTTTTTAATCCACAGATTTCAATGTTTCATGTAATATAAAAGTGGTTCCCAGCATACGGAAACACAAATAACGGAGATATTTGATCACAAAATATCGCCCTCGTAAAAAAAAAGTCCTATTTCGGGCTACTTTCACTCCTTTTTTTTCGTAAAAATTCCCAAACAGCAGCGAAAGTAACACTCCTGACTTAACAGCAACGTCCAATTATTATTGCAACCTAAGGCAACTCTCCTAACATAACAACCATTTCAGATATGAACTAAAATATATCGTTTTTCAAAGTACTTACCGGCGGAGACGAAGGGAAACTGCGCAATACCACAGAAATTATAACTGAAAAAATGCGTCAGATTCGGTTTCATATTAGCAAAAATGTTCCTGTCAGAGCAGAGCAATCCAAGTTACATTTGGAACACCTAAAAAGGAATTTCACCAACCAAATCTTCTCGCTGCTGAATTTTCAACTTCATCCCTACATTTCTGCGATATCGTCTGCTGCACTTGACACATTTCTTGTTCCCAGTCACTAAACCATCCTCCTGCAGCTCGTGAAAATAAATATCCGGCTCCCGGACGAAATATGCAATAATGCTGAATATATCTGAACACTGCCCAATTTTGGTTCACAAGCACTTACAATACTGCAGACGCACACCCACCTTTCAAACAAAAGCCACGTACCACGTGACATGAAAGTCTCACATCATCGCACCAAACTCAAACACCTTCTTGTTCAAGTGCAGTATTTCGCCTTTCGACGTCAGGCTGAATGCTTTGTTTGTTAGACTAAATCTAATGGATTTATACTAAGAGTTTTAAACCTAACAAACTTAACCTTCACGGCAACATTCCGCACTTACGTCAGATGATGAAATAAGGTGCTTTACAAAAATTTGTTTGAGTATGCTGTGAAGAGTCATACCCGTGATATGCACCGAAACATCGTCTGCAGTCAATCTCACGCCCCCTGACGTCACTCTAGGATTGCCAACCTTCAATCTCAGATAGTTCCAATACCGCTCCAAGATATAAACCACAAACATAACGTAACAACATGTCAAATTTCGTTCACATCTATTTGCCATTCTTACGTCAAGTCATGACTTTCAAAACCAATACGTTTCTATAAAAACACCACAAAAGCAAGTCATAATACATAATTCCACAAATTTAGTTCATACCACAGGGAGATGGCAACGATGAAAATGACGTAATAAATAGTACTACCAAAAAAAAAGATCAATGAGAACTCCACTATAATCAGAACTGGGGTTTTTTGGTGTTAATTTTTCAAAAATTTCGTAAAAAATATTTCGTAAAATATCGTGCTTATAGTTAAAAATATTGCAGTAATTTCGTGAAAATTTCGTGGTAATTTTTAATGCCATGCACTTATACATAATGTTTCTAAATTTAAATCAATGAATGGTTTTATACAAGGCATAACATTTGCAACATTTATGGCAAAATAAGCTTAAAAATAGTAAATAATAAATTTCACTTTCTGAAAATCAGCCGTACTCAGTTATATTATTATTTTAGAAAAAGTAAAGTGTACAAAACAATCAATCTCTCATTTATTTTCATTCATGAAACATCAACATACAACAAGTGACAACAGTTTGCTCCTTCATACTTCTTCTCATATCTGACACTACAAGATTGTACTGTGAAAAAAAAACGTTCACTATCTGCGTTTGAAAGAGGTAACCACAATGACTTCATACTTTTATCAACAAATTCTTTAAACGCATCATCTGTTGGTTTTAATGCTTCCAGTATGTCAATTACATTGAGCTCAGGTTTATCATTGAATACACACTTAGCTAATTTGCATAACTCTACATAACCTAAAAGCAAATCACATTGCTCACCAACATTTGAAAACTCTGGTAATTTACTGAACATTCCTTAAAGTCTATCAAAATCATTGTAAAAAATGTCATTTTTTCGTTTTTATGGTAAAAATGAAAATGTTAGCAGAAACGGTCAATTTACACGAAAATTCTCGACAAAATTACAGTCGGAAATCAGTCACATTCGTGATAAATCGTGCATATACTACTTGTTGCATCTCTCCGTTACATTTCGCGTTTATCACTAATAACAAAAAAACGGCCCTGACTATTATACATCTCCGCAAGCTAAAACCAACAAAAATCGTTCGTATGAAACATAATCTTCATAAACAACGCAAAAAATTTCACTTTCTTGCGGGGGTACGGAGGGTTCAGGTCGCGCCTAGTTGGTTACACGGTGCAACACCGCCTCTTCTTCTTCCTTCATTTGTGTCAAGTAGTATATTGGTGTTGGCACCGTTTGCGCTACGTTCTGGAGCGGTGAAGTGTCACTAGCGTGTGATGTAAGGTCACGTGGTGCGTGTTAACTAATCAAATGAACGTTTGAACCAGCAGACAGGCCTTTGTTGAATCTTCTGAACTTGAACACCGCTATTTGTCTACTTGGTTGAACGTCATTTCCTTGCACCAGCCTGACACCGGGATACACCTGCACTACACCTACTGTCAAAAATTGTAGCGATCTAGACGGGGCCAGTATCTCGCTCATTAAATCTATTTGAAGCGAGAATGAGACTTCACTCATCAAAACTTGTTGAAAGCAAGAACAAGATCTGGCCAACCAATATCTCTAGCCTTCTTAAACCCGAAGGTTCTTGGCTGCAGCAACACAGGCCTTCCATCTGTCTCTATCTTGAGCAAGATCTATATACTCTTTTCCATCCCTACCGATTTCCTTTAGGTCCATCTCAACGTTGTCCCTCCATCTTCGTCTTCCTACAGGTCTCTTACCATCAGGTTTCCAAACAAGAATCTTGTATACTCCTCTTTCCTCTCCCATTCGTGCCACATGGCCTGCCCACCTAAGTCTTCTAGATTTAACTATTGTAATACTATCTGGACATGAACACAAATTATGTATTTCTAAATTATGTAACCTTCTCCACTCACCTGTCTCCTCATCCCTTTTAGGTCCAAATATTTTCCTAAGGATCTCATTTTCAAATACTAGAATTCACCAGTTAACACTAATTCGAGACATTTGTAATTACTTGAAACTTGTAACGAGAGCTGACCAATCAGTTCTGCTTTCTGTAAATGTTAATCGCAGATTAGCAATAAATAAAACAAATTTATTATAGCAGGCAAAATATTACAAGAAATCCTGTATTGATTTTCGGTGGGGTTACACATGTCCAAACGGTAGGTTCACTTCCGATTAGTTTCTGTTCTTGAACTACAGCCGCCAGCGATTTTTGTCTTTTACGTATTCTGTGTTTTCATATAATACCTGCAAACAGCCACCATTAGGTTTAATGCTAAATAATTAGGAGCCGCGGTGGTCTAATGGTAAGCTGTTTGACTGCCACACGAGGGACCAGGGGTGAACGATCCTTGTTCCTGTCTAAAGCTGCTGTGGAGTTCTTCTTCTTAAGCTTCAAATAAATGGGTACCTGGGGAAAACTCTAGGAGGTAAAGGTAGCCGGAACGTGATGCTGGTCACATCACTTCCAAAAAATGGCCGAGATCGAGAATGTGTGGGGTCCCACTTCCACACCCACCTATGTGCCTTCATGGCACTGTCCACTGTGTAAAAGGTGATGTCTTTGAACGTTATACATATTGCATCCATCGTATCCCATCTGCATATCTAGAGTGCGCGTCAAATCTCCTGATTATGGGGATAGCCAATAGCAGCGCACTGCAGCGGTGCCATGTCGTAATCTCACACCAAAAAGTGACAGCGTGGTTCAGCGAAACGCCTTGTCAAGGAGAGCACGGCAACGCCGCACGTCTGCGATTCGCTGGTGTTGTTCAGTCGTTCAAGGCCATATGCAGGAGATTTGACGCGCACTTTAGTTAGCCTATTCATCGCCATTCGTTTGAAGGGTGGTGAAAGGTAGAAGTGATGATATTGAGGTGATGTTTAGCCATGAGCGATACTACAGGTATGGAGCATTGCGTTGTAGGTTGAAAGGTTGAAATAAAAGAATGCAAAATTTCATCATCTTCCTCCATCCCTTACAAAAAAAAAATCCCCCTCATTCCTTCTCCTTCGCATGTGAATCCTCTGGGTAAATTCGCAGGCAATTTCGCACGATTCCAATATCAGATGGCGAAAAGTTTTGCGATCATGGACAGGCAATGATAGCGTTCTCCACGGAAGCCTGCCACCACTTCAAACTTCATAAAAGCGAAGTTGACATAACATTTGGTAGTGTGCTGCATCACAATGAGAGAGGGAACATCGGGGGGAAGAAGGAGGCTTGAGGGAACGAATTCATTGCTGGGAAAGCCCCCCAATAATCACCCCCTGTTTGGGCCCCGATTAAATCTGCATTTAATCACCTTTCTCCTGTTGGAGATCTAGAGGGGGAGGAGTGAAAGGAAGGGGGTTGGGGGCAAATGCGGCGCATATGGTGAATTTGGGCAGAGTGGAAAACATGCAAAGTCAGCATTATGCGTAAAGTTCTGTTTCTACTGCATTCAATTTAGCGAGGTAGAAAACATTCTATGAAAAAAACATGTCCTGGTCTGGATGCTATTTTTGAGAGAAGAAGTTTGGTAGAACGCCACACACTGGGATGCATGGATACAATAGCCCTTCGATATGGATGTAAAGGAGTGTATTCTTGTAATTAATGAACCACACTTAGGATGTAATCTCAGTTCTGTTATAGAAACTGTGTTTAACCGTTAATTGAGCGTTACTGGGTGTTTCTCAGCTTCTACTATTCGTGAAATGGAATTCAGTCAAATTTAACCAGTCATCCATCACCCAAGATCTTCATTGATACAGTATATTTTCATATTGCAACGGTTACTATCTTTCGTTAGAGTTTATTTTTAATACCACTTTATTCACAGAAAGGCTAATAGGGACTAGACCTACAGTTTAAAGTGGGATTCAATTCACGTGTCTCCAAGAATATCGAACCTGGGACACATTGATTACATGGCGAGGACGTTACAACTGCGGCATCGGGGAGGCCCCCAGATATTATCTTACATTATGTTTGTTCAAAATTTGACGAGTTTCCATAACTTAAATAATATTTTTTGTTTATATATATACACATCATTATCTGTATGTGGGAGAAGACACACAGTTGCAGAATTGCCAAATTTATTTCCTTCCTCACGTTACAAATTGTAAGTTAATTTGGCGTAAAAGAAATTGTTGATAATGTTACTTCTATTGCAAAAAAAATACTCTCTTACCGTTACAGCTACATACTTTAAAAACTATGTTAATTGTTGTTGAATTATATTATTTTACGTGGCTTTTCCCCAACTTTTGGCTAATAGCGATGATGATAGAATGAAATTGATGAAAGGACATTTACAAAGAACACTCATGCCCGGGCCGGGATTCGAACCCGGAACCACTGTAGCTTGTAACTTAGTCACAAGTAACTAGTTACTTACTAACATTGGTCTACAAGGACCCACACGTTTGCCCATTTGCAAGTACTCTTCTGTTATTTGAAGTTCTTTGCAAAGCTGAATGCACAAATGCTTCATAAGGGAGAATAAACAGCGGGAATTGAAGAATTACACACGGGTGACTAACGTAACCAAAACGCCACAAAGGCCTCCCCCTTTAAATAGAGGCTGGGAAAAAAGGTTGACTCAGGAGCCGAGGTTTCTTTATTGAACGTGTGCTCGACATCAGCATTCCACGCCTATGTTCTTTATTGACCTGTCCAACCCCTTTTCCCCAACCGTGTGATTTCTTTTACAAACGGATTTCCCTCTCCCTCCCTTCTCTTCCGCTTTGCCCAGAAATCGTTCGACTTTCAAGGGGGGAAGAGACAATTTCGTCCATTGCTTCCTCTGTAATTCACATTACTGAAGCCTTACTACTACACGATTCCTATTTTTTCCCCTGGTGTGCAGGGGTGACTTCCACGTAATCACACAAAGGTGATGGCCTCCCTGTTGGGGGTACTGGTAAGGTCGTCGCCTTGCTATCAAAGGAGCCATGGTTCGATACCGTGTGGAGGCACATACTGGTTGCGATCCCACTGTAAATTGTAGGTCTAGTCCCGATTAGCCTATCTGTGCATAAAGTGGACTTTAGAACTCACTTTCACATACTACACCCTGGACTGTATTTTGCAGACTAACGAGGATTTGGCGTTTGGACTCACAGCCAGCACAATTCTCCATGGGGCTTGTTTTGCGTCCTGTCCATGTGTGTTTGTGATTGCCTTAAATCATCACAATTCATCCTCATCGTCACGATCAGCCAAAAGTTGCAGAAAAACGAAGTCTAATAAAACAAATCAATCTATTTTTTTCTCGAAGTCGCCTTATGAATTCAGGAATAATTTGTGAAAAATGTTGATCTATCCACAGTGCATTGCACAAATTGTCATTCAAAAATCAACAAACTCTAGCTAGAAACCAACATTTGGTTGGTGATACTAATCTCATCATCTTCACAAATGGCCGAGATTGTGAATGTGTGGGGGCCTACCTCCGCATTTCCCTTAGCCTACATCTTTATGGCATGATGCAAACTTGCAATGTGAAGGGGGTAGCTTTACTATTATGTTAACCTTTACAAAAAATATGGAAGTTATCCATAACTTCACTCCACAAAATATGGAAATCCCTTGGTAGAGCATCACGCATATATAGTAATCCCCTCTTATTAGCAGATTTAATTTCACCCGGATCCGGTGATTGTAAACAGTAAATGTAAAAACGAAAACTGTATGTGTGTCCACATTTTTCATTGTTCCAATTTAATAGTGTACAATGTGTTTGACTATTATTATTTAATGCTGATAATTTCTTATCGTGCGTACTTATCAATTAAACTTTTTCAATCGCACGTGTGCAAAGGAAAAGCGACTTGTTCAGAGTTTCTGCAAACGAACTCCGAGGTTTTAAATGAGATGGAAGCATACTGTTTGTCAAGCACCTTTTATGAACTCAAAAAGTTATGCATATAAATTCGTCAATAGTTGCCACTCAAGCAGCAGAAATTTTAATCATTGACTTCTCTTGCTCGTGCAGCATTAGATTGGAAGAGGGGGTCAATCCTATGGACAGCACGAGGTCCTGACATAACACCCCTTGGTTTTTTCATGTGGGGATATGTTAAGAACCATAGTCTCCGACATATTTGCGCTCACATATGAAGAGGTAGAGTATCCTTTGGATGGCGTGGCTAGAAAAAAAACGGATTGATGTTGCTGTCGACAAACGGCAAGCACGTCAAGGATAAGCGGTGCATGGGTGTATCACGTGATATCTTGCTTACCGGCTGTGTGATTGCCCAGGGTGTGCGGCGCTCAGTTCTTCTGTAGTTTGTGGACGAAGTGAACCGTACATCTGTGCTCCGTCGGAAAAGAAATTAAGTGTGAAAGTGGAACAACGTATCAATCTGAAGTTTCGTATCAAACTCGGAAAATCCGCCACAGAAACTTATGGTTTGTTGAAGGAAGTGTACGGAGATGTGTGTTTATCACGCACTCAAGTATTTGAGTGGTTTCAAAGGTTTAGAGGGGGACGAGAAGTGATTGCGAACGACAAGCGTCCTGGACGGTCTTACACGTCAAAAACGGAATCAAACATTGCAAATGTCGGTGAATTGATTCGAATTGTGTACCCGAAGGTCAAACTGTCAACCAACAATATTTCATTACGATGCTGACGACCCTTCGTGGGCGAGTAAGCGAGTAAGAAGACGACGACCTTATTTGTGGAAAAGTAAGTCATGGGTTCTTCATCAGGACAATGTTTCTGCCCGCACGGCATTGTCAGTCAAGGATTTATTGGCCACGTATGGGATCCCAGTGTTAGAACATCCACCCTATTCGCCGGATCTCGCTCCGTGCGACTTTTATATTCCCAAAGGTCAAATCAGCACTGAAAGGAACCAGATTTAAGACCGTAGAATGTGTGGAAACAAAAGCGACGGAGGTGATGAACATGGTTTCGGAAAATGATTTCCAGCACTGCCTCCAGCAATGGAAGATTCGTATGGAGTGGTGTATCGATAGTGCAGGGGAGTACTTTGAAGTGGATAATGTTCATATTGTACAAAATAACCAATAAAAGATTTTGTAGCAACAGTCCGGTTTTTTTCTAGCCACACCTCTGTATGAAATTTACTAAATGCCAAAAGAGCTTCAACGTATGCTCTTTCATGTTAGCTTTAAATGTAAGTTGACTTAGTTTCGTGTGAAACTTGGAGTTCTTCGGTAGACACTCGGTGTTTTAGATGATTGATTTGGTTTATTTTACTTCGCTTTCCTGAGAACTTCTGCCTAACCACGAAGATGAGATTGAGTGATTTGATGATATGATGAAATTGTTGAAGGTACAATCACAAATAATACCCATGCCCAGGCCGGGATTCGAACCCGAGACCCTGGCATCGTAGCGCGCTGTGTCAACCGTTCCGCCACGAAGGCCGTCAAAGATTGGCTGAAATTCGTGATGGGTCTTGAAATGTACGACCCCCTGATACGAAGGGCTTCAGTAGTTCAATCATGGCTTTCCGAGACAAACTATAAGTATGTTACAAATCTTTGTTGTCCTAACAACACCGCAGGTGATGATGACACACAATATCTCGAACTGATACTTACCAGAAAAAGGACAATATTTTTCTTGCATATTTCACCTGATTATCACCCTAAAACCGTTTGCAACCTGCCGAGAAAGCAGCATTAACGCCAGGAAAGAACGTTAAGACAGGAGCGTATGGAGCAAGAAGTATTAGGATAATGATAATTAAGAAAAATGCGTGAGGTGATCTAATTTCCGTGGTCGTTCTCTCTCCCTTAATGCAGCACACGCAGCGGAGGGTGTCAGGGAGTGGGTACGCATTACGAAGAATTATTGGCGACAGGGAAGGCGTCTGCAGATGCTGCCTACCAGCTAATGATTTCGTGATGGCTCGCTTTTCCCCCCCACACTCTTCCTTTTTTTATGAGTTCAAGTGTGATTCACATACGACGCGGAGACAGATGGTAACATACGTTCCCGGTATGGAGCTATCTTTGTTGGTAAGGTCTGGGTAATTGCACACAAAAAAGAAGAAAAAAACGTATGGGTGGAGGACACACTGGCTTCCGCTTTTTGGGTTCTAGCACTAACTAGCCATCATTCATAGTCTAAGGTGTTCATAACGTAGAGCAATCCATTTGCATATGTGACAAAGGTCAGTACTTTCTGGTTATTTTGCTCGTGAGCAAGTTCCTGCAGTCCCCAGTATATTCTATTCACAGCTTCCTACTTCAATATTCCATGTACCATTCCTCTTCCTTCCTCTCTTTCTTCTTCCTTACAAAGTAGCCCTTTGTTGATGTTCTCTCACTACTTCTCTTCCACTTTGCCGTTTTCCTTCCAAACAGTCATATGTTGGTGATCTCTTTCTACTTCTCTTCCCTTTTCCTTCTACATAGATATCTGTTGCTGTTCTCTTCCTTCTTTCCATGTTTTGATAGGTCCTTCAAAATCGCCTCCGCCGCCTTCACCACTACTTCTAATGATGAAAAACGCTTTCCACGAAGGTGTTTCTTCACGTTTGGGAATAAAAAAATGACACAAGGGGCTATATCTGGACTGTAAGGAGGTTGAGGAACACATGTCACATTTGTGTGGCGAGATATGCAGTAACAACATTTGCGATGTGAGGCGAGAATTATCGTGGTGCAGCATCCATCGCGGAACCCATCGCGCACAAACACGTCTCATGTTCAGTTTTTCCCTTACCAACGTGTGGGTGGCACCCAATGATATCTGCAATATGTCTGATAGTGCACGTAATGTTATTCGACGATCTTCTCTGACAATAGCAGCGGTGGTGTTAATGTTGACTTCTGTCAGCGCAGTGACTGGAGCTCCGTCCTTTGACGTTGATTGTCTTCCTTCCTGAAGCATCCTAAACCATGTTCTAGCTGTACTATAGGGAAGAACAGACTCTACATAAGCCTCCTGTAGCATTTCATAGGCTTCGGCTGACGATTTCTTCAGGCTGTCACTGACGTACTACTGGCAAGAAATAGCTAATTGAAACTCTTACCACATATTCATTACGCATTAAGCTAACAATGCATCATAAAATTAAATTTGTATACAATACATCATGAGCATAAGAAATGTATGATCATTATTTATTGAACAGCCCTCGTAGCTTAGCTACAGCTACATTTACCAAAAAGTACATTCGATACAGCTACTCCTGTGCGCTACTCGCTGCTTCGCAGCGTTTGCGCTACTTTCCCATAATAAAATAAACAAGTACATGAATAATTTTTCTAATGAACAAAGTAAACACATCGTGCTAGTTACACGGCTATACAGGGTGTACCCAAAGTCCCATTACTCCCCCTTTGAATTGTAGACAAACCTGCAAAATGTTATTTTAACAGCATGCGTATGATGAAAGGATGGTATACCCTTAAATCAGACCAATGACCACCATTTAGTCCAGAGGATCTGTGTGCACACCGCCATTTTCATGGCATAGTCGATGTGAAATCCTCTGTAACGTAAGATGTGAGATCTGGATTTCGGGGTGGCCATTGTAAGAGAATTCCTCAATGATGTGTTCAGAGACAAATGGATTGGACGAGGATCGCCAAATTTACCAGCACCTCTAAAATTGCCACAACGAAGTCCAAATCTGACATGTTGTGATAATGCGATATGGGGACACATCAAACAGAAAGTCGCCCATAATCGTTATCAGACAACTGAGGAACTTCAAGAAGTTGTTCGCGGTGCGTTTGCTTCCCTCACGCCAGCCAAGTTACGGAGGATTTCACATCGCACCTGGAGCGAATAATACTGTGCCATGAAAATAGCTGTGTGCACACAGATCCTCTGGCGTAAATGGTGGTCATTGGTCTGATTTAATGGTATACCCTCCTCTCATTATACGCATGCTGTTAAAATAACATTTTGCAGGTTTTTCTACAATCAAATAGGGGGTAATGGGACTTTTGGTACACCCTGTACATGGTGACATTTTTTTCCTTTTTCATTGATGCAAAATATATATATCACTAAACACTATTGCCACATACAAAACCTTGTGAAAGCATCAGCAAAGGGCATTCAGCGGGAAAATGAAAGCAGTACACAAAATGTAATTTAATAGAGCAAAAATAATTCATCAGTAAATGGCATTTAAGTGAAACTCATTTTATCATCAGGGGAATTGGGAAAGAAAAGTAATCTACTCCTCAGCACCAAAACGAATCGTGCAAGAAGCTGAACCTTTCTAAGTTAGTCAAACAAATAAATTTACCTAACAACTAGTTATGCGAGAAGCGTAGCATATTGGATGAGGGTGGATACCGTGAACAGTGCCAGCTGGGCAAAGGCAACTCTATGATTTAGAGACCAGAGACTTGCTCGACACAGCCACAACCCCTCAGGTCTTTTGTTTGCATTCCCTTTCACAGAAAATGGATTGGACGTCTTTACAACTCGCGCAATGCCCGCGATATGCTGCAGTTGCTGTGTGTGTGTTGTGTAACGTTCCGCACAGTTTGAAATAAGGCAAGACCCGCGTTCTCGTGTTTGTACGGACGTCTGCTTCTCCTCGCGAACGCCAGAGGTCTCCAGAGGATGCTGGGCGAGATGCATTAAAACCCTGCGCCTACCAGTTTAGCAAGCGTAACGGGCCGCGACCATGACTAATTGAAGACATTTGAAGCGGTACACGATGCAGCGGAGCAGAGGGCAGCACCACCAATGTCGCTCGAGATGTCTGCGGAGAAATGCTCCTTTTAGCGCGCCGAGATTAAGTACTGTTGTTAGTCTTACCCGGCTGCGGGTAAAGATGTTAACAAATTGAGCATACCGCCGTAAACTATTTGGAGCTAATCCTGGTGTTCGCCGGGGTGGTGTAAAAGAGTGTTGGAGCACCTTCGAACCCAGATATGCAGAACTCGTATTTACGGTGCCCTTTTTGCGTGCCTATTTTGAGAGTTTTTAGTGCCAATAGATCCTCAGTCTTGTTATCAGCAGGGAGCGGAAGATGATGAAATGTCATCTTTTCTCTGACATCTCGGATACGACGCCCATTACATACTCATACACACAATATTACTCTTCGTCTAGAACCCAAAAAAGGTAATTTTAAAGTGCATTTTTTTGCATTTTTAGATTTTAGGTCATTTTCCCCGATTTTCGGCATTTTTCAGTCATTTTTCGCAATATTCGGTGTATTGTTTCGTCATATTCTGTCACTTCTTTCATTTTGGTAATATTCTTGATTTAGTGTATACGACATTTTTATTAAATTGTCTTTAAATTATTCGGTTGTTTCCATTGAAAATCTTCGTTGCATATTTTAATCGAATGTGCATGTGGTATCATTTGGTGCCCTTTTTTATAGCAAAATTGCATTATGTTTAATTTCCTTTTTATTTCAATTTTTAACCTGAAACTCACAAATTTAATGGTCATTTTTTTTTTGCATTTTTTTACGTCATTTTCCCCATTTTTTAGGACATTCTATAGGTCATATACCTATATTTTTTAGGTCATCAACTTCCGCTACCTAGTTATCAGCAAGGACCTATTTATGGGGGCCCAGAGGATCCGGACCCTTTCACCGAAAGACTTACCAAGTACTAAAATTAAATATTGAAAATATACTTGTTTAGCATTTGTTGTTTAAGGAGGATTATTTATTTTCGCCGAACTTATTGGAAGGCAAGGATTAGATTGGGATCATACGACTTTGAATGACAATATCAAAAAAGATTTATGCACACTACTACTTATAATACATTGCATAAATTATTAATCAGAAACTTTACTTTTCGTCAACAGGATCTAACGTCCTTTTTTGTTATGCAATAAATATTCAATTATTTATCATTTGACAATAATTTTCTTGTCAGGACAGTTGAATTTATAGAAATTTTGGCCATCTTAACTACATAGCTATACATAAGGTAAATAACAAATACGTGCTATTATATCTCTATTCTTATTTCGTCTTTTTCATATTTATGTAATAATAAGAATGCAATATTAATATACATATTATTACATATAAATTATATTAACGTGTTGATATAATCATTTATATTATTATTATTATCATCATTATTATTATTCTTTCACACACACTTGGTTCGGACACCGTCCACGAAATATATTTCTAAATACGTATCTGGTTGTTATCAGCAGCTTCAATCGTCACTTCCATGGTGCTAGTCGTGACTGGACGAACCGTTGAAGGTGGTAACCGCCCGGGGATCGAACCGAGGAACCCTTGATTACAAGACGACAGCGTTAGCCACTACGCTATCGAGGAAACCAAAGCTGAGCCGCGAACGTGGTTTGGCAGAGCACGACAGATACAATCTTAATTTAATGATAAATCTGGAGAAAGTTTCGATCCATCGATCCAGTGCTCTTTAGTTTGAAAGTCTGTGGAGTCTGTTAGCAGGTGGGGTGGGGAGAATGGGAGAATCTTCTTCCCGAGCAGACATACGTTTGCTTGACTCACCGTTGCTTCCCTCACCAACCCCCATCCACCCCCTTTTCCTTCCCGCTCGAGATCTTTCCTTCTCTCAGGGCTCATACTTGGTTCCGCAAAGCCCCGCAATGAATTCAAGGCGGCAGTTGGCAGATTAGTAGGCTCTTACTCCTGGGTACGCCGGTCCCAAAACATACAATCTGCACCTTCTTCCCTCCCCAAGCCTTCGGCATTGCTTTCGCGAAAACAATCCCTGCGACTTTCGTCAAATCCCACAGGAAGAAGATCACGAGAGGGGGGAGGGGGGAGAGCTTCCAGGAGGAATGTCGACTGAGTAACAAATCCTACTTATGCTCCAGAAGGAAAAGAAATGAGGGGGAAGGGAAGGGAGAGAAAAAAAAACGATGAAACAAACCACTCGCAGCGGGACTAAAGGTGCATGCATGATATTAAATCTGTTTAGTTGCTCTTTCTTGTTTCGGTAACACAGTGGAACCTCTATATAACGTACACTGCCGGGGAACATCAAAATGTCCGCTACTGAGAGGTGTCCGCAATTCGGAAAATAAACTTATAAGTTTTAATCTTTGTTTATGCTTATATCAACGAAAATTAGAGGAACTTAGCCAAAAAGTGTTCTCGCCTGTGTATAAAAAACATGCTCTCGTGTTATTATATGAGGTACAGTCTGCCCAATGACATTTGTTTAATGGCAATGGTATTTTGACTGCGAAGGTAGCATAATCATTAGTATTTTAATTGTGGGCTAGAATGAATGGCTGGACGAGGAATTAGCTGTCTCTAATAAATTATTATACAGAGTGATCACAAAGTCCCATTACCCCCTATCGCGTGTCCACATCGTCATAGATGGTCGCAATGTATTAATGTGAGATCATGGCAGAGGACAACTCGGAGGTAGTGTGACTATTCGTTATGATTTAGTCCAGAGTGTCTGTGTGTACACCATCGTTTTCATAACAGAGTATGATTCTCCGCCATGTACGATGGGAAATTCTCCTCAACATTGCTGGCGTGATGGCAGTAAATGCAACAATAAGAAACAACAATTCATTAACATCTATGTAATACATAGGGGGTAATGGGACTTTGTGCTCACTAACATCTATGTAATACATAGGGGGTAAGGGGACTTTGTGATCACCCTGTATAATTTAACTTTAGAGTGAAAAGACTTTATTTTCTTTTAGAGGGACGATAAGACCCTATAGATCTTCATTTTATTTTGATAACATTTTACTTGTTAATATAAATACATATGTTATTAATTAATACTCGTATCTTGTTGAGATGTAACCATAGGTAAGTGGTCCAGAAGACCCCCACAGCCTTAACTTATCCACGAAAAATAAGGCGAAATAAGTAAATAAATAAATGAAAACTTGATTTGCATTTTTGTTTATTGGATTAAATCTGTATAACAACACATGAAATGGCTAACCACTATCATTTTCTGAACAAACAAATTCTGAATTTCTTCTAAGTTGAACGAACAAAATTCATCACGCATTAAAATTTTATGTTTTTCTAAGTATGTAAAATTTTGCAAAATGTCTACAAATAATAAATTCCTCAGTGGCGGTAATTAGGAAGGGCAAAGTGGGAAGTTGGCCCCACCCCCATTTTTTTCTCCCCCACAGCAAGAGAAAGTTAACTTTCCCGTCCACATCTGCTTCTGTGGATCCTCGCATTTTGAAAATAAATCAAAGAAATATGCTGACACGGTTGCGACTGGTGGAGGACATGTGAAGCACGTTTTGCATTAAGGAATTGTGCTCTGTTCATTCCACTAGTTTCAGATATTATGGCCACCCTGTACATATTCTTAATAGAGGAATGTGAAGTTTGTTGTGAACATACATAACTTTGGAATCGCATGTAAACAAACATAATGTTAATTTTTAATTCATAAACATTAAATTTAGAGATTATAATATGGCTACAACATATACACATCACATCTCCATCACTGAAAATACCTAAAATATCAACTTACACCATATTGCTTAACGAAGCAAGAAACATATCACCACATATTTGCTCCGAGATATGCACAGAGCAAACAAACGGTGGGAATTTCTAAGTTGGTATATTTCAACGCCTGCTTAATGTGGGGAAAGGCAAAAATTTCACGGACTCCCGGTGTTAAAGTCAGCATTAATTAGCAGCCAGCAGTTTTTGTTAGTCGCTCTTCACTGTCGCTGTCATAAAGGTGTCACTTGTTTCATTGATTCATGTGGTATCAGCTCGCGTGAGGGAACGAGGGAGGGGGCCCTAACCAAAGCATAGGCTCATTGTTATGTTACGAAGCTGAATGACGTAGCGGGATTGGTTGTTACGCTCGTCTAATCAGAAATATTGTGTTTTGCGTGCACACGACTCCTCTGGTTTCCGCTGATGGATCGATAGATATGTCTTGGCACAGTGGTTGTTTGCATTGGAGCTACAATGCTAAGTAGACGGGAAAATAAATATATGCTTGTGATTGCAGACGTGAGCATATGCCATGAAACTCTGCAGGAAGATTTGCAGAGAAGTAGTCTTTTCTTGGTGTGGTTCGTTGTAGATATGTCGAGGAATAAGAAAAACTATGGTTGATTCATCATTGCTTTGTTGTCGTTATTCGTGGTATTCGTATATACATATATATATAGGCCTTGCCGGTGGCATAGTCCTAACCTCGTCGTCTTGTGAACAATGGGTTCCTGGTTCGATACCCGGTGGAACACAGAGGTTCCGATCTCACTTTAAATGTAGGTCCATATGCGCATAAAGTGGTCTTAAAACTTAACAAGAACATATAAAATATAAATGGATCGCACAAATGTTCATAGGCATGATAGTTTAGACTTTACCTCGTTCTGATCTTCAATTGCAAATTCTGTTCTTGATCTTGAAGTGTGTGTCCTTTTTATAGTTTCACGTTTGGAAGAAATAACATTAAAATTAAGAAATTGTTGCAAAACAAGTGTATGAATCTTTGAGTTCCTTCCCTGTCAACAAGCAGACCCGTATCGACGGGCAGGCTAGGCCCCATGGACAGACTTTCAAAACTTTCTTTTTTTGAAAGACAACAACGAATATGCAAGGAAGAAATTTACACTTGGCAGAGGTATATTAACACACCCAGTTTCCCAAAGTACGCGTAGTAGAAGTAATAAAAAACTTTATCAAACACATAACTGAAATATTCTAAAATACGTTATTTTTAAAATCAGAATTGCAAGATACGAATCTTTAAATATAACCTATATTATTTTTAATACGTTTGTTGCCTCTTTGCAAAATTTGTAGTGTGTAAATATCACAAACCATGATATAACAAGTAAGGAAAGCACACGTCGGTGCTTGTTAGTGCGCGGTGGGGGATAGGGAATATCTAGCTACGGGGCTGTCAACAAAAGTGGTTTCCAAGACAAGAAGGAGTTCCACTTATATTCTTCTTTCTTCTGACATCCAATTCCTTGCCCGAAATTATCTTCAAGCATATTACCGTAGTTCTTCTGTTCATCCAAATTGTGTTGCCCTGTTCTTCATCAAATCTCTTCAGTGTGTCAGATTTTGTTTGAAGTCCACTTTATGTATTTGCTAGTCGGGACTGTAGCTACATCCCAAAGTGGGATCCGAACCACTGTGCAATGTGCCTGCACCGGGGATCGAACCGTAACCCCTTCATTACAAGGCGACAGCGTTACCACTACACCATGCTGGAGCCACACAAACTCTCTTTGAGTGCTTCCTGTTTAGTAATTCTTGCATTACATCTTCAACTTTTTACGTACCAAAAAAATTATCATTAAAGAATTCAATCTTCCGTCGATATTTCGCCTTGTACTTTCAAATGTCAGAGTAGCTTGGTGGCTCGAGTAGTTATAGTCGTGGCCGAGGATCCGGCACGGAGACCGCCTTTATGGCAGTGACCCTCTGTTGCCGCGTTTAACTACAAAAGAACTCGCGGTCAAACAACCAATCGGATCTACCGCTTTGGCAAGAATCGGCAACATTAAAATCCCTCCTCCCCGAAGTAGCCAGCAGGGAAACAGGATTTTATCAAAATAACCGTTCTGGGCTGTGACTAGACGCCGGTTGGTACGTCGGCCGGAGAATAGAACCTCTGATCTGTAGGCGATTTCAAGTAAGAGGTTCATGCTCCGTGGTATAGGGCTTACGGGCTCTTACTTTTGAGATCGCCACCCCCAAAACAAGAGGGTTTTTGGTAAGTAAGTCGTTGCATTCGAAGTGAAAAGAATGACTCAATGAATATGCACTGTACATAATGCATTTTTATAATTTTCAACCGTTTCTCTTACAATCCAGATCATCTTGCAAACACGTGTTCCTTTCTTGAGTTTTACGCAATTTGTGCACCTGAATATAACAGCTGGCTGTTGTCACTCGTTGCTGTTGGGAATTCGGAAGGTGACGAGGAATGCCCAGGCAAAAGGTTGTCAGGTGGTTTACCGTGCGCTTTCTTGTTTTGAGTAGAGTGGGGCCTCCCGATGGCGCAGTGGTAGCGTCGTCGCCTTGTAATCAAGGGGTCCCGGGTTCGATACCCGGTGGAGGCACATACTGGTTCGGATCCAACTTTAAACTGTAGGTCCATTCCCGATTAGCCATTCTGTGCATAAAGTGGACTTAAAACGTCAATTCAATCTTGTTTTGAGTGGTTCTTGAAGCTGGAAGGGTATGCTCCTTTGGAACAATAATTTAGTAGTATTCTAAGTAGACAAATCTATATGATTACTTTTCCAGTTGCTTTTAAAATTAGTGTCTTTTAGCACCATTGATTTGTCATGGAATTTTCGCTCTTGTATTAAACAGTAGCAGTGGCTTACTATCTTTAGTTTCGGTGGATACTAAACAAGACGTTCAATGTACGATGTACAAGGCCGGATTAAGGTGTGTGCTATTGATGCTGCAGCATTAGGCCCATTCCTGAAATAGGCCCAGATGAAAACAGACGAGAATTTTCCGAAAGCTGAACCAGTTTTCTTTTGCTATATTAACCTGAAAATAAATCTTAGAATGAAATTTGGAGCCCCAATTTCGGACGCCTAGACACAGCGTTACTTATTATACAGTTACTATTATTCTTTGCGCTGTGACGTAACCATAACGTCGTTGTGTTTATTGTTTACCGAAGATTTCAAGCATCAGGCCCAATTTCGTCTTAATCCAGCCCTGACGATGGAACCTTCTTTATCTCTTCATAGTACGCCAACACTGACGTCATAAGCCTCACACCGCTATGATATTCCAAATTCTGAAAAATTACGTCTCCTTGGAGTTATTTCTTGAGTTGTAATTTTTCAGATTTGGGATATCATAGCGGTTTCTCGAAAGCCAGGGGGAGGGCTAAGGGGGCTGAAGCCTCCCCGAAATCCTACAAATATCTGATTTAAATAGTGTATAGTAGTAATTAATTTCACTTCCTTGGCAAGATTAAACATTAGATCGAAAAACGTTTAGTGTATAATAGAGCAACCATGCAGGTTATATTTTTCTATTCTACAATTTAATCCAAATAATAAATGGATCCACACCACACCTCCCAAAATGTATAGCTTTCTTTGTGACAGGTCACACAATATAAACTTTATGAGTAAAATTTGTCCCTAACTTTAAAATACTTTTTTGAACGGAATGTGTAAAAGTTAATAACAAAATACAATAACTATGGATTTCAGTTCACTAACTGTACAAAATGTAAGAAAAATAATGTCACTTATACGGTGCATCGAGTAGCAAATTCCGTCCATTTATATAATTATAATAATAATAACAATAAATTTGGATTAAAATTGGTTTATTTTTAATAACTTATAATAGTTGTTATTGTAGAATGACAACTATAACCGTGGAAATTATTATTGTTATTATTATTTCTACTAATCAAGTTTTATCAATGGCCTGCCCCTATTTCTGGCGACGCTTCTGCTGATAAGGGATGAGTCCCACCCCCAAAATAAAATCCTGGCTACGGACCTGCTCGAAAGGAGAGATAATTTCGAAAACGGCTTAGTTGGTGACGGCGAAAGGTCCAGCCAAGCCTTAACTGAAGATCACCAATTATCGTGTATATTTGCAGTATATTTGGACTTGTCATCCCGCTCTCATTTACAAGTCTTCAGAAGGTGAGGGTTGTCCTCCGGTGGGCGAACATTTCTTGTATCCAAGACAATGGTAACATGAGAGCCCCGGGTAATTCCTTTCGCCTTGGTAATGACGCACATTAGCGTTTGCGCGAACTCACCGATCGGAAGAGTAATATATTCTTATTACGCCAACCACTAATGAATCCAGGGACGTTATTAGTCGATCGGATCATCAATCAATCAACAGACTGAAGGATCCGGGCAAAGTTTGTGGAGGAAGAAGACAAAGAAAGGAAGAAGAAGATCCATGCGAGTTCTTCTCGTTCCAGTAGCTGCGTATACACGTCACACGTCTCTTCCCTGGCGTGATTGATCGATCACTTGGTCAGACGATGATGCCTTAATTTGGCCGGAGGACCAGATCTCCTTGAGTCCCTCCCCAAGATCTCTCGAGACCCCGCAAACACAAGGCAGAAGCTGTGCTAACTCCTGGCCACTTGATCAATTACCGAAGACATCCTGAGTAAATTTCAACTACGGGAGACTCTCGAGTAAAATTCAACATTGTGATCATCTTACACTGTTGTCTCAGTACGATTGCTGTATTATAAATTGTTCGTAAGTGCAGTCTTTGTCGAAATAGGAGTTTGGTAATATCAACATTATTGTGGTCGTGCCCGATTGAAGTGAACTTTCAGACTAGAAAGTATTAATTAAAAATGTGTTTGGGCAAAGTCACATGCATTCTTTATCTTGCACTAAGTTTCTTGCTGAGGAGAAATGTTATTACAATTCCATGAAAATAAGGGGCTGGACATTTAGCCGACGCCAGCGCAGATGTTTTCGAATTTTCCTCTCCTTTTAAAAAACAGCATGATATCCCAAAATATGAAATAGTATAGATATCCTTAGAATTCAGAGGCGTGGCGTGCATGTAGCCGCTGTTACCGCAGGTAACACCAAAATATAAAGAATTGAAGAACCCGTCTTAAAATATTATTACGTACATAAACTGGTAATATTGTCGTAAAGTAAACATTGCAGACTGACATTTTTTCTGACACCGGCAAAAGCGAAGAGAGGACTGATCCGGTACCCTCCACAGGCAACATGAGGAAGGGGCCCTGAGCCCACCCAAGGAAGACTTTCCGTCGCGGCAAAGACTGTTACGGCCGGAGGAGGAGGCGGGTTAATGGCATTCCGTTTAGCCGGCGCAGTTGCCGGTGATCCTTACCGGAAACATACCAGTGTTGCCATATTCAATTGACAGAAAAGAGCTAAGTCGCCTAATCGGGTCTATCTTACTCTGAAGGTGTCCAGTCACACTGGGGAACGATGGCGCAGTGGTAGCGTCGCCGCCTTATAATCAAGAGATTCCGGGTTCGATACCCGGTGGAGGCACAAGTGGTTCGGATCCAACTTTAAACTGTCCCGATTAGCATTACTGTTCATGAAGTGGACTTAAATCGCCAAATCAAAATTTTAAAAAATCAAATCACACTGGGGCAAAAGCAAACTACCAAGTGATATTTTGTATTTACACTAAATATCAGCGATTATGAAAGTCCTCTTTGTCCTTCTTCGACATCATGGGCGAGAAGGAGAGGAGAGGGATGGGTATGGTCAAGGGGTCCGCTGTCCTTCTAAAAATGTCAACCTAAAATTCTATATTTCACACATATAATATTATTTCGGTTACAGGAATTTGTGATAATTGTTGATAATACTGATTGAGATTGACATACGTTGTCGCAGGAATGCAATAATTTGGGATTGAAGCAATGTTTCTGAGGTGGTAGAACTGTTTTTGTGTGAAAACAATACTTACAAGCATAATTTCCCGATTGTTATCTTAGCACGCTCTGAAGTGTCAGGTGTCGTAGGTTCGAATCCTCAGCAAGAAATGGTTATTTCAATGTTCGTTGTTATTATTTTACTTACATAATTATAAAAATTAATAATTACATACACAAAGAAATAATAATTTTATTTCAATAATTCACCATGCATCCTCATCGTCACGATTATCCTATAAAGCGAAAGCCTTAAAGGTAGCAAGGGACGTAAAATATACGAAATAGTAGTGGTGTCAGAAATGAGATTTCAGTGGATTTAGCGAAACATGGGAGTGGGAGTAGTTAGGAAACAGATGAAGACTACATCTACTCTACATATGTCTTATTTGAAACGAAGCCCGACCCTGTGGCCGAGTGGTTAGCACATCGCGCTGCGACGCCAAGGGTCCCGGGTTCGAATCCCGGTCGGGCTTGGTTGTTTGTGAATGTCCATTCATCAATTTCATCATTTCATCACTCATCCCCATCTTCGCAAATTAGCCAAGAGGCACAAAACGCGAAGTAAAATAAACTAAATCAATCAATTATTTGAAAGGAAAAGTTTCGCGATTTGGGCAAATCTGGTTTCAAAAGAACTAAGATGGCAACATTAGTAGAACTGGACTTCTTGCAGGTTCCGAGGGAAATATTGGGGAAGGGCCGATGCTGGAGGGGAGGGGGCAAGGAGGGTGCTTCACGTGTTACAAAAGTAAACAACGGTTTGTGGGAGGGACTGTGCAGTGGGAGTTTTGTGACTGGTGTCTTTCGTCTTTATGTTGTTTTCGGGCATTGTCAATTAATTAATGAAGCTTGCTCCGAGTTCCGAAATGGCGGGTTCATCCTATCTGGACAGTATGTGTAATCGTGCGATAGAAGATATTTTGAAGCAATCTTTCGGTTCGTTATTTTGCAGAAAAAATTGAAATTGTGGCGAAAGGTAGGCCAAAGCCTATTTTGAACGATTTAAAAACCAAGTCGTCTGCTGGATATGACCGACATTTCAATGTTTCGTGGTATAACGACTATCCGTGGTTATGTGGATGTGTGCAGTTGTCGAAACTCTTTTGTTGGCCATGTACTCTATTTTCGGGTGAAAAAAAAAACGTGTCGAATTTAGATGTGGATAACATGGACCATGACCATGACGCACCCAAAAATTCAAATTCAACAAATTCAAATGAAAAACTTCTCTTTATGACAGCATCATAGAACATTTTTGATTTGATTTGATTGATTTTGCTTCGCTTGTGCCACTTTTGGTTAATTTGCGAAGATGGGGATGAGTGATGATATGTTTAACTTGATGAGTAGACATCACAAACGCCCATGCCCAAGCTAGGTTTCGAACCCGGGATCCCAGCATCATATAACAATTTTCAAAGTCGGATTGATCTGCTCTATAAGTAGCCTTCGATGTTTCTGTAAGTATCAAATTACGTATTATTGTGTCAACAACCAATGTTTGCGATTTCACTTAAGTCCTTATGTCAACATTTTTTTTCCTGATTAATAACTTTACCAAAATCTAGTATTGAATTGCATACGTACCAGATTAATATTATATGAACTACTTGGAAGACATTGGGGGGGGGGAGCATGAGGTGGGGAGGCGCCCAAGTCTCCCTTAAATGTCCTACTGATAACCGGTAACACTTTTAAAAATCCACGCCACGCCACTGTTAGAATTACTTCTAGAGCACTTACTTGAATCTTTGTGTGCATTACTTTTGTTGTTGTCTAGATGCTCTCAATAGTTTCATGACTACGTAATCCTATTAAACTATTGACAATATCTATAGACAGCAGTGAGAGCAAACCACACGAACATTCACATGAATACTCTAGAAGTAATTCTAAGGATATGTAATTTTTCATATTTTGAAATATCGACAAATATCCTTGCATATCCTTGACTTACAAGAAAGGATCTGTGTGGTTGTCGCTGATATTTGAACAAGACCAGTTTAGTTGTGTTTTAGAACATAGGGGGGGGGGGGGAATGCGTGTGGCCCAATTTGACATGCTTTACTCGAATGTGGTCCACTGATTCTCGAGAGAGTAATCCAGCAACACTTACATCTTTGTCGTCTTCATATTTTATATTCGCTGCAGTGTTCCATAACATGAGCAGAGGAACGTAACTTTAAAATATGTTACGGAGATATTACAAGAGGCGTCCTGATAACTCTAAAGCCTTATCAGTAGGCAGCGCTCCTCTCGGTGTAGTGCCCATGATGCAAGCGGGTTGATACCCAGAGGGAACTGGACATTCCATACATGTGCCTCGTGGGAGGTCAGACCGAGACGCGGAGACAATTCGGACGACAAAAAAGAGAATATATCTGATGTATCAAGGAGGAGCATTCTGGTGGACACGTCCCCATTGTCTTTCATGCGACGATTCCCTTCCTCCGTTGTCACACGTTTGGCACCGGACGACCGGCGTGGCTCCTTCTAACGGCTGAGGCCATTGCGTGTCTCCGGCTCGTTCGGGTACCAATACGGTTCTCGGGGGAAATCACTGTAAGTGTGTTACGAGAATGTCTGCTTCCCAAGATGAGAGTTACAGAGGTTCAGATTTCCCCCTCTTCCTTTTGCACTTTTTTATTATTTCCTTGATTTTCAAGATGGAAGCAACGTTATGGGTATACCAGGGTGAGCTGTTAAGCAGCGTAGCTGCTGGAACCGGGAAACTACCCAATATTCTACTTTGTTCTAATGACTAGACCGTCTCCGGTATCCACTTTTCATTTATTTGGTAATCAAATAAAGTAGATACGGGGAAAAAACCCTTCGTGTGTACGACAGGTTCGCACCCCAATGAAGGGACATGTTTTTATTCATCTAATTATTGTAATATATCACAAAATCTGGAGTCTTCGCGTGCGTAACAACACTTGTATGTAGCTTTTTTGAAAATAGTGCGACACAAAGCCAAAGAGGTCTAATTAAGAACAGAGCTTGTTCTAAACTTTAATTTCAGCAGTATTTAGGACAGAGACCTCAAGGGAATTGAACTTATGCTTAATAACTTGTACGGCAAGAGCATTAATTAGACTCTACAGAACGTCCACATATGGCTTAAATCCTCTGGTAGTTTAGTAGGGCCAAAGGATGTTAATTGGATATTATCCATTGTATAGTGTTTTGAACTATACTTATTCTAACATAACGTTTCGAGAGATCTCCTCTTCTCCCGTCTTCAGATCTGTGATTTTACAAATCCGGTGTGCACATATTAGACTTTAATGTGCTAGTGTATACACCATTACACCCTGAAGTGTGGGTGTGAGGAGGTGTAAAATGAATTATTAGCTGACTTTGCTTTTCTCACACTAAGCAAAGAAACAAGTAAAAATTTCCCCTGTGTATGCACATAAGGAGGTGTGGACGTAGACATGTACCGGGTTCTTTATTCTATTCTTTCCTCGTTTGTTATCTTACGTCACTTTTATACCTCTTGGGGTATCGTGACGATGAGGATGCGTGATGAAATTGGCGATGTGACAACCACAATGATACGTCCATGTCTGACTGGAGTTCGAACCTAGGACCCCTAGCTTGGTAGCGTGTTACGCTCACCATTGCGCTACCGAGACTCGCCACGAGTGTAGTAGATTCGTCAGGGCATCGTGGAACTGTGCTTTGTAATAAACCTGACCAATTTAATGAAACTATGTAACATTTACGAATTAACATTTACGGTCTCGAGACCCTACGAGACTTGTCGAGACGAAACCGAGACTTTGGTTTGATATTGGAAACTTAACCACACCAAATTTGCTTTACTTTACGACTTATTCAGATATAACATGCGGATATCTTACCTGATTATCTACACCTTATATATTTTGTTCTGTAGAAATTACAATGTCAACCTATGAGTGGCAATTGTGAACCTGCGTTGCGAGTTAACATATATATCCAGGCATGGGCTTAACTTTGTAAAGGGGGGGGGGGGGGCAGAATGGTAAAATTTTCCATCCCACAAAATAATGCCCATGGAAATTTTGCATAAATAACGGTTACATTTACAAATTCACAAACATATATTGTTTATTACTTTGCTCAACAGGTCTCAGAAGCAGGGTGCGAAATCATTGAAAACTGGTGGGGGGGGGGAAAGTTCTTCATCTTCAAACCCCCTCCCCCACAAACATATGTGTATATTATACGATATACATATTTGTGATGTTAATAAAAGTAAAAATACATTACTCAATTAAAAATATATTATTACATAAAGGAAATTAATTTGTTACTTTTATTCATATCAGATATTGCAAACAAGCTAATTTCTTTACCAACTGGTTAAAGATGTTAATAAATAATGAAATAGTTGAAGTGGTTTTATTATGTGTAAGTTTTTATTTAGTTTTTGCTTTATGTTAATATAAATCAATTAGATTTCATAGTAATTATTATTTGCATTCTTGTTTTACTTTCATTGTGCGTATTGATGTAGATTTGTTAACGATCTCTTGAGAGAGAATGCATTCAATACTCACAACTACACTAACTTGTGTAACTTGTTTTTAATATTATTCTTAGTAAAGTATATTTGAATTTAAAAGTAACTGCTTACCTTTTGCTTCTTGTAACAAAAACTCTCCCCCCCGGAAATGTTTGGTGGACGGGATTTTTCAGGCCAAGATTGTTGATGGGGGGAAATCCCCCCGTCCCCCCCAAGATTTCGCACCCTGCTCAGAAGGGATCCTTGTAAATTTTAATGAACCTGAACATTTTGTGGCGAGTTTTCTCTTGCTCCTCCTCAGTCAAGTCTAAGCATTCAGGATAAAATTCCGTTCTGCGAGGTCTATTTGTGTCTAAACAAGATGTGGAACATAAACATTTTTATACGCTGCACTTGATATGACGTTTTTTTATACTATACAATACCAAGACGAGTCTCAGAACGAGACAGGCGTGTACAACTCGAGACGAGACAGAGACATTGTTAAGTCTCGTCTGGTTTTGTCTCGACACCATCACTATTACAAACCGCTGTTCAGGAAAATCAATAGCAGGGACGAGGAAGTGTCCAATTGTCTCCAGACACCATGAATATA
Source organism: Lepisma saccharinum (assembly GCF_977018435.1). NCBI lineage: Eukaryota > Metazoa > Arthropoda > Insecta > Zygentoma > Lepismatidae > Lepisma > Lepisma saccharinum. The sequence goes on from NC_139239.1 coordinate 20,830,502, forward strand.
TCCAAATTAACTCTTGCCTCACTCAGAAAGCATATTGGAGCGGCACGAACAGAAATCGAAAGAGTCAATGAGAAGGAATTAATACCTTGAATGGCGGGCAGATGTTCGTCCAGCACAGCCCCACCTCTTTTTTTAAAAAAATGCACCATCAGAACAGGTGGCGGAATTTTCATATGGGGCGTTACTGATAAGAGAGCGCAACGTTCTGTGGACGAGGGAGAAGAGTAGCTTTAAAAGCTTCCAACTACAATAACGGCGCACTGGCGCAGAATGATTACTTGGAAACAGAGAGGGTGGGGAGACAGATGTGACGGTAGCATCTTCCAGTCAGCATCCCGAGGCTCCAGGAGCGACACAGGACAAAATTAAGAGTAGTTGGTGACAGAGGCGGATAATCAGAGTATTACAGGGCAGGAGGAGGTTAGATTAAGAGGGATCAAGGGGGACCCCTTTGTCAATCCCCGCGCAGTTGATATGGTCGACGCTGGACCAGCCCTCATCTGCTGAAGGTTCGGAGGACTGAACGCCTCATTTACTCAGAATTCTCCCGCAACATCACAGAGGGCGCTCTCGTCGGGCGAAGACAGAAGTGACTAACGTGTCCTGTAATGAACCAATGAATACAAGAGACGAGGCGGTGCATGTTCCTCTTGGAAGTCCTCCGCCACTTTTGCCCCGGCTCCAATTGAGTTATCCCGGTGGGGATAAATAGATTAATTGAAAATTAAATGGTACATCCCTGCCTTTATGGAGGGAGGGGAGGACAAACCTTTTGGAAGCTGCCCCCACTCGGATCATTAGCAAAAGTGCTGTCGAACGGAGGTAATACTCGGATGACTTTGTACGGAGGGTCACGCTGTACGATGGAACCTCGATGTGTGCTGATGCGAGAACGAGGCAGTGATTGGATGCTGGAGTCCGGGTATGGAAAAACAGATTATCCAGCGATGTGAAACTGATTACGTTCCTGGAGTAATCTCTTAAAAATTATTTCCGAGAGGTGTCATCGCTGGCACCCTTGTTGTTAGTCGGAATCAATTACGTTTCTATGCTATTAATCCCACGTCGTGCCGCACTTGTATCTAATATGTGCAATGTCATTTTGCTCGAACTATACGAGAGTAAACAAAGTGGTTAACGAACCAAATGAAGCCACCTCTCATCCAGTTCAATATCATTCGGACTCATTCTCGCGATCTGCCAAAGGTGGCATAAAAAGGCGCAGAACTACACAAACGTGAACCAAATTGTACAAAAACGATTTGTTGTAGAAAATACGGTCTGAATGTAGTGTAGTGAGCATTCGCCTATAGTGAACCTAGATCACTAGTACCGCGACCTAAAATACATTACGAAGTTCATTTATAGTGAACCTAAAAATGAAATAGCCATGAAAAAGTTTCAAACTTAGCATCATAAGTACAGTACAGTAGTATTTCATAGCAAACCTTCATATATTAACTTGAAAACTTCAAAAAATGTGTCTCCTCCAGCGTGTTTTTGTTAGGTAGCAGTCAGGACGACTGAAATAGAATGGGGATAAACCGTAGAACGTGGGCGAGGAGGTGGTGATATTGGTGTTGATGAACACGTGTCAATCAAACCATTTCTGCCTTAGGTACGTACTTTATTTGCTCTGTCTCTACTAACCTCAATTCATTGTAAGGGAAGCCATTTCGGATTTAGTGAACTTCGTATATAGTGAACTATCTGAATCTGTAGGGGGTCGTTATAATCGGAGTTGACTTTTTGCCAATAAATGGTATATCAAAAAATAGTCTTAACTTAGTACCCACACCAAATTGTGTTGCAGCATAGCTAATTAGTTCGGTATGGCATTTGGTTGAGATATATTACGCAACTTCAAACTCTGTAGTCTCCAACTACTGGCAACTATTGATCTTTATTTTTTAGGTTTTTACAAACTTCTCTGTGTAGTGCCGCAGCGTGCTTCTTGAAACAGCATTTTTGTCTAAGGAACAATTAGACCAACATTATTCGATTGTTTTTAAGTAGAATTTTCTATGACTTCGTGTAATTAGTCTTTAATTCTTCTTAGCGAATGAGAACACCTTCCTTGCAGATTTTACATAACCGTTAAAATAAGTGCACTACACTTGCGCTTTATAAAATACACAGTGTTGCTAAATTCGCTGACTGTACAGCAAACGGCAAAGATAATAGTAGGCAAATTGTCCGTCGCTATTGCTATTCTCTTTTATTCTATATATGTACATTCTGTATTGTTTAAGGTATGGATTTTTTTTTGATGCGCCGGAGGTGTTTTGCCTTCTGTTTATTGACGTATTTATTTCAACTCTCAATGGAAAACGGATCGAATGAAATTGCAGTTTTCAAGCCCAGTTTATGCACAGAAAGGCTAATCGTAACTGGATCTACAGTTTACAGTGTGGCCCGAACGGTGTGCCTCTACAGGGTATCGAATCCGGGAACCCTTGATTACAATGCGACGTTGCCGTCGGTGAGGTGAATGAAAATAGTTTATTGGATATTTGTCATTTAGCGTCGCTTTTCCGCCACTTTTTGGCTGATCGCGACGATGAGGATGAGTGATGAATGGACATTCAGAAAGAACACCCATGTCCAGGCAGGGATTTGAACCCGGGATCCCTGGAATGAAAATAGTAAGAAACAATTCCCTTTTTGCCGTTCGGTGTATCCGACTCAAAAGGCCTGCGTTCTTGAGCTATCCCTGAAATGTGTGGCCATACCTGACGAAGAAATTTATGGGAAGGGTTTTCCCGGATATCAAACGAGCTCCCGAGCAGATGTTCAGTGACTGAAGGGTTCGGAAGTCAGGAGGACACGGAAGGCGGTGACTTCGGCGCACGAAACCCCCGGCCGTTTGCTCACGTGTGGCCAGGTGATTTCTCGGATATTTCCCCAGGGGGTGCGACCAGAATCAGATAGTGATAATAAAGCTGAAATTACTGTTCCGATCGATCACGCAATCTGCTTCGGAAGCGTCTGTTGTGCATGGCCATGCGAAATTTAGTGTAAAGGTGGGTGCTCTCGGGTGAGACCCCGCATGTTCACATGGATGTGTGTCCCCTACGGTATGCAGATGGATGTTACATGTCATTGCAAGTGTGGGAGAACGAGCTCAAGAGAATTACTCTTAGCATGTACACTGTTAAACACTAACGAGGAGATACAGACACAAACTCGGTACAGTCTGGTCTAAAGTGGAAATCATGAGCTCCCGTAGAATTTTTTTTTTTCCCGAAGGGGGTCAAAATCCAAAAGTTGTCCTAAGGGGAAGAATGACAGTTTCGCATCAGTTGTGCATTTATTTCAATATCGCCAGAATGAGCACTACTACTAAAAAAAAACTTCCTGGACAAGAGAGTATGAATTTCTCTCTACGTTGCAAGTGGAAGCGTTTTTTAGTTGATTATTAAGCTAGACACGATGTTTGAAAAATATGATGAATAAATATTTACAGAACCCCATGTATTCCTTATGGGAAAGCAACTTCAAGTTACGGCTAATCAAATGGGAGTTTCGACTTTTCCTACGACCAAGAATAACGTTCATGTACTTTTCTACGCCATTAGACGTTTGATATTCCCGAATGAACAAATAAAATAATGCTCCCACAAGCTTAATTCTCCTTGCCTCCAATGGTCATCCTGGCAGTGTTGTCAAACCTGATGTGCATGAAAGAGCTAAATTTCGCCTTAAACGGAGCTAAAGTTGACTTTCAAGGAGTTAGATTTACTAAGGCTGGATAAAGTGCCTCCTAGGGTAATATTAGTTGTCAAATGGGCGGGGGCCGCAGCTTTTACCGCTAACTTTAAAGTGATGACAACTTATTCTTAGTTTTCACCGTCTAGATCCATCCCATCTCAATAATCCACCGATGCTCATATGAAATCGAAAATAAAGGACTCCTGGATAACAATATATAAATAAGTAGCAAAAAAAACTATAAAAAAGTAGCTGGGGAGGTAAGAGGGGGGTGGGGTGACGCAGGCAATAAAAAATTATCACGTGCAAAATGTATACTTATGGTTGGTCTATGTGGACCGGAGCTAGTGATGGCATCATAGTGGGGCAGAGAGGTGGGGGGCGCCCCAGTTCACAGTCAAACGAGTGAACTAAAGAGCCAGATCTGGCTCCAAAAGAACTAAGTTGGCAACAGTGCTCCGGAGCTGCCCCGGAAAGGAGAAACTCGCGGAAACCCATCTTCATGGCCTTAAGGTTTGGCTGGACTTTTGGCGGATACCAGGGAATCTGTTTCTGAAATTTCCTCTCGTTTCGAAAAGCCGATAGGATATTCCAAAATCTGGAAAATTATATCTACTTAGAATTCTTTCTAGAGCATTCATGTGAATTTTCGCATGGCTTGCTTTCGCTCTTGTCTAGATATTCGCAATAGTTTCGTGAATACGTAAGTCTATTAAACTATTGTGAATATCTAGATAACTGCGAAAGTAAACTACACGAAGATTCACGTGAATGCTCTAGAAGAAATTCTTAGCAGATGTAGTAATTTTTAATCGTATCATAGCGGTTTTTCGTAAGGAGAGGAAGTTTAGAAAACGCCGTCCCTGTAGTCGGCCAAAGGTCTAGACGAGCTTTAACTTAAATACCGGGTGATCCGTTTGAGATGTCCGAAAAGTAAACCTTTATATACAAGAGGTTAATGTATATCTCCGAGCAGCTTGTTGTAATATAAGCAGAAAGAATGTAAGTTTCGATAGAGTGGAGGTTTACAGACTTCAGCCACATGGCGGCGCTAATGTGCACGGTATCACGTCACAACAGCGCACACAGTATGTCGTATGGTATGCGAAATTTTCGAGTATTCCATGCATGCTACTGCCGCCACGCAGCTGAAGTCAGTAAACCTCCACTCATTCGAAACTTACATCCTTTCTGCTTATATTACAACAAGCTACTCGGAGATACGTACATTAACCTCTTGTGTATAGAGGTTTATTTTTCTGATATCTCAAAAGGATCACCCGGTATATTGGTACGTATCATGTTTACATATCATCATAAGAAATAAGGGTTTTATGGGAGATAAAAAAATAGATGAAAGAAGTAATGGAGAATGAAGGAAGGGAAAAGAATTGAGAGCCAGACATAGAGAAGCCTAAAAAAATGATTCATTAAGAGAAATAAAGAAGTGACACACACACACATACAAACAAAAGGAGAGGGAGGGAGAAAATAAGTGATATAACGAAACAAACGCACAGAGAGATGGAAGAGAAATAAAGACAAGATAGAGATACTGAGAAAGAAGGAAAGCAAGAGAAGGAGAAGGAAATAAAGAAGGGAGAGAGACAGAGATGAAAGAGAGAGAAGTGGGAGAGATCGAGAAGCGAGAGAGAAAGAAATAAATAGAGCAGCGAGAGAAAGAAAGAGACAGAAAAGCAGAAGATCGACAGAGAGAAAGAATAAGAAAGAAACGGACAGAAATTGGAGGGAAAACATAGAAAAAGAAATAATCAAGGAGGAGGTAAACACCAACAAAGAGGTACTCAAACGGAGAAAACAAAAGATATAAGGAAATAAACAGACAAAAGGGTTACAAATAAAGTGAAAGGAGGAATGAGAAGTAGGCAATTTTCCCTTTCTCTAAAGGGGTGATCCGTTTGACCCTACTTAACCCCATGGTGGAAACCTTGATTTGATCTTTTCTGCCACTTTTGGCTAATCGCAAAGATTAGGATGAGTGATAATTAGATCAAATTGATGAAGGGACACTCACAAAGAAAACCTATGCCCAAGATGAGATTCGAATACTGGACCCCTGTTCACTACTGTTGTCATGAAAATAAACTAATTTTGCCAGAATGTTGCCGAATACTTGAATCTCACATAGCAGAAAATTGGCGATTTTCACTGTCTTGTTTACAGAGTACGTGCAATATGTAGTCAAATTCGCGAAAAATCATGTCGAAGAGTAAATTTGCATTGTTTCTCAATTTAGTATGTACGAAAAACTTGTCATCTTTATTAACTATTAAGCAATTTATGTCAATAAATAGGGGGTTCTCGGCGTTATTATGATTCCTAAGTTTTCTTACATAGCACGGAAACAAGTGCAAATAATAATAATAAAAGCTAACGTTATATTCGAAACCTAAAATCTACAAAGACAGCTATTATGGTTTTAGAGCATTGTCATTTGGTAAAATTTCGAGCAGCCACCACACCATAAGAAAGATCGATCCTAAACAAAAACAATAAACATAGCCTTATTTTCCAATAAGATAACAGTGTAAGGTAAATTGGAAAACCCATTGGAGAACAGTGCAACCATACTACTGCGTATGTAAACTAAATAAGCGAACAGGGACCTTGTTCCAAAGTAGACTTCCATTTACAACTTTCAACATGACCATTTTCTTTGCTCTACATCCAGTAACATCACACCAAAGAAAAAGCATTCGCGTTATCTAATTTCCCCATTAAAAGATACCTGGCAAAATGGTCATTCCGACCTCCTGCATTCGCTTCCAGCGTGCCCTCAAACTGGCTTCCCTTGTGTTTCGCACAGCATCAGTCTGCACGTCGAGAACACACTCCCCCACCCAACCGTGACTCAGCCCCTCGCACCACCTGACCACCGCGCGCTCTGCCGGTTTAATCTCGCTAATGCAACTCTTTAGAAATCCGACAGATTAAAATGGGAATGAAATTTTATTAGAAGACAGTGATCATAGCGCGGCAGACCCTAAACCTCTCTCGGTGGGGAGTCAGGTATGGCTTTCGCTGGAGGAGCACTGCGTACAGCAAGGGGGGAGGGGGAATAAAGCCCACCCCCTTTCAAAATTCTAACGGTTTAAAAATTAATGTGACGATTTTTTTGGTCCGCGAGCGGTATCGTATTGTGCAGTTGCTTTACAAATTTAGTCAGAGGCAGTCGCCCGAGGCCTCTTGTTTCAGGGGCGGCCTGCTTCAGATAAAAATAATTGTTTGCGTACTGTTGTTTATTACAAGTTTATATGACGCTGGTGCTTACAATGAAACAACTAATCTGATTTTTCCTGACTTGGATTGTTTGGACATACGTTACTTGAAAATGTCCAAAATTACTGAAATCATATTCTAAACAAACTCGTGTTCAAATATTTCAATCCAAAATTGTAAATATTCAATATTTGTTTTAACTACAAAATGAATTCATGACGTGAAAATATTTTAAATAAAACAATGTAAATTCAACATACAATCAATACAGCATCAAAATTCAATGAAAAGTAAACAAAAGAGAATTATGATAATGTTATTAGGTAAAATTAAATATTGCCACTTTGATACGTAAGATAATACGTAGTTTGATGAACACGCACAGTTTTGTAATTAAATACAGGGTGACAATTAATTAATGACCACATTTTTTTAGTATAATTGTATGTGTGTCAAACTTGCAGCTACAAAAGTAAAGGAGTAGGTAATATGATATATGAAATTACAGGAAAATAACAAACACTGCTTATTTTTTTAAAATAACAGACTTGAGGTACCCTCCATTGAATCGTATGCATTCCTGAATACGAACAAACACATGATCCATAACTTTTGAAAGTGTTTCATTAGATATCAAGTCAATTTAATTTCTTATGGCTTTTTTCAAGTCCAGTAAGTTGTTTGGTTTCGTGGCATAGACTTTAGACTTTAAGTACCCCATAAAAAAAATCTGGAGCAGTTAAGTCTGGGGAAGGAGGAGGCCAGTCAAAGTCACCAAACCTCGAAATCACATAAGTGGGAAATTTCTGTTGCAATAATTGCTTTGTTTCACGAGTAGTCCGTCTTGTTGAAAAACATGTCCTCAAAATTGGGGTTTCGACGCTATAACTCAGGAAAAGAAATGCTCTTAACATTTGCCTGTAACGATCACCGTTAACAGTTACAGTAACACCATTTGCGTTTTCAAAAAAATATGTACCTATGATCCCTGCAGGGCGATTCACGAAAGTGACTACAAAATCGAGTCCACAACGTGTAATAAAAGATGCAGTAAAGTGCGATTCTCGAAACCGTCTACTAAGAATCGACTATATCTTTAATTGTCTACAGCGCACGGCTACAAGGAAAGCGGTAAACTTGGCGAAATTAAGCAATATGTAAGGAAATAATCGATATTTTTATCGATTGTTGTGCTATTTCCTTGACATTATCGATGCATGTCGTACTTCGAGCTATTCTATGCTTCGAGATTCCGAGAGTTGTTTGTTCACGCAGAAAGCATAGTAGTGTAGATAATATTATTACAATTGAAGTAATTATTATATAGTTTGTTAAAACTGCGAAGTAATCGTAATGTACGCTTAACCGTAAAGTAATTTGTATAAAATGAAAATACTCGTTGAATTAAAGCAATTGTGTGTAAATAAACGAAATTTAATAACAGATGCTATGTTTTACCTTCTACTATATATGTCACTGTTGAAACATATGCGGCAGAACTAAGGAATACTATTTTTGTTATGTTGCAATTGAATGATGCAAAATGTAAAGGCAGCTGATTTTTCATGCTTTGCCATTATTATCTATAATGCAGGGAGTACGAAAGCATTAAATTATCCACCCACTGAATATCTCATTGAAAACTCAATTTTCTTCTTTTTACAAATGTCCTATTTTTAGTTGTTTTGCATTATATTTTCTTAAGGTAGGCGTTCGTAGCAGGAACGTCTATGTTTTCTTAACCTGTTCAAACCCCTGAAGATAAGATTAACGTTGCGAATTTCGTACGAACTGTTTCTCTTTACTCAACTTTATGCACAAATAGCCCTGCTGAAAAGTCTGTCAGCAGGTCGATGGGTGGTTTGAAACATCTAATGTGTTCACATTTTCAAACAGATATAAATAACATTTGTTAATAAGGAGGAATGAAATGTTATATTTGTAGTCATCATCTTATGTTAAGCACACTACATACATATTAAATATAATACTAAATAAATGATTTACACTTTTTGTGTCTCTCCTGTACTGTTTTCAGTAGATCAACAGGTGTTTTGAAACATCTACTGTGTTTAGATTTTCAAGCAGATATGAAAACAAATCGTTTATCATGAGGAATGACAATTTGTATTTACAGCCAATATGTTAAAGAAATGGTAGGCGAGTTGTACATAACAGTTTTCATTTGGTCTGTTCTACACAATGTGAAATTAAAATGAAAATGTAAAAAAGTGGAGGACAATATGTGCTTCACTTCAACAGAATTCCATTCTTTAAAGCAACATATGATGTGGAATGAAAAAATGATAATAGCAATGAACTATTTGCCTACTATTATTTTTGCTCTTGGCTGTACATTATGTCTACTGTAGGTGTTTGGTAGAAAACCATTGAGTTAAAGTCGATTTCCAAGAAAACAGTAGAGTACAATTGATAACAGTTGTAAATAGAAATTCACAGCTAATCGAGCCACTATGTACCTCCAATGAGTATCGAACCCAGCAAAGTAGAATCTGAATCATTGGACTCATTAGTGAAAATTAAGTTCAAAGTTCACGGATTACAAATGTCAATAATTATTAGAATAAACTTTTGAATGTTTTTGTGCTCAAAAATTCTTCATGCCTTGAACTTGGCCCAACTTCTAATTGATGAATAAAATATTGTCATGTTACATGCTACATTCGTACATATGAATTTGATTTCTGACTGAATGCACATACTACGGAAACATAAAAAGGATAGGCCTACATGTTACTTCTTTTTTCTATAAGGACGACTTTCATGTCCCATGTTATACTGTATGGAATTCTCAGCAGACTGTTATTATCTGTTGCCAAGAAGATGGACTAGTACTGCCACAACCTGGCAAAAAAAGCATACATTTGCATTATCTATGAGCAGCTAGTGACAGCAACTTGGAGTATGCTAGAAGCACCAAACCCTGACGTACCTAACCTACTCACACCTGCATCTGAGAGCAGAAATAAACCAAACTTAACCAGGCTAACCTTTTCAGATGTTTATTTCTGCTATCAGATGCATATGCGAGTAGGTTTGGTGTTTTTAGCATGTAACAAACACCAAGCTGCTATAGCTGTTGTTAGCTGCTCATCTATTATCTATGTACAAAACAACCACTCGCATCACATTTGCTTACACCTCCAATTTACAGAAATTTCATTTAATGAGAATGTCAAGAAATTCTTAGAAGTTACACACATCACAATTTGATACACTCCAGAATATACCATGCATTCCTGTAGATAACAAAAAAGAAATGTTAACGTTTGTAACCAATTTGGATTATAAATCACACAATAATGAAAGAACCAACCATATGGGATTATAGATTTAAAATAAAAATGCTCTGTTCACATATTCTTTACCTATTTATTGATTTATTTATTGCATTGCTCTTCTGCCACTTTTGGCTAATCATGAAGCTGGGGATGAGGAATGACATGTTTAAATTGACGAAAGTATACTCACAATAACATCTATGTCCTGGCAAGGATTTGAACCCTTAACTCCTGAAATCATAGCATACTTTGCTAACCTCTTTACCTATTGACACTAGAATGCTTTGGTGCAACAAAGTAATTTAAAAACAAATCATGTTCTAATACAATTTCCTCTCATGTATTAACTATTTTGAAAGTAATGTTGTTTTACAACAATTGCTACCACAAATTTTTAACCTTTAAAAAATAAGTAGTGTTACATAATTAAACATGAATGTGCTGAGGGGTTGCCAATAGAGGAAATATAATGCTTCTTGTTTATAATAGTGATATCCCTAATATTTTACATGCATCGAAAGATGTTTTGTGCTGACTGATAGAGGATTTGAACTGAGAAGTTTTATGTACAATACACTTCCCAAGCACAAATCCCATACCATGCCTTGCATTAATGGTCCTGAGTCTGGATCCCAGGGAAGCCAGAATGAACTTGGAACCTGAGAAAAATTAAAAAAACTATAGCTTGCACATGGTACTATTTTTTGTTCTAGCAGAAAATATGTGCTCTATCTACACTATACCCTAAGTATACAATGTGTAAATAATACCTGCTGTAAAGTACAATTTTTATCCACATCTAATTTTTACATGACATATGTTTCAAGAATTTGTATTTATGCATGATCATTATAAAAATTATTTCATAATAAGAGCATAATTATTGTGCTGTGAATTTTCTTTATAAATTAAGTAAATGCTTAATAAATTTATGTAAAACTATATTTCACACAAATCTTGAGCACTGCACAAAGAAGAAGAATAACTCTCATGAGACTTCATTGGAGCCAATGTTAACAATTGAGAAGGTTTATTTGAATTAATTTGCTTTATTTTACTTCGCTTTTTGTGCCACTTTTGGCTAATTTGCGAAGATGGGAATGAGGGATAATATGATGAAATTGATGAATGGACACTCAGAAACATCCATGCCCAGGCCAGGATTCGAACCCGGGACCCCTAGCGTCATAGCGCGTTGTGATAACCAATTCACCACAGGGGCTGGCAATTGAGAAGTTGAATGGAATGGCATGGATAAATAACAATAATAAAAAGCATCATAACGATTGTACGTAACTCGCAAAAATATATAGGCTGGTATGATAAGTGTTGTGTGTACTGTGAACATTTTGGATGCAGGAGTTTGTATGATTCAGCAACCTTAAGTATCCTATCAAGAGCTTTAATTTTTTTCAGAAATGTTTTCACTATTTGTACTGTTCCGTTTACTTTTGTCCTGTTACAGCCATCGATAACCTATGCACATGTTTTCTGTCACTCAAGTTTGTGCTGCTTCTTCTCATCCGTCTGTCTGCAAGCACGTTCATACAAAACCAAACTGCATACTGTTGGGGATTGACTTCCGTACAATTGACGATTTTGGCATGGCTTATGGAATGCATAAGATTCAAAATGAGTGTTGTTATTATTTATGGTTTGTAGAAGATGAAATTGCTGTTTTTAAATCGCAGGAAATCGTAGGTAACAGTTCCGAATGTTTCATGATTTTTCGCAAATTTTATAGGAGTATTAGGAAGTGTTTACAAAACTGGAAATGATTGTGGGAGTAGGTTCGTAACTTGGAGAAACTAATTAGCACAGTTAAAAGTTGCACAAAGTATTAATTACAAGATAAATTATGTTTTGAAATGCATTGTGCACGAGCAGGAATGCCTGCAAGGAGGTGCTAACAAATTAAGCCTACCTAACTTCATCTGCTCGTGGAAGTGTATTGTCATATAAATCAGTGCAAGATATGGGTAATTATTATTATTACTAACTTGGATTACAGGAGGTTGAGAGAAACAATCCTTTTGTTGGGAAAATGAGGTTCCACAATTTTGATCAATCCTTGGCACCTCCTATTCAGTGCCAAATTACTATGAAGATATTTTCGAAACAGAAAAAGGATTTCCGATATCTCTAAGATGTGTTTTAAGTACACGCAAATGCCCACTGTCTTTTCCTTCTGCTTCTCGAAGACGTCAAAACACAGTATGGGCCATTTTGATAGCACTATTTTCTTTTTTGAAGTTGAATGTCATACAGAAACACAGAATATGACGAATGTAGTTCGCTGTAGCCCGCTCTAGGAGGGTTAAAAAGGGTCCTACAAGAACTGTCCACAATTGTAGCCCGATATGTAGTCGACTGTAACCTGTAGACCGCTGTAGACAGCTTCAAGAATCGCAAATTCAGGAAATGACTACAAATTTGACCACAAGCCTGACGTGGCTACATATTAGACCACATATCGGACTACTAACAGTTCGTGAATCGCGCCCATGATCTCGATAATGCACACCATACAGTAACTTTTGCACTATGTGTAGGGCGTTCATGGATTTCATTAGGGTTTTCTCCAGTCCATGCTCTCACATTCTGCTTATTCACATAACCGGATAAGTGAAAATGAGTTCGTCGGTCATTATGAGCCTCTCTCCAAAATTCGGATTAGTGTTAAGTCCAATCATTGTGTTTCAAAGCGCTAAACGTTTTTGAAAATCAGTCGGTTTCAACTGATGGAATGCCTGAAGTTTGTACGGAAACAAGTGCAAATCGTTTCTAAGGATTTTGCGCACTGTTTCTCTATTGACACCAACTTCTTGTGACAACCTTCTTGCGGATTTCTTTGGGCTGTTTGTGATTGCAACTCTCACCCTTTCAATTGTTTCTTCATTGCGCCTACCAGTATGTTTTGCATCAGTTACACTGCCTCTGTTTGTATGGGATGCAACATATCGCAGAATTGATTTTCGAAGGACACGCACGCCCGCCAAACCTTCCACGGAACCTTCTTTGAGCAGTGTGGTCACCGAACAATTGCTAGCGATATAAAATTCCACTATTGCTGCTCGCTGTTGTGCACTCCACCTTTCCATGTTACACCACTAAATTTTGCGAAGGTCGATCTTTATATTCACCTGAAATGAAAAAGAAAAACCAAATTAGTACCACAAAACTTACAATATAAATGTGGTCATTAATTAGTTGTCACCCTGTATAATGAACGTCGCACCAGTGGCACATCAGAAATGATAAGAAACACTTAGAAACTATTATTAACCTTTCACAATTCTTGGTTTGAACCTTGAACACGTTCTGCTTACTGCTCTTAGGTAATAAGAGAATTGCCCTCAAAGAAGGCATTGGAGTACAGGGATGGGAAGTTTTAATGCGTTACAGGATGATGAAACCTAACACGTTCGCAAGAAATACAGCTGTACACTTCAAAGGCTCGGGTCAAATCATGAGATGATTGGCCAAATGCACAAAACGTTCAATCAGAGCCATCTCTGCTCGTAATTTGCAGAAGAATGAATCGAGTAGTTAATCATCCAACATTTTGCACCCTCCTGACAATGACGGATGCGCAGAGAAGCTGGCAGTCTTCGCGTGGCTGAAAGTGCGAGGCAGAGGGACAATCCAACCCCGCTCCGTTCTTCCTATTGACCCTGGGTTGTTTTTGAACGTGTGTCTTCACAAACGCTATAATGTTCCCGTTTTCGCGGAAGACAATTTGTCGTCACCATTGTGTCCCTCTGGTGAATGTCGAGGGAAATTAAAAAAAAGGGACCCCCCAGTATGACAAGGACGATGGTGAATGGATGCGCGTGATTACAGACCTGACTGCGACCCCACAATAGACAGCTCCAAGATTAAACTTGGGTAGAGACAAAGGTTAAATGCGCCTCTCGTATGATTGGAATCCTGCGTTGAATTGACCTGAAAAGGTGGAGGGTGAGGTGACAGTTGAACCAGATTCAGGTTTCCATAATCTGAGCCGAAGTCGTGGAAACGCTGGTAGCTAAACCTGCGAAATAACAATCGTGGTATTTCTATATGTTTGTAAACTTTCCCCCACCTAAAATATGTTACACATTTTCTTAAATATACACGTTGAAACTATGTTTACTGTCCAATTGTAATATGCACCAAGGGTAGCAATCTGATATTGGCAAATCGAAAGTGCATTATCTCATATTTTCAAATGGTTAGTTTATTTTGCAATTAGCTTGAAAATGACAAGTCACGTGATGTGTGTGCGTTTGTGTTCAGCAGTGGACTTCCTGCACGAGGCTACCTCTGAAGCATAGTTGCCAGGGGTCCTGGGTTCGATTGATTTAGTTTATTTTACAAGGGTCCCGGGTTCGAATCCCGGTCGGGCTTGGTTGTTTGTGAATGTCCATTCATCAATTTCATCATTTCATCACTCATCCCCATCTTCGCAAATTAGCCAAGAGGCACAAAACGCGAAGTAAAAGAAACTAAATCAAATCAAATCAAATCAAAGTTTATTTTACTTCGCTTTTCTGCCACTTTTGGATAATTGCGAAGATGAAGATGAGTGGGGATATCATGAAATTGATGAATAGCCATGCCCGAGCCAGGATTTGAACCCTTGGGTCGTAACGCCCTGTGCTAACCACTTCGCTACGTACGCCAGCGGTCCCGGGTTCGAAACCGATCTAATACATGGACATTTGTGATTCTCTGTTCATATTTAAAAATTAGAGAATTAAGCGAAATCGATATGAAAAAATGAGACGGGAAACTACCGATTACGTTTTTTTTAAAAGAAAAGAAAAAGTCCGTATGGTGTTTAATTGTCACGCAGGAGACCAAGGTTCGATTCTTGGAGTGCATGTTTTCAGGTGAAAATTTTTCCAGCAATGCCTCTGCGTGAAGCGACTCTAGGGTTCACCGAGCCTCAAACGAATAGGTACAGTCACATGCAATAAAAATAGGGCACCTAGATACTGAAATACACACTTCACTGCAATGCCTTATGTGTGTTGCCTAACTCTAAGGCGATGGGTGTACTTGAATAGCAACTTTTCAATAGTGAAGTGTGTATTTCAGGATCTAGGTGTCCCATTTTTATGGTCGGTGACTGTACCTTGGGGGGTAAAGGCGGCCAGAGCGTGATGCTGATCACATTACGTCCACAAATGGTCCATATTGTGAATGTGCAGGGGTCTTGTAATCAAGGAGTCACGGGTTCGATACCCGGTGTAGGCATATTCTCTGCTTTTTATGTGACAGTGTTCTACGTACATCAAGAGCCAGAGGTAACGCTTACCATATCAGCAATCTGACCCTTTGATTACAAGAGGACGACGTAACCACTACGCCATCGGGGAGGCCATAGAAACGACTTCCAAAACTAACAATAAAACTTCAATGAATTTTGTAGGCGATAGTTAGAAAAAAGTAATCCGTCCCTAAGATAAAAAGTCGTTAATCCGCCTCTGATTTATTTGGGCAATTCCGCTTTTCATAAACAATTGACTTGCAAAATTTCAACCACGAACGATTTTTTTTTAATCGATAAATCAACGCCTTCAGAATAAAGGTGTTACTTGTTCCCAATTGCAATTTCCTTTTCGGTTCATTCTTTCGAATAATAATAATAAAAAAAGAGTGAATCGAAAATGGTCGGGGAAAAAATAAGAGGAAAGAAACGCTTTTTCGGATGAACAAAAGATCGATACGACCGATTTTGCAACGATGCATTTTCATTTTGTGTCCCTTGCGTCAGTTTTTTCTTCCTTCTCCCCATCTCTCTTCAACTGTTTAAAATACAGTTCGATAAGCAAGGAAAACGAGAGAGAGGGAACAGAGGAGGGGGGAAATGGCTTGTTCTTTGATGGAGAACGCGAAAGAGCTCAGGAAAGAAAATGGACACGCGGGAACAAAAAGCAAGGAGACATGGTTGCACACTGTGTGCCATGAACAGTGTTACCAACCGCGACAACTTGTTTCTGTCCAAAGTGATATTTGAATATTTTTTTGTGTCGAGATGGTGGATTATTGTTACAAAAGCCAAAGCGTAGGAATCTTATGAAAATAAATACCGGAAAAGGATAAAGTTAAACTAGGAGACGTAGCCCTTTAAAGAAGAAGCATATCCAGCGCCATCCTATCACGTACATCAATACTAATGATAATATAATAACAACAATAAATATAGACTATATACATTATTTTAACACTTAAGTCGCGGAAGACCAGCTATATGAATATCTAATAAAGATTAGCAGTTTTGACAAACTTTAAACAATTCGTAGATTTCTGATAAAATTTGAATTGATTACATTGGTATTTGTAGGGTTCACTTCTTTTCATTACAATGCAAGCAATATAATTGATTACAAAAGTCTATAATTTACAATCTAAGTATTCACTTACGCTATAATATTTCTTATTTAATAACAGTTTTTTCTTTAATTTCTTTTTTAACCTTGCCATGCACATTTTCTGCTATTATGGTATGTGGTTGAATAATTTGATTGAAATCTGTTCTGGTCCTTGTTGAACTAGCGTCAGTCTGGTGAAGTATGGTTTCAGTTTATTTCGGTTGTTATGGGTGTTTGTGTGTGTTCTATCGAACTTCATGTGGTAATAATAAGCGTATATTTTTCGCATATATTGCCGTTTCATAAGTGTATAACGAAGGCAGAGATAATATTGTGTAACAAAGTTTTGCACGATGCTCTACCTTTCATACCTGCTAAAATCCTAACGACTTGCTTTGTCTACTAAATGCTTCTAAACTTGTTTACATTTTTAAGGCAAATATTACTAAAAAGTAAGTATTTTAAAAAGTCTTGGAGACTTTGATCCGTAATAGTTAGCAACACTGCCATTGGCTTGTCTTTGGCACTGTTTGGGCATGGCTACCGTACAAGAGGCAGAGTTCCAAGAGGAGATTGGTGGGGGAGGGAATGTGTGGAATTAAACGAAAATTGAAGCTCTGCAGCGGTTTGATGAGTACGTATAAAAGGTTCAATGTAGGGAGGAGAAGAGAAAGTCGTAGAGTCCACACTAATTTCACTTGATTGCCAATTTGCCATTAAGTAAAACGCAGGAACATGAATAGCGGCCAGTCAAATCGCACTTCTTTTGAATGGCTTCCAGAAAAACCAAAAAATCCTCAAAACTCTTTCGCTCTCTCTCACTTATTTTCCGCCCTTCTTTCCAAACGAACTCGCTATCCATTTTTTCTCGTCCCTCTTGTGTCATTCTTTCTTTGTGTGTGTGTGTGTGTGTGATTTCCCTCATTCTACATCCATTTTTCCCCTCTTCCCTTCTGTACTAAGCTGTTATAGAAATGTCGATATCCTCAACATCAGGGTACTAATGGTCCTGGCGAAGGTGGTTGTCGCCGTTTCTTTTTTCCATTTTTTTTGGCGGGGTTTGCATTGAAAGTATGCATCGTGAATTTTATCTGGTGGTTTAGCTTCAAAGATCTTCGAGTACTTACTCGAATAATTTTAAGTTCGTTTCGCAGAAATTCCTTCATAGAAGAAAATATCTGTTGTTCTTTACCAAATCCCTCGTATAGGCATGTTTCACCTACGTCAGAAACTGTTGCATTGTGGTTTCGAGCAGCCATGATTGAGGTCAGTTCTTGTAAGCATACGGAATTCAAGCGGACGGGTGGGAGAAACTAAGACAGACATTCGTGATTAAAAACAAACGTTCAGTTGGTGCAGATGTAACGAACGCTGGTGGATATTTCCTTGCAAACGACAAATAAAATTGGCCGCAAACATGGCGGCTGTGCGCATCCTGACGTCACATGAAACCCACCTGTGGAGTACTCTTCGTACGAGTGCATTAGAGAATAGGTTGATTGATTTTTATAGTATGGACACAAAACACTGAGACCCCTAACAAGAAAATAAAACTTCCTCAATCAATTTTTAAAACTAATACGTGGGCCGTACCGAAAGTAATGCAAAAGTGGCCATAACCTCTTTATTAACTGATGTAGATTGTTCAAATTGCACATGTAGTTGGAGTGACACTTCCTCTATAGAAACCAGCTACTCAACATAGTATCCATTTAAAACGCTGCATTTGCGCCATCGTTGAACCCAACTCTAGAATCCTCTTTGAAAAGAGTCCGGTTTTCACTGTCCGACATCCATTGACTAGAGCAATGTGCACAGGTGGATGAAGAAGTTTACGAAAAGGGAAACCAGCATTGAAGACAAACCGCGCAGTGGGAGACCATCAACTGCGACCACTGACACGAATCGTCAGCAAGTGGATGAGTTGATTGCGCGTCATTCTCCTTGATTTCCTGGAATGCGGCCGTACCATCAACAGCGAGAGGTACATTGAGACACTCCATAAGCTTAGAGAAGCCATTAGGAAGAAGAGACCGCACGGAAATCTGAATACGATCCACATTCACCATGACAATGCGCGACCACAAACCTCTTTGGCAACAAATCAGGTGATCGGCAAAATGGGCTGGTCCGTGGTCTCCCATCCACCATACAGCCAGATCTGGCACCCTCAGACTTCTACTTGTTTGGTCCCATGAAGGACAATCTTCGGGGACAACGATTTGATGACACAGACGAGGTGAAAGTGGCTGTGAAGAAGTGGATGTCGGACAGTGCACACCGGACCTTTTTCAGAGAGGATTCTAGAGTTGGGTTCAACGATGGCGCAAATGCATCGCTTTAAATGGAGACTATGTTGAGTAGCTGCTTTGTATAGAGGAAGTGTCACTCCAACTACATGTGCAATTTGAACAATCTACATCAGTTAATAAAGAGTTATGACCACTTATGCATTACTTTCGGTACGGCCCTCGTACATACATTCATTACTTAACAAGAACTAAAGTTATACTATCTTCGAGGATAAACTCTGCATACACTAGTTAAAAGCTGAGGCTGTAAAGGGACACTCAGCACACACAAGGACAACACACAGCCCTACAGATGATTATACTGGCCGTGGGTGCAGGCGCCAGAGCCTTGTTAGCATACACGATGCAGTTGCTGGGGTATACACAGGTCATCTCTTACACCCCAGAGAATAGGTTAGTTTATTGAACTATCCAGTATACCAAATTTGCCTATTCTTGGGGGTGGACAGGAATATTTAGGTAATCTTTGTTTTATTCTAAGTCAGCGGGTTGATAAGTGCCTGGGACGGTTTAGGAAGAGAAAGAGTCAGTGGTAATGGCATTTTAAAAGATGAAAATTTTGTTTTCACATGTTGATATCCCATTTTTACATGCTCTCTACAAGCATAATTAGGCTAACATTATTGGCAAAAACAGCGAAGATGGAATATGGATGCTCTCATGTTCGTTTCAGCAGAACACATCGAAATACGGACGCATGTATTGATGAATCAATATATTTTATTTCGTCTTGCATGCAAGTGAATGTAGCTACTATTGAACCCGAGAGGGGAGATGCCTCTCAGGCCCACCACGTCTATTTTTCAATTTCTCAATTGTGAACATTTTTATAAAAAAATGAGAATAAATTGCATTGTTCCCCATGATGTTCTCAATATTTTTGTATTACTTTTGTTCATAAAAACATAAATGAAGGGCTCGGTGCAATAAGGAGCTAACCCTCACTTCTGTCAAAATTGAGATACACCGTGCAGTACGTGCGGCATGAACGTCTGCTGCATTCACCAAGAGATGGTGCTGGTGCTGTGTCACATTCGCGCGCAATCACATGGTACCCTTCTTCGAAAGGAACGTACGAACGGAAAGTTCTGTGCAACAAGGTGTCAAGCCACAGGAAAATGTCGGATAACGAGGAAGGTCTGCAGAGCACCTCCTCATATATTTGTGATTCTGATGAGGAAAATGGCCCTCTGTGCGGTGACAACAGCTTTGATGACCCAGACTATGTGTGTGGAGTGTCGAGTAGCGAAAGCACCGACTCTGAGGTAAGAAAGAAGTTTTTATTTTTGGTATTTTTTGAAAATGTTGGTTAACACCTTATTGTCTCAGACGTGGGCACGGTGAAAACGGTTGGTAAGTGTGCGTCGTGATGTGCATGTTAATGCGCAAATCAGCTCACTATGCATTCGTCAGGCCTCTTGCAAGTTGGTACAGTAAAATCATGAACTTATTCTGATGACAACTGCTGCTAGCATAATGAATGTAGGTTAGCACCATATTGCTGAAATGATTAATCACGAAGAAATCGACATGACACACGTACATGGTTCCCTAATAATGACAAATTCTGACAACGTACCATCAAGGACATTCCGATAAATAGTATAGAACAGGAAAGGTGGCCTCCCGGATGGCGCAGTGGTAGCGTCGTCGTCTTGTAATCAAGGGGTCCCGGGTGAAATTCCCGGTGGAGGCACATAGTGGTTCGGATTCCACTTTAAACTGTAGGTCCAGTCCCGATTAGCCTTACTGTGCATAAAGTAGACTTAAAACAACAAATCAATCAGCCAATCAACAGGAAAGGTATTGTAGAAATAATGTAAAGATAAAAAATCAAAATTGTTTTGTCATTTGCAAAAATGATGTGTTTCGGAAATTTCTGTTTTTCGAGTGGATTGGACTGTGTTATTGCTTAGTTCTAGTTTACATTTTCAAATATAATTTGTTACTCTGATCCATTTCAGAATGACCTTCACATCACAAGGACGACAGAACGATCTCCTGTGAAATATCCTCCAGCCAGAAAGAGCCGATGCGACCAGGATAACTGGGAGTGAGTGAAACGTAAGAGTAGAAGAAATAAAGGGGAGCAGTACACATCCAGGCACACAAATGATGTTGTTCCAGCCAGGAAGATAGGTGAGCCATATACTTGTCCAAAGAAATGCTGGAACAAAATTAAGGGGGATGCAGAGTTCATTTTTCACACATTCTAGGACTTGGCTGATTATGCAACACAGAACACATACCTCATGCAAAATATTTGAATTCAGAATACGAAACATTCCTACACAAAGGGACAATCTTCCAGGAGGTCATTCACATTTTCCTATAATATACAATATACTTGTACAACAGATGAATGGGCAGATGTGATCAGCAGTGCAAACAGAAAGAAGAAATTTCATGTAACACGCATGCAGCAAACCGACTTCAAGGATCTCACACCACTTGTGGCATCAATTACCAAGAAAACCACCACAGATGGTAAGGAGCCTCTCAAGTTTAAAGAGGCTGCGGTGTTTATGATGGAATCCGCTACTCGCCATATTCTGCATGAGAGTTATTCATACCAGAAAGAAGCGCCAGTATGGGCTAGGTGCATCCTAAAGAAAAGAGGCCGTCCACTGCCAGAGGTACCACTAAGTGATTTGCCATGCAAGTACAAGGAACAGATTCCCATAGATGTCCGGAAATATTCAGACATAATGTCCCTGTTGGAATGGATCCCTCCAATATACCATAATTTTTATCTCAGCCTTGTTCCGATGGAAGTAGCTGCCGAGGATAGTGCAGAAATTCTGGATGGACTTGATGACTGATACATTAGGAGGGCCTGGATCAGTTGAATTCAGAATAGTTTGTGCTACCTGCATTCATATGCCACTATTTGGTGTCAGTACTGACAATATTTCGGCTGACACTGAATATGAATTAAACTTGTATGTCATTTTTTCTCCCTACAAAATTAACTTTGATTTTTCATTCTTAGGTATATTTTTTTTGTTCACAATATAATGGTCATGCATTCCTGTTTGTTGTTATTACACAGAACTGACACCGAAGATTGTGATGCAATAAGGATCTAACCAACAATGGGAAACAATGAACTGAAAAAAAAAAACTAATTTAATCATCTTTGCAATAATTGTACCACATTTGAATGTGTCCATGTAAACTGAAAACTTCAGACATGCTTTTGAAATAAACTATACGACAATACAAACAAAACTCAGATTTATGGATTTTTTTGAGGGTTAGCTCCTTCTTGCACCGAGTCCTTCAAATGTAATGTAAATACGAGGCAAAATACACTTGGTGGGCCTATCAGGCGCCATTTTTGATGCGTGTTATTCGAGACACTCGTGCCAGTGACAGTGTACAATTGGTTAGTAGTGATGGTAATTTTTGTAATTAGTATAATTAATAAACATCTGCTCCTCTATAAACAAAAATAAACATGAATAAAGAATTATTATGGTTTTTGTGAGTTTTATTGTGTGACACTCATGCAATATATTACTTTTTATTAATGATGGTAATTTTTGTAATTATTATGATTAATTAATAATAAGCATATATAATCAACAAAGGAAGCAGTGATTCAATAACAAAATTATTTCTTAAATTTAAATGATTAAAAAAAAAGTGTGGACCTGTGAGCCCTCAGGTAAGTAAGTTTCTCCTACGTCACGGGTAAGCTAGGATTAAGATACGGACAGTGTGTCTGCATGCTGTTCTCTGTGCACTGCAGCGTAACAAAATTTTGCTGAAATTCTCTACGGTTGCTCACAGAACAGTTATTAAGAATAAAAACAAGTTTCGCCGACCTTGATGGCGGAGTGGTTATCACAGCGCGCTACAACGTCAGGGGTTACGGCTTCGAATCCCGGCGTGGGCTTGGGTGTTCTTTGCGAGTGTCCCTTCACATCATCACTCATCCTCATGGTTGCGATTATCCAACAGAGGCAGAAAAGCGGCACTAAATGACAAAAATAAAATCAAATCAAGTTTCAAAGCAGATTACGCCATTTTGATGCATCGACTGCACCGGCCCTGGTAGACAATGGAGAATTCTGGAACGCTGAAGCGTTTATCTGTCATGCATCAGTCTGCAAGAGAGAATTCACACCGAAGCGACAAGCGACAGGTGACAAATGTCGCTTGAGGATTTTACCAATCGAACTCAAGCTTGTGCGGCCTGTCATGCCGGTTGCTGGTGATTGGCTCGTTCTCAAGAGGCTTCTGTCGCTTCGATCTGAAATCTCCCACAGATGCAATCACGTCGTCTACGTGATTTTTGTTATTTAGCATTGTTTTTCTGCCAATTTTGGTTAATCGCAACGACGGGGATGAGTGATGGTATGAGGAAATACATGAAGGGACACTCACAAAGAACACCCAAGGACAGGCCGGGATTCGAACTCAGGACCCATGATATCGTAG
The DNA here is from genome assembly GCF_977018435.1 of Lepisma saccharinum. Lineage (NCBI taxonomy): Eukaryota > Metazoa > Arthropoda > Insecta > Zygentoma > Lepismatidae > Lepisma > Lepisma saccharinum. The sequence goes on from NC_139239.1 coordinate 20,853,872, forward strand.
CGTGCTGTACTAACCACTCCGTTACCGAGGCCGGCATCTACGTCATAAATAAATGAATGTGGTGACAGGTAATGGGGTGCGATCGAAGACCTCCCTCCCTTTTCATCCAGCCACAATTCTCTCGAAATATACCTACACTAGCGAGAGATTTCCCTCGCTCTACCATTTCTTGGCACATTCGTCGAAACGACAGCTCTCCTTTTAGCACCACAAAAGGGGAGATGGACCGAGAGGGTGAACGGACCGTCCTAGAGAGAGCACTGTGGGATGTCACAAGTGATGCATGAATTAGAGACGCATCATCTTTGCCATCGCCTCTAGCTGCAATGGTTGGGACGTTGAAGAAAAATCATACACAGGAAAGCTTTGTGCTTCGGACACATTGCAGAGTTCTTACTCCCTTCCTTCAAAGACTGAAATTTGTCAAAATCCGATCAATTTTTCGATATGGACCACACTTAGGTACATCATCGCGACCGACAAATAGCTCTGGAGATGCACAATTCTTCAACTGGACATGTTCCAGCTTCTGCACACTTTCAACAAGGGTAACTTGAGTTTGTGGAATTTGTTTTAAAATCCACTTTATGCACAGAAAGGTTAATCGGGACCGGACCTATATTTCAAAGTGGTATCCGAACCACTATGTACAGCCACCGGCAATAAAAATGGGACACCTACACTCTGTCCCGGCTATCTCTGGAGCAAGCGAACGAAAACAAGTCTCTGCGCAAGTAGTGACGCGAGACGGTTCCACCAATGAACACGTGAGAGGGAAGAGGATGCGTGGAGGGAGGAAGCGACTGCAGCTACGAGCCTTCGCAGTAGCGTGTAATGCTTCTTTCTGTCCACTCGATTGTATCCCCTTCTCTGCCATTATGCGCGGCCTTGCTCCACAGATTGCGTGGCTATAGTATAGATCCTGAAATATACGCTTCCCTACAAGGCGTTATGTGTGCTACCTAACCCTACGGCGGTGATAGAAGTTGTCATTGAATTTTTACTATTAAAATCCACTTATCCTGTAGAGTTAGGCAACACACATAACGCCTTGCAAGGAAACGAGTATTTCAGGATCTAGGTGTCCCATTTTTATTGCTTGTGGCTGTACCTCGACCTGGTATCTAACAGAGGCCCCTCGGTTTACAAGGGCTACGTTTCAACCACGCTATCGGGGAGGTCAAAGGGTAACGGTATTTCGTAAACTTCGGGATGTTTTCATAGACAAAGCAGAAATCATGAAATGTAAGACGTCAAATTTAAATTAGGCAGAACGGAAGTGAGTTTGTAAACAAGTATATAAAAGTTTGTTTTTTGTGCAACGTGCCTTCGAGTGTGAGAATTAGACCTTTTGCTTTAGTGGAGGCGGGAGGGATGCTAGGAAACCCGGCCCCTTTACGAAGCAGATAAACCAACATTATTATTAGGGGTAGTAGTTATAGTAATAATATTAGTAATAGTATTGATGACTAGAGGAAACGTGCAAGCGTTTAATATATGAATGAAGAAACGAGAACCGTTCCATTAAACCACACCTTTTGCTCCTTTTAGCCAATAATAACAAGCACATAAATATTGTAAAGTATTTCTTTATAATACTGGGTATATACTGTCAGTTTCACATAGTTCGATGTAATGTCAGTGTTGTGCTTGTGACATTCGAAAGCGTGAAAAGTCACTTGCTTCATTAACAATTTTGATTTGGAAAATATGTGTGTTATCAAAGTGACTATTATATTGTTTTGGGGGAGGGGGTGGTCATCCCTTGCGGGAATAAAAATTTGGTGTCATGTCGTTTGCGCCGAGTCATTTACGCCGAGGCTTCTTATCGGTTCATTTCCGCCGTGACATATGTCAAGACCTTCCTTGGCTGGTTTTCCCACAATCCAGAGTGTCATCACCGCCGCCCGCACGTGTGTTTATGGGCACATGGTGCATAGTGCATAAAGTGGACTTAAAACATAAAATCAAACGTGTGTTTATGACGTTGCACAGCTGAAATGTTAAACCTATCCAGAGAATCAAATATGACTTTTCTTTACTTATTTCAAAATCTGTTACACAGGATTACTTGTATCAATTTTATTCCACAACACAAAATACATAAATCAACATCAGCCTATTAATCATTTATCGTTAATCGTAAAAAAAAACTAAAAAAAAACATGGTAAATACAGTGTTATTTTTTGCAAACATTCTATATAAGTAATAGCTACGTATATATAAACACAATTTTTCGATACACTTGCACAAGAACAGTACAAATGTTATTTGAATTCTTGTAGGTATGAAAATGCTCGAAGGCATTCTCGAAGATCGCCTGAGCTTCTGTACTTCGAAAGAACACACTCAACACATTTGTCCATTTCGATGTATTGATATTTTCATATTCTCAGCCATCTTGTCGTCCCTTACAAGTCTCAGTTTTACATAAATACTAATTTCCCAATGTAGATCCCTCATATATACTTTCATTTACCAATCACCTTCCTTTTCAATCGAAGATAAACACAGCTGAAGCTGGGCAACGTCATAAACACACGTATGCGCGGCGGTAATGACACTCCGGATTGTGGGAAAACCCAACAAGGAAGGTCTTGACATATGTCGCGGCGGAAATGAACCGATAAGAAGACTTGGCGCAAGCGACACGGACTCTAAAAATTTACCCTTATTGACAGGGATAGATATACTTCAGCGTAGTTGAGAAGGGGGAACCCCTGACATCATGCAGCGATTGATTTGCTGTATTTTACTTCGCTTCTTGTGCGGCTTTTGGCTAATTTGCGAAGATGGAGGTGAGTGATGATATGATGAAATTGATGAAAGAACACTCACAAACATACATGCCCAGGCCAGGATTCGAACCTGGGCGTCGTAGCGCGATGTGCTAACCACTCCGCCACGTCCCACCCTGGTACCTTAATCTGAAATCGAACCTGGGACCTCTTCATTACAAAGACATAGGACACTGAAAAAAAAATAACGCTCGAAGACCTCAGTTTCTCCTGCCATTCAAGTACCGTAAAAATGGCATGACCATTTTTAAAGTATTAACGCCCATTTCATGTTTTAAACTAATCAATATAATTTTAACGATTTAGTTCCTAAAAATATATTTATTGTGCAAGCAACTGCAATTTATAATCATCATCTCTCATTATGCAGGATAAAATATTGGCATTTAAATAAAAATAAATTGCGTCTTGTTTTTCTAAATTGACAGGCAGGCTGTAAAATTCTAAAGGTAGGGTACTTTGAATTTTACGGAAACTTCTAGCAATGTATAAGTCTCTACGTTATCGCAGAATAGTTACTGGTTGTATCCGTTATATTTTTCGTCTTGTCTGTAAAAATGCATCCGATTTTTGTAGACATTTTCAACAACGACATTGTCTCTTTTCCTGAGGCCAACGGGGTGGGGTTAAGTAAAGTTCAACTAAGTTTGGTGTGACTTTCCAGCATATTTTACTGGCCTCATCTTTGTTAAATATCAACAATTTTGGGGAGGAGGATAATGTTTTAAGTTAAGACTTGCAGCGAGTAATACTGATGAACAATATTTGAAAACGTTAGTTTCCACAATTATCACACTGACGCACCTCAGCATTTCAAAGGAGCTCAGACAAGTTCCCCATTTCATTTTCTCCGTATTTGATCTTTGCCGAAGCAGGGAATTGTGAATCAAAGTATTCCTACCCTTCTTTTTTCATTCTTCAAATAAGGGTAAAAAAACTTGCTCTTTCGATTTATTCTCCCTCTCCTTCCCCTGGTGACCCTAACCGTTAGCACAAGCTGACCGGGCAGACAACAGAACTCCCTGACCCTACCAATCGATAACTCATTGGTGTAAAAGGGTATTAGTGATGGCAGACCAAAGACGTACGGGGAATGTAATATGTGTAATGGATATCGTCTCTAGTGAAAATGAAAGAGAGCCCGGTTGGAAGGGTGGGGGGTTGGTTGAAGCCTAGAGGGGTGACTCCTGGATTTGTTGTTTGGTGGGTGTTGATTGCGAAAACAGAGTTCCTCGGTAGTCGATAATTTCGACACCAGTTCTTGACTTGTTCGTATAGGTTTAGCAAGGATGGCATCAACAAAGCTGTTGAATTAACCATAAATAGTTGAGTTCTTTTTTGTTAACCATAAAGCTGAGTACAGTAAAAAATTATGAAACTTTGCCGCCACCGCAATCGATGTAACACGACACTTAATCGAGTGTTGGTGTTGTTTCATAGCCAATCTTGTTAGAAAACAACAACGTTGGTGCTGAACAGCGTCCATTAGGCATTAACACCAACAAGAGTGTCCAAATATTTTGTAAAACTATGCTAGGTGTTACCTTGCACTACAATTCTTACAGTGTAATTTTGATTAAATTATTCGAAATTTCTACACAAGTGGGCCCAATTTAGTTTGTTCTGACTTGATCTTTGTTATTTAGCATCGCTTTTCTGTCATGTTTGGCTTGTCGCGACGATGGGGATGAGTGATTATATGATGAAACTGATGAAGGGGCACTCATAAAGAAAACCCATGCCAGGATTCAAACCCGGGACCCCTGGCGTTATGGCGAGCTGTGATATCCACTCCGCCGCAGATCCGTCAATTCGGTTATGAAAAAAAATCAAAATTGGTGCCGTGTATACTGATGCAATTGTTGCGTATATATAAAAAAAATGCCTTATGCGCATGATATTTGTTTATTCTAAACAATTATTTCTGTCCCCCTTGACCGAAATTGAGTTACAGTTGCTTCACGAGCCTACATCTTCCCTCCTGTTTTGTCAGAGTTCGCATGTGATACTTCCATGTATGTTTTCTGACGTGAGCAAAACCATCACCACATATTTGTAGCAATATAATGATAACCCTCAAGGCAAGATGTCCGCCGTTCTGGGGAAGCGTGCGCGTCCATCGGAGCAATTGGAAAGTGATCTTGTCGGAGATATAAGTGATTTTGAAGACAGTGATTCATCGTACAACCCACCAAGCAGTGGAAGTTCCTCAGAGAGTTATGAAAGCATAAGTATTTGTTTCATTCATTGTGTTGCGTACCATTATGTTGCACCGGAAAAAAAGTTCTGTATTGAATACCATTATCTTCCTCCTAAATTCTCTGAAAAATGTTTCGGTGTTGCCATTAGAGACTTCTCTCTTGAAGTTACAGCTACATCACATCTCAAGTTTACTTTTCAAGGGAAATCACCTAGAGAAAGGTAATGCAACCAGTGGATGCGGTACCAACAGAAGAATTTGCGAACAGTGGGCATGAATACCTATCAACAGCAAAGAAAAAGATGAAAGCAGCTGCTTCTGGTGAAGACTGTATGTGACCTAAGCATTATTTCAAAGAACTGCCTGCTAATCAAAGAGAAAAGCTGTTTACAGAGTTCTGGAAACTTGCTAATTTTGACCTCCAAAATTCATATCTTTGCTCCTGTATGAGACTGATTTACCCTAATTCTTTAAATTGTAAGACAAAGCATTTGTGTTATATTCAGCATTTTTTGGGAAAAAACCCATACATTTTCATTACTGAATTTCACCTTCTAATGCATGTATTAAAAGTTGCAAGAAACTATGATAAACAACGGTTGGGTGCAATGCAATGGTAAACCACATCATTTTTTTCCCATAACTTGCCTCCAAAATTATTTTATTGTGAAAATATTATGTTACCGCAATACACAGATTATGTGTTATGTGATCATTGAAAGTATCTTTTATATATGTAAATAGTAGTTTCAAGACATTTAAAACATATGTGAAATTAATGAATTTACCAAATATTCAATTGTCTCTTTCTCAAAAGTACCTTCCTGTGGGTTGCTATTTTCTTGCCCCGAGGGGCAGATTTCTGTCTGTGTATGTAGCTGACATATTATTGCCGATTTCATGTGTACTCATTATTGTCCAGACTAATTATTCAATCAATGTGTACAGGATGTCCATGAAGGTTGTTTAGAATTTCACACCCCAATAATATACATTGCAGCCTCGGTAGCTGTCGTTATGGCGTCTAACTACCATGCGAGGGACCCGGGTTCGATCCCCGGCGGGGGAGAACTGGGATTTTTTCCACCTGTTCAAGCAGCTCCGGCGCCCACCCAGCGTCGTATAAAGTGGGTACCTGGAGGAATCTCTGGTAAAGGCGGTGGTGCTGATCACACCACACCCACCTTCGGCCGTGGGGCCCTAACTCCACACCCCCTACACGCCTTCATGGCGTGGTGCAAAGTACAGGGGAGGATTTTACTTTACTTTCAATAATATAAATTGCAATTGGTATTCAAAAGCATGTTTCGGTTCATATGCACCAACTCAGCCATGTTTACACAGGCACAAACCATAAAATTATGAAGGCCTCCCTGATGGTGCTGTGGCCGCCTTGTAATCAAGGGGTCCCGGGTTCGATACCCGGAGGAGGCACAAGTGGTTAGGTCCAGTTCCGATTAGACTTACTGCGCATAAAGTGGATTAAAAAATCATCAACTCAGAAAATTATGACTCTAGAAATAACAATATAAGACCGTCCCTACTAAATTCCATATTCTTATTTTACTGTACAGTCACATACAACAAAAATGGGACACCTAGATCATGAAATACTCGCTTCCCTGCAAGGTGTTGTGTGTTGCCTAACTCTACGGCGATAAGTGGATTTTAATAGAAAATTTGCAATAGCAACTTCTACCACAGTCTTAGAGTTAGGCAACACGCATAACGCGTGGCAGAGATGCGAGTATTTCAGGATCTAGATGTTTCATTTTTATTGCCGGTGACTGTACTTACCTTAATAATATTCTACTTTATAGTTAACACAAAACTCAAAACTATTTGTGGTTAATTCAACAGCTGTGTTTTTGCCAGCCTTGCGAAAACTATACGGACAAGAACTAGGTCACCTATTACACCCAAACTATTATTTGTAACTGGGTTATCTGTAACTAATTACTTCCAAACAATGTGAGACATGATGATGCTTTTCCGTGGTACTTATCATGTAGACCTGAATATCCGTCAATGTAGATAGATTGGATCGAATCGCGAGGCAGAAGGTTTCCTTTTGCGAACGAGAAAAAAGTACTTCTGCTAAAATTCACTTTGTTACAAGAAGAAGAATCCTTATATGACTCCGTTGTCATTGGCAACTATATATTTCATACGGAGAGAGAAAAATTGGGATGATCGCTCCAGTAATCCACAGATTGACGTCCGCGACATATGTATCCTTCCAGAAATTGAACTGGGGCTTCCAGCTCCAGCTCCAGCGAAGGCCGACAAATGACTTCCGCCGATTCTCCTTTCTTCTCGGCACTTTCCTTCGGAACTGCTATATGAAACCCATCGATCTGCCATCTCCAAAGTGAATTTTTATGATTCAGGGAGCCTGTGTGCGGCGCATTAGGAGGCAGAAGAAGCGGAGTGGTAGCTGTCCGCGATCAAAATGGGAGAACAGATGAAGGGAGCAGAAAATTCGTGTGACGAATGTGGTCGTCTGCTTTGCCGTCGACGAGGTTTCAACAAACAACTCTGGAGAAGGGGAGGATAACAACTGGATGAACTTTCCTTTGGAAAAGAAAAAAGGCAGACGACTTTTTCGATAAAAACAAAAGGAAGCAGCAACGCTCTATAAAAGAATGGAAAGGGGTTCATGAAAGGGAAAATGCCGACCTCCGTGGCACACCACGGTACGATGCCAACGGACTCGAGTTCTAATCCCGATCTTGACATTGCAACGATACTTCACACTGAATATATATTGTACGCGAAGGATGAGCAGACTAACACAATTTTAAAATTCAATTGCAAGTCCTCAGCGCTCAACTGGTTTTCATAATGTTATAATACTTACATTGCAAGAATTAAACAACACAACTCAACTTCCAAAATATTATTTCACTTTATAACATTTGATATAAACTCATTTTCGATTTCTGACAAGACATTTTTTAAGTCAATCTTCTTACATATAACAAAAACGAATCGAAATCAACAACTTAAAACAAATATCGACATTGATACAGCGTTCTTAATCTCAATAGTTTCCTGTTATTTTTATAAACTTGTACGCAATAGAAATCAAGTAAAAATTAGTTATTTGTGAATGTAGAAGACAGTCACAACATGGGTGTTCTTTGTATATGTCCCTTCATCAATTTCATCATATCATCACTCATCTTTATCTTTGCGATTAGCCAAAAGTAGCAGACAAGCGACGCTATAAAAATCAAACAATCTATCAATGAAAGGGAAAATTTCATCACACACATCAGTACCTAAATAGCCTTCTAAAAATCGAGAGTTGAGAACGGGATAGAAGTTTCAAGACGAGAACGAGACAAACCTCTGTAAAATCGAACGACATTTAATGTGTGTGATGTGTTTGCCATCTTCTCGTGTTTTTGACGTTCTCCTTTTTACGAATGCTGGGCCGTGTCCCCCCTTGGGTACGCCATTGTGCATGACACAATTGAATACATTACCCAAACCAAAATTTCTTTACTGTGTGACTTTTTCAGACATCCCAAGCGGATATCTTCCAAATTACGAGGTTCGTGTAAGTCAGACTATATGGAATAAATCACAAGATAAAAGTGTCTACTAATAACGTATGGAGCGCTAACAACACGGACAACGTGAGACACTTGTTAAAGAATTGTTAGTACATCACTGCATATTTTGCCTTTACGGGGTTGGTTGGGCCTTTGAACGAAAAGTCTTCAATAATCAGCTCATGTTCTTACCTCACAAAATGAATAATAAAAACCCTGAGAGAGGGGAAGTGGCGGAGAAGAAGCGAAAAATAGTTCCTTCATGCTGCATGTTAAGTCTCCTGAAACAGTATACTTGCTCTCTCCCCCGTCCTCTTCGCTTTTTTCTTCTTTCTTTTCCGCCTCGGTTAAATGGAGCTCCCCCTATGCGCCGGATCTGGGGAAAAGCTTTCATTTTTCATGTGTCGGCGCGCGCTAGGCGCCATTGTATGCGTTCTCTGCTAAGTGCTACTGTTAATCTTTACCCGGAGAGGGAGACAACCATTTAAAATCTCGTCCCTTTCCTTCGAAAGCTTAAAAAAGAAGAACAGAAGCACTTGTCCCGACATATCCAAAATGGTAAGAACCAACACAGCAGAAGCTGCTATACGGCCTCCCCTTACAAAAATTACATCCTCTGCATCCCCCACGGGCAGATCGAACGTGAAACTTTTGGATGACAAATAACTGACGGTGCAAGGAAATCCTATGGGGACAAATATACGACGGTGATGAACGTGGAAACTAAATTGCGAGAATAAGTATGTGTGGGGAGGGGAGGGGGTGAAAGGTATCTTATGTGCCTTGCCCATTAAAAGGGCTGGCAAAATATTATATATTTAAAGAAAATACAAAAATATGTTTTGTTAAGTTTGAAACGTGTTTTATTGCTTTTTTTAGTTTAATCGAGAAGCTAAAATGCTCAACAAAAAAATGTGTCTTATGCCTGTTAATGAAATATTCATTTTTAGGATATTTGCATTTATAAAATGTTCGGGAATTGCAACCACGGAAACTGTCAATTTGACCGTTTGGATATGTTTTTAGTTATTATCTCTCCTCTTTAAACATGTACATATAGAACTCTTGAAGTTATTTAAAGCAATTTGGGGAGGGTTTTTCCCTTATACCTAGAATTATTATATCCGGTCTTTTTCACCGCCGTCATTAGTTATTAAAATTTTGAGTAACATTTTTCTTACATACTATCCTTCACAAATAAAATGAAACGCAACTGTAATTTTCTCTTAAATTTTTACATTAATCATAATTCAAATAAAAGCTAACATTTATCATGTGCTTGAGTAACTCCAACGACAATATCTCTTCATTCATCTCTATCATGTCAGGACTAAAGAAATACAATTTTATTATGATGCTTTTTTTAATTTCATAATTTCTAACACTCTTTACCTTTCATAAAAGTGAAAAACGTAAACTCTATAGTTTCTTTTCTACTTGAAAAGTCCGATGAAACATGCGAGGATCCTAAACTGCTTCCCTCCCTCCCCCGACTTTTTTTCCACGTCGAGCTGAGGAAAGAGAGGTTTGTGTGCTGGATGGTCGTATGAGGAAGCATTACGCTTATGGGAGTATAATTTTACTTGTTCTCTTGGGAACATCAAACTTACGATGGGGTAGAAAAACACATTAACGGATAGAGGACACGTGGAAGATTTGATTTGTCGTCGGAAAAGTCGAAACTCCCATTTGATTAGCAGTAATTTGAAGTTGAAGTTGTTGCGTTTTTCTTCTCCATAAGGAATGCATGTTAATTTGAAAATTTTTGTTTATCATATTTTTCAAACATCGTGTCCAGCTTAATAATTATCTTGCAACGTGGGGCGAAATTCATACACTCTCTCTCTTGTATACCAAACTCTGATTTTAGTAGCAGTCCCATGCCAATGCGCATGTGAAACTGTCGCTTTTCGCCTAAGTTGGTGGACGCCAATGTTTGTTACGAGTTACGAAAAACTCTTTTCTTCTCCTTTCCGCCAGTCTTGCGACATCGTTCCTGCGGCAGCTGACGTCTCCTGCGGTGATGTCAGCTTCAAATTAATCGACGTAATGCCGGGTAATTAATATGGGAAACCTAGTTCAAATGACATCACGACAAAGCAAAGCGATGGCGGTAATCGGTCATTGTCCGTCGCCCCGTGTCCAAATGTAAATTGTTGCCGAGGAAAATCCACGGTAGCTTCAACGATTTTGTTTCTGGAAGATGGCGGAATACGCATATGCAAATACAGTGGTTAATTAACTTGAAATGCCCCCATTAGGAGGACGTCAATTGCGCCGTGATTTAAGACAAGAGAGAGTAACTTGAGACGTGATTGTCGAGGTATGTTTGCTGAGGTAATCACGGGAGATCAATGAGAAGCAAAACTTTTCGTGCTGCTAATTCAACGATCCATATTGCCAGTGGTCCCATGAGTGCATGTTGAACACAATATTTCATTTTAGAATTGATATTAGTTTTGTGCTGCTGAAGTTTGATCTCTAGTGAAAATACCTGGAATTCAAATATCAACAAGGTGTGGGAGCAGTGTTGTCAAACGTGCAGTCCTAGAGAGAATTTCAGATCAAAAAGAATGAGTTGTTATGACTATATTGAATTGCAATGCAAACATTCTGATTCTGCTACTGTTGTGGACGAGAACCATAAATTCCTAACAAATTCAACAAATGAAGTCACTTTAAATATTATATAAAAAAAACCTCACTCGAAAGCTCCTAAGACTAACAACTGTCGTTCTATTAAGAAACACAAAACTGCAACAACAGCAAAGAAAAAAAAACTTTCAAAAAAATATCGAACCACACTCAGCAATACAAAGGTTACTTCTTTCTGGAACCAACTGCAAGGTTGAATAGTATAGTTCATACCTAGGATTTGTAAATTTAAGGGGGGGGGGGTCCATCTCGAAAACAAAACCTTCAAATGCCTATTGTGCCGGGTTCGATACTCGTTAGTGGTTAAACTGTAGGTCCATTCCCGACGAGCCTTTCTGTGCATAAAGTGGATTTTAAAACAGGTTGACTTAATGAAAGAAGTGAAGTGATTTAATCAAACGATATTAGACCATGTAGACAGTTTAAATCTGGAGTACAGGTGTGACGCTGGGTTCAGAAACTTCTTTCCGCATGACAAGTTGAGACTTTGAAACTCTACTGTCTGAGATTGGAAATAAAAACATCGTTCGGCCCGTCCCCACTACGAGAGTTGCAAGACGTTCTGTGCAGTCCTTCGGAATCGGCATGCCGAAAGGCCATTCTGCACAGGCAGACAACATATACCCACTTGATCGACCTTTCCGAAGGGCATAGTGGGGATGTGCTTTATGTATTGTAGACAGAGAAGGAAACACTACAAAATAAACTTAAAAACACATCTCTAAAATTTCCCCAATACTTCAGGGTTGGACTATTTTGAGAACAAATTCTCCACAACCTCTGCCCTGAAAATACACATGCAACTGCAGTAAGGAAGGGTTGTTTTAACATCTAGTAAATGCCATCCTACAGCTTATTTCCCGTGCTTGATTGCATTTCTAAGAAGAGCAAGAGCTTTTACATTCTTCTTGACAACCATATTCACTACATGGAGACAGGATAAGTGATAGCAAAATATTTTGGAAGGGTGCCACGGAATCAGGAATCTTTCCATTTAGCTTGAACGCCATGTTGTAAAGATGACCTGACAAACTCTTTAAAAAGCTCCTGTCAACATTAGCTTTCCATCACTAGAGAATGGATAAACGCAATTCCTTCTGGCAAAAAACAAACATAAGATAAAAATAAACTTGGTGGCACAAAATGCCTCCATTCTCTCATTGTTTTACACTACAATCATGGAACTCTGAATTAACCTCAATTGTGTAATGCTACAAAAAAAATGTTAAACCAGAATGCTTGTGGAAATTGGAACATTACACATATTTTGATTCTACTACACTACACTATACTACACATGAATGACCATTACTAAACACTGGGTAATAATTATATGAAATGGGTTTCTGTAATTGGTGGTTGTCATCAATAGTGGACTTGAAATTATAGCTATGGTACTTTTGTTTACAGGTGGTCAGTGATTATTTTATAAATTTTCACCAATTCCACTTCTCTTCTTTAATTTAAAGAAAACTTGAGTCAATGGGCAAGATACAAACCTATCTAACGTAACTTCAATTTATCAAATTTACAGGATAGAGGAAATAATATATTCTTAGGAACATGTCAGTGAACTGGAAATACGTCACTCAACCTTACCACTAACGATTAGAAGCTGAAGAAGATATGTCGATCTGTCTCCAAATAAGGCTATTCAGAGGAGTTTATTTCACAAAACTGAAAACAGCATTTTTGGAATTACGTTCCTCTGGTTCTCACAGAACGAAATGGTCCTTCCAGGTAAATAAAAACAAAACCCAAACATGGACTTACACAAGACTACATAACGGCGAAAAATACATTTGTTGAATTTCAGTGCTCAAATACCTTTTCATTCCCTTACAACACAAAAGAATTACGTTCGATTACTTCACTTTTCATTTGAAATTTTCAGGGGTAAACAGGTAGACACCATAGGACAGTATGAGTTGCGACATTCTTCTGTAGTTGTTCCTATAGTCTGTGAGTGAGTGATATGGGGGGAGGGCGAAAGAAAGGGAGAGAGAGAAGGAGAGAGCAGTGTGAGTGAGTGAGTATGTGTGTGCAGACACGTGCCCAGGGGAGGGGCCATGCACCCCCTCGACCTATAAAATATTGAAATGTCAAACTATAAAAAGCTAACATCGATTATTTTTTAAATTTGTAAAAAATTAAATTTTGTTCTGTTTTGTTTTGTTTTGTGTGTGTTGTGTAAAGGGGCAGGCTCCAGAAGTGTGCAATATTAGGTAGTCTTAGTTTTGGAACCATTGACGCAAGGCTACCAGACCAGACATCCCGATTTAAGGATTTAGTCGAGACAAATCATTCCTTTTAATCCCTGTCCCGACATTTTTCAAACTGCAGTCGTGATATGAAAATGTCCTTTTTGTTAACTCACAATTAGACATGTTCTTTATTGTAATAATAATGACTAATACGTATCATTTAATTTATAAGTACATTATTTTCTAAACATAGAATTATCATGACTGTTCAAAGGTGCTGGTATAAGAAAATTAAAGGAAATTTGAAAACACTGTTAATTTGCGGAACACAGAACTATTCGAATACTTCGGCGTTTTAGCTCCAGCTATAATACAATACTACCATAGCATTAGTGGTCACATATAATACTTCGCCAACCACTGTGGCGGAATGGTTAGCACAGCTTGCTACGATGCCAGGGGTTCCGACTTCGAATTCTAGCCTGGGCTTAGATGTTCTTTGTGTGTGTGTTCCTTCATCAATTTCATCATATCATCGGTCATCCTCATCGTCGCGATCAGACAAACTTGGCAGAAAAGCAACGCAAAATAACCTAATTCAATCAGCCTAACAGCGTTTCTGAACTTCTCCTTGTTCCACATATTCGGATCTACCCCTTTCCCTTAAAGATCCTATATATCTTGTAATCTCTTTACACTTAATACACACACACACATATTATATAAACACAGATATATATATTGTAACGTGTAGCAGTTCCACGTTACAAATGTGTATATAAACTTAATATTTTTCTTTGTTTGGTACTTAAAATGTTTGTGTGTTAATGGTTAATTACCAAGAAAAGTGAAACACACCTCGTATATAGACTATACATCCTGATGTTAAATGTAAGTTCAAAGAGTTTGTTTCTTTCTGCCAGCAAGCTGAACTGGAATTTCTTTATCGGTGACAACAATGCGAGAAAGCAATCGCTATTGTGTAGAAGCCAGACAGACTCAACTTTATGTAAACGTTGAAACCGGGGAAAAGACGAAAGATTAGGCTGTCTTCCCCACGCTATATCTGTCGTGTCCCTTGGCGGACAATAATTTAATTAATATCATATTAATCCCTGATTTTTTTTACTGCAAGACGGTGTAATCAGAATTTAGTTACGTTAAGGTAAACGAAAGTTATGCCCGCGCAAGACAAAACCTGTATTTAAAAAAAAATTGCTTAACATTTTAACGTTGTAAACTTTCTTTCTTTTCTTTGTTGTCTTTTCGCGTGGCCGTTGCAGGGAGAGAGGGGAGTTGGAAGAAGCCATACTCCCTAGTCAAATTAAATGCTGAGTGTAACAATTCAAATTATATTGCATATTTAATATTCACAAAAGGTTAAAAATAGTAATTTATGCATGTAGCTAATTATGTTCCTCATTGATATTTTATTAATATGTATTTTATTGTAATGTAAAATTGATGTTAAGATAAAAGTTGGTAAATCCTTCACGGAACCGAGAAATGCTATATAAGCAGCGAAGCTCGGTGGCCCGTGGCCTTTGTATTCGATCTCCAGATAAACACGGAACTCGTATTACCGTCTTTTCTTTTCACACCCGTTTTTCTGCGCTTACTTCCACGTCGCTACTAGGAATTAGTTTATTCTGGATTACCTTAGGACAATTACTTAGCTCTTCTGGTCAGAAGGCGTATGTTCTCTCGGTTCTATGCTCCTGGTCAGGAGATATAATTGAGAGGATTGTGATTGTCTTAGGATATACCAGAATTCAGGATCGGTCGATAGACTGTTGGTAGTCAACGTTTGTGTCCCTGGTCAGGGAACACCTTTTCTTATTCTGTGGTCACGGATTAATTTTCGGTTCTCTGGTCAGAGGCTGAAAAGAGAAAAGGAAGTTGGGTACTTAACTGAATATCGACAGAACCTAGTGGGAAAAAGGATTGTCGATTGCTTATAGAATCTTGGTCAAGATCTATAAGTACATTGAGAACCTTTGACCTAGAATTACGAGGGACCTTACATCGAGGATTGAAGAAACCGGAATAACCCGAACCTTGAGCCGAGGAGACTCAAGCCCCGAAGAGGTACTGAGCGTGAAGCCGAGGCTCAATAGACCCATCGAACCAAGTACGATCCAGGGCGGACGTAACAATATATATATGTGTGTGTGTGTGAACAACTGCACAGCAGATACAGTGTAGCAAATCATCAAAGGCTTCTAACATCACGTGCATAAACTTTCAAGTACCATATGATCTCCTTAAGATTACTTCAGACCAGTTTGTGCAGCTTCTTGCTAAACATGTCTTTAGGGTATAAAATGGTCAGAAAGTAATAGGGTTACAAGTTTAGATGATGAATAGTGTAGCATATATCTCTATATTGTGGGTGCTCTAAGTGGAGGGGGGATGCAGAGGGATCATCCCCCACCCGTCTCAGTGCTCAAGTAAACAACCCCCCTCCCCCAGATAACAATTTCCACTTCTAGCACTGTACGAATATCGTAATAATTGTCGTATACTCTGGGTACACTGTAATTAAGTAAAAAGACCAATTTAAAACTACACCAGAGAAAAAAACAAGATAGAAAACTGTAAACAACTTATATCAAGTCACGCGCAGTGAAAAACATACGACATTCAACTATATTTACGTACACCCACATACATGTATATACATAAATGCATGGATCTTTGAATGTATCATATTTACCCCTAATATAATTTTGTGACGTGGAGATCACACACCTACCTATAAAAATGAAAAATGACGTCACGTCAACGGCAGTTGCAGTAGCCATTGGAAAAGTCACTTGATGAAATGTGAAACGTAATTCATGACAACATGGCGGACAAAGGAAGACTTACAACACAACGGCGAAGTGTGCAATTTTTTGCTGAAACAAAAAGCATTTTGTGACTCAGAGGAGTTTTCGTGAACATTTCCATACTGAGTGGGCTCCCTCTAGAAAAACGATCCACAAACTGCATGAAAAGTTTCGAATGGAAGGAACAGCATTGGAATCGAAGCGCGATCATCCCAAACCTGTGCGTTCGCCTGAGAATATTGAAACTGTTCGAGTCGCCATGCAGAGGAGTCCCGCCATATCGGCTAGAAAAGCAGCAATGCAATTAGGGATATCAAGACGCTCTATTCAACGGATTCTTAAAAATGATCTCCATATGTATCCGTACAACATTACCATGGTGTAAAAACTTACAAATAAACACAAACAGCAGAGAATGGTCTTCGTTCATTGGGCTGAGGATAACAACGCAACACTGAACGACGTTTCATTTTGATTTTCCACTTTCATTTGGAGTGGAAAATATTTTACGAAAAGAGCCTTAATATTTAATGGAACTGAGAAAACTTGCAGTGAAATCACGGAACTTAAGTGCCGTAGGGTAATTGGTAACATTGGTGTTTGCTTGACTGAGGTGAGGTCACCAATAACAACGGTGGTCATGTTGAGCATGTATTGCAGTAGTACATTTTCCCAAAGTGTAACCTTTTTTGTGATAGAATGTTTCATTGAAAGCTTCTTTATAATATACTTTTTATCCAAGAACAAAATTGGGGATCATTTCCTGCGCCACCCTGTATTTCAATATCACACCTACCAATTTCAAATCTCGACAAATTACCAAAGCTTTGATTTGGTACAAGAAGGGATGAAGTTAGTGTTTGAGAAATGGTTCATTCGAACATGGCATAAGTGTATAGTACTGAAAGCGAGCAACTATTCAAATGAAAGTATTTGCTGTAAATCTATTAAACAGACAAGGCGACATTGGAGTGGTCTATTAAGCAAATTCTAAATTAAGGAAATGGTTTTCCCATTTTCTGCTGGCTTTAGTGGCAGTCTGTCATATTTTTGTTACACACTATTTCTTAGTTAGAAATATTAATTTCTGCCCAAATATTGAGAATACAGGTAGCAACTGATAACTTGCAAATGTTCAACTGCGCGCACGCAACCCCCCCCCCACACCATCAGACTTTACAGTAGTTCCATTGCAGGGAGAAAAAAATCACACATCATACTGTCATGAGGGTTGCCTGCCTGGTTACCCTTGACGATTTCAAATGATTTGTTGTTGTTGATTTAGTTTATTTAATGTCGCATTTCTGTCCCTTTTAGTTAACCGAGACGAAGGGAATGAATTATGATAATATTCTTCTGATTGCATATTTTGTGTACCAAACAGTGTTATAATACAAGACACTGTAAATGACTCTGCCCTACAGCGCCTTGAATAACGTAGTGTGGAAAACGACCCAAGAAACTGGTTCCCCGAGACGATGACAAGTAGATAGCAGAGCGATCGACCCAGGTGCTAATTTTGTTATGAAAGTAATGCGGCTTAGTTAGTTTTTGGAATATATTGTGTAGATTTGTTTCTCTAGAAAGGCGGTAAGTGAATTGATGGAAACAGTTATATTTGTGGAGTGATTTGCAGTCACGAAATGGCATTAATTTGGAAAGAAAAGTAAAATAAAATTAATAAATAAATAGTAGGGATGTGACGAAGCTGAAAATTTACCGATGCCGATGTACTCACCGATAATTTTTGGAACCGATACCGATGCCGATATTTAACCGATTCCGATACATAAGGTTATTAAACAGAAATGGGATGTTATTTTCAGCATGACAAAAAATAAATTTGCCATGTACATTTCTATTGCATATCATATGTATATACATATATATTCTCAAGAGATGCGAATGTACATTTGCATCTACAAAATGTTATGTGAACTTTAAGAACAACATGGATTCTCAAGAGATTATTAAACATTAGTACACAAGCAGTTCTTTGAAATGTAAAATGAATTCCTGTTCTGCCAGATTCAACTTCAGAAACACGAGATTTGGAAGCACTTCAGGAAGTAACCTACTTCTTCTCTTATCTCAAATCTGTTCAGCAACACTGAACACTCAATCACTGAATACTGATGCAGCAGGTATGCCCAAGTATTTTCTCAGGACTTGCTTCAGGTTTGAATATTCATTTTTGAATTTCCAATACAACAGCAGATCCTGGTTCAGCAATGTACTGTTTTATTTCCGATTTATAGTTAGGTTGATCCTCTGAATGAGAGTTTGCAATAATTTTATTACAAAAACTCTACAATAATGACGAATCATAACCAAATTTTCAATAAATCTTACAAAACTAGAATATAAAACTTATTAGAAAGTAAAAACTCAAGTATAATCTGTACCGGTTTAAATATCGGATTTTTGCCGATTCTGATACCGATGCCGATTTTCATACATCTGTAATCGGCTTCGGCACATCCCTAATAAATAGCATGCGTAACACAAGAAGAAACATCGCAATGTGATTCCGGACGTCGGGTCTTGGACTGTGTATTAGAGTTTATTTTTCTATGTTATTAGAATATAAATAGTATCCTGAGAGACATTTCATACCGAGGCGACAAACCACAAATGTCGCTTGAAAGCGAGCAGTCGGAAATCAATGCAGCCTTTCGAACCGTAGGGACAAAAGCTCTGACTGCATCGTTTCCTCAAGGAGATTTTACACCAAAGCGACACGCGACAAACGATACGAGGATTTCACACCAAAGCGACACGAGTCATTCGGTCCAAGGCAACTTTCATACCGAAGTGACACATGTTGCTTGGAAAGGAGCCAATCAAAAGCAACATTTCACATCGTAGCGGCATGACGGGAAGCACAGGCCAGCGTTCGGTTGGTGAAAATCTTCAAACGATAAGTGTCGCGTGCCCCTTGTCGCTTTGGTGCGCAATCTCACTAAAGCAAGACACTCATTGCATCGCGTATGCGCGAACAACAAACCACGGCAACATGTTGCAAGCTATTGAGGAAATGGTCCAGTTTGAGCGACGCAGAAGCGACAAAGCGACACGTGTGGCTTATCGGGTCGCCTAGATCTGTTGTTGTAATGTGCGGTTTATCGTGTCGCCTATCTGTTGTTCCCAAGCAACGCTTGCTAATAGACTGAAGGCACCATGTCGCTTGTCACTTAGTTGGGAACTCCCCCTGTAGCGCGTCGCTTCGGTCTCAGCACCCTTCCTTTAAGGAGCTTTCCGACCGAAGTAACAAGTAGCACGCGAATACGCCATATGAACGTGTCGTTTGCTGTTTGGACCCTCAAGTGCAATGAATGCTATTTTACAGTCTGGAAGTGTGTGTCACTAGTGTGACAGTGTGTACATCCCGTGTCGCTTGTCCCATTGGTTTGAAAGTTGCCTTACACTCTTGTCGATGGCACTAAGAAAGTTTTGTGGGGTTCCCCTTGTCGTTTCATGCAATCATCATTATCATCATCGCCGCGATTAGTTTAAAGAGGAAGAAAAGAGACAGTAAATATCAAAAATACAAATGCTTCAGTGTGTATATCTTTAAAAAAAATGATGATGATAATAATAATGAACCTAATTCATACACAAAAAATTATTTGCCAAGAACATTCCACACGTATTTTTTCTCCCGTATTATTAACGAAAGTATGACGATAATAGGACGTGGTCGACTGTCTAGAATGTTCGTTAATATTTTCGCGACCACTGTACCAAATATCATAGCAATTATCACATTCATAGAAATGCTTCATGTAAAAGAATCAGACGTTATAAGCAGTCGAACACCAAGCACCGGGGTCAACACCAGCGCCTCTAGCGGATCATTTTCGAGTGGAACCAGCCACAGAGCGCAGAACCATGCCGTTTTCCACACTACGTTATTCTAGGCGCTGTACTCTGCCCCTACCCTCCACGCGAGAGTACGGTTCACGGGAGTCGCGGGTCTGCGCAGGGTTTTTTGCTTGTGGTTCCACTGTGCAATCGACTCTCCCGCCAAGTGCGAGGTGCGTAGTGTGATACGATTTCTACAGGCAGAGAGAATCCGCGGTGGCTCAGTCGGTAACACGTCTGACTACCATGCTCAAGGTCCCGGGTTCGATCCCCGGCCGGTTCAAATCCGGTAACTTTTCTAACGTTGGAAGCGGCTCCGGCGCCCACCCAGCGTCGAATGACATGGTACCTGGGGGGAAACCATGGGGAGTAAAGGCGGTCAGGGGCGTGATGCTGATCACATCACCCCCACTCACGACCGGATCAAGAAAGTGTGGGGCGTTACCCCCACACCCCCTATACGCCTTCATGGAGTAGTGCTAAGCACAGGGGAGCACTTTGCCTTTACCTTTTTTACAGGCAGAGAGGCACAATCAATGCGGCTGCGTATTGTGAGAGAATGCGCAGACAACGCAGAACAAACAGAGAGGCCCGCTGTCTTCAGGTATTGTTTTGCTTCATGATAATACCCGACCGCATGTTGCTGCGTTAACCCAAGACTTTCTTCAACGGTTCCACTGGGAAGTGTTTGGTCACCCTCCCTACAACCAAGACCGAGTGACTTGCACCTTTTCCAGGCGATGAAGATGTGGTTGGAATGACGACGCATCCACACCAATGAGGAACTTCCGAGAAAACCGTGCAGACCTGGCTCAACAGACAGCCGGCACTTTTTTTTGCAGAGGGTATTGGAAAGCTGCTGCATCGGTACGCCAAATATCCGAATCTTCTTGGTGATTACGTTGAAAAGTAGATTATACGTGTACGTAACTTTTGTCAATAAACCCATTTTGCTATTCACTGTGGTTTTGAGGTCATGCCCTATCGGAGGTTGAAAAAAATAGCCCTCGTAAGTACAATCACTGATGTCCAACACACTTCTAAATTAAAATGCACACAGCAAATGACAAAACCAATGAAGTTAAAAAAACACACCAATTATATTAATATTGTTTTATTATATATTCTCAGAGAACCTAAAAATCTAGGAAATAGATTACATAAATGTTTAACATTTATTAATGGAATGCTGTTCCATTCAGATCATTTAAAATAATAAAATGCTATAAAAGAAAACTACCAAAGCACACAATGTCGACATTCATAAATGATTTGTTCATACAAATCGTAGAGCACTATTTTCACAGGTCCAGAACAGTTACATACAAATTCACACTACATCCTCATTCATGTACAGTATATATATAATTCATTGTATAGACATACTCACTCACCTCATTACTCAAAAATCAATATTTATAATCTCTTTTCAAAAAAAGAATTTGCAAATCGTAGTCTGCCATTTTAAATGGAAAGAAATATCGAGAATATACAAATGTAGAAAAAAAGGAGAAAGTTTGGATCTGAATCATTCTTTAACAAAAAAGATATGTACAAAAATATTTTGCTATATGTTTTTAGCAGAAATAAAATCCGTCATTCAACTCAAAATATTTTTAGTATTTATCAAGAAGCGGAAGTGCTTTTCTAAGCATGAAAGAAAAGAAATTATCACGATGAAACAGCGCATGCTCAACTCAACACCATTATGATGCAACGATTTGCAGTGTACTAAACCATCTCAATCCACATGATACTGCATCCTAATTCAAGTATCCCCTCCCTTCCTTAGGCTATTCACCAAACACAATCGAAGTGAGTTCTTGGTTTTCTGTCGAAACACTCAAAAAAATGGAAAAAGAATCAACGTGGGGGAGATAATGACATGGTAGTATGTAACTAGAATAACTCTAACGAAATAGAAGTGGCATGGCGTTAAATGCATTGGTGTAATTCTTATTATGCTTATTCATTCTAGTTATCCTCGATTTAGGAGACTTGAAGCTCTTTCTTGTCATACAGGAGCTGGACCAAAATATTACTCTTTCCGGCTTCTGACAAGCGGAATTCTTCCAGCAGCTGAAAACGAAAATAAATAAATCAATAAAATGCAATAATACATCACACTACATTAAAATATTAATATGTGGTGGAGAGTCCAGGACTGGGATAGGAATGCAATATGTGGCTTGTGGAGATGAATATGGAAACGAGGAAAATAAAATTCGGAAAAGGTATATAGGATTACGTATCCGCTGAAATCATACACTTAGTCTGGCAGAAAAAGTACACTTCATAATGTAAAGTTTTCAATATTTAAACAGGCGGTCATTTATGGTACCAAGTAGTTATCTTTGGACATTTTGCTGTCAAAAGTTCGAACTCCGTGTGGATGCGTACTCTGCATTAGTGAGGTTCGTTTTCAGCCCATCTTCAGGCATAGACAGGTCATCTGGGACTGGATCTGCGGTTTAAATGGGACTCGAACAATTGAAATAGGCTCACACCGGAAACCGAACATGTGAAGCCTTGACTACAAAGGCATATTATATTGTACAAGTTGACGACATCTACCTAATTGAAAAGTATCACATTACTCGGAAGACAAAAGGCAGATTATTCCTGAGGGCCAAAACGCGGCTGACGAGACATCTGTGGTTCTTTGATATTTAATGTGAGGCTCGTAAAAATATATTAAGATGGGTTTCTTTTAGCATAAAAGGTAATAAAACAATATTTCAAACTTAATAATTATCTACTGTGCATAAGCTAAGAGGCCAGTGCATTGCCAACTATCTGCTTAACCTTTCGTTTATCGCGAACAATTTCTCAGATTTTCTTTACCGCTAGCGCTCCGGTGCGTCATTCCATTATGATGTAATTTTACGTCACGAAATCGCTGGACATGTGTAATAGAGTTGAATTAACTGCACTGGTTTAAAGAGATAGTACCATTCTTTATTTTATGCAGGTCTCTGACGTCATATTTTACCAAATTTCCTCACGTAAAGCCAGGACAATTACTGCTATTGTTAATTGTTATTACTACTATATTATTACAAGCATTTAAACAGAAGACTTTAGTGTATCATTGTCACAAGCTTGGAGGATGTTTTAATCAATTTATTTTTTCCAAACGTAATTCGAACATGCGGTAAGGGTAACTGAAACATAATTCTTTTTAATAAAAACTTCAAACTACTACTACTATGTACTTCTTCTCGTAATATATAAAACATGCCGGCATAATTTCGGCTTAGAATGGTACTGGTATTTGAGGAACGAAACTATGAAATGTTCTGCTTTGTTAACGAAATTACAACGCTCTCAGGATATTTCTAACTGCACGCAAGCTATCCATGCAACTTTATATAAAAGCTCGCGGTAACTAGGCAAAATTCCAGCTTGGCACCGGTAAGGAAAAGGATAAAACTTGTGTCCTTATCTGCCAGCACGGATGTACACTTCTGTTGGGTCCCTAGCCACGTGGGCATCCAGGGGAACGAAGCAGCTGATGCTGCCGCCAAGTCTGCTGATGCAGATGGCGACGTTCTCGTCCACCTTTTGCCAGCTAGCGACCTGCAGAATGTGTTCCGTTCTCGCCTTCTTGACACTTGGCAGACCGAGTGGGATGTGGAAACGGGGAACAAGCTTCACGCTGTTAAGCCCACCATAGGTGTTTGGCGTTCCTCGTCTCGTCCCTCTCGGCGAGAAGACGTTATTCTTACCCGCCTGCGTATAGGACACAGCCGTCTCACGCATGGTCACCTGCTGCAAGGGCTGGACCCTCCGTTGTGTCGTACTTGTAATGTTATTTTAAGCATCCGACACATTCTCGTTGAATGTGTCGATCTTGCTTACCTCCGGCAGACTTTTAACCTTTCTGGCTGTTTGTCATCCCTCTTGGGTGATGACAGCAGTATTTTAACAAATGTTTTTAGTTTTTTGCGAAGAGCTGGACTCTTCCACCGTCTGTAAGGAGGTTTTTAGTTTATTCTGACTTTTTAATGTGTTGTGTTGATTCGTGCAGGTCTTTTTACAACCTGCACTTTTAGTTTTTCCCAAGGGGCTATTTACACCCCTTTTTTAGTTTTGTCAGAATTTTAGATAAGGGGATGTTTCCCCGTATACACGGAAGGGTGCAAAATGGCCTTAAGTGCCGACGCACCCAAAACATTTTAAATCAATCAATCAATCGATAAAATATTAATGGAGCTAATCAAATATGTTATTATATATTATTGAAATATCCGCTTTACTCCTATAATTCACATTTTGGTACTCTCATTTACTGTTCATCAAATATAAACTTGCATACTTTTTTCAAATGTTTCCATAGATTAACGTACCGATATCAAGCGCACTCAATCAAGTTAAAATTAGAATCAGTCAGGCTTTGATTAGTTTTGAGTTTTGTTTTTACGTCCAATTTACGCACACATAAGCTAATCGGTACTGACGATTCTCTAAATGTTAGTGGCAATATTTTATATTAGCATGTAACGTTAGTTGGACATTATTCATTGTATAGTGCTTCTAACTATCCTTATTCTAACATTACGTTGCGAGAGCATATCTCTTCTTTCGTCTTCAAGTGAACAAATTTCCACAGGCAAAAATAAATTAGTTCACCTGAAGACGTAAGAAGGGGTGTTCTATCGAAACTTAGGTTAGAAGAATTATAGTTAGATGCAATAGATAATAATGTCCAATTAACAGTGACTGCTAATCGGGACTGAACCTACAATTTACAATACGATCTAAACCACTATGTGCCTCCACCGGGCATCGAACCCGGGACCCTTTGATTTCAATGCGATGACGTTACCAGTTACATTGTTAAAATAGTTTAGTCAATAATGACTAAATCGATATATTCGCGCGGGTTTTATTAAAAAATTCAAGAAACACTTATCGAAAGTGAGTAAGTTGGCGTACTCAGTCTTTATTATGTCGATTTAGTCATTTGTATAAAATATTTTCTTTTAAGTTTTGCAATCTGATTGAAATCGAAAACACCCAGAGAAAATGTTTTCAGCCATTCTTCACTTGAAACACACATTTTTTGTGCGTACTGTCAATAGAAAGAGAGAACTACAGCATCGAGGAAACCAATAAGGATTTGGTTTTTGATTGATTGATTGATTTAGTTTATTTTACTTCGCGTTTTGTGCCTCTTGGCTAATTTGCGAAGATGGGGATGAGTGATGAAATGATGAAATTGATGAATGGACATTCACAAATAACCAAGCCCAACCGGGATTCGAACCCGGGACCCTTGGCGTCGCAGCGCGATGTGCTAACCACTCGGCCACAGGGTCGGGCAATAAGGAATTGGAAAACAA
Organism: Lepisma saccharinum; assembly: GCF_977018435.1. NCBI lineage: Eukaryota > Metazoa > Arthropoda > Insecta > Zygentoma > Lepismatidae > Lepisma > Lepisma saccharinum. The sequence goes on from NC_139239.1 coordinate 20,879,330, forward strand.
TTATTACATATACGAGGGTTGCTGGAAAAGTTTCTGCAAACTACCATCAACAGTGGCGCTAGTGTTCCGCTACTATAAAAATCGGAAGAATATATCTTTTTTATGTTTAAATTATTTTTGATTGTTTGTTTAAGCCTATTAGTTTATTTTTCACAGCAGTTTGAAGAAGTAGTTTCGTGTGAGAAATGGAAATTTCTCATGAACACTTTCGGGCAATGATTTTTTATGATTTCAAATGTAGTTTAACACCGAAACAATGCATCGAGCGACTTCATTTGGCTTTTGGGGATGAAGCACCATCCAATAGGACTGTGTACAATTTGTTTTCCTAATTCCAGCGTGGTCGCACATTTCTCAGTGATGAAGGTCGTCCATCCACGTCTGTTGTTGCCAGTAATGTTGATGCTATGTGTGAAATGATTGAGCGAGATCGGCATACGACATACCGTGAGATTCAGGCATTCTTGAACCTTGACATGAAAGCAATACATACGATTTTGCATGGTCATTTGAACGTACGGAAACTTTCAAGCCGTTGGATCCCACCCCACACAACTTGACCGAAGCTCAAAAACAGGCTCGTGTAAAGAAATGCTCAAAAATTTCAACAGAAGGCAAGTCAAATTTGGTGTACTACATCGTTACAGGGGACGAAACTTGGATCTATTCATACGAACCCAAACCTAAACAGTACTCAACTGTTTGGGTGTTTCAAAGTGAGCCGAAACCAACAAAAGTTGTTCGTTCGAGGAGTGCTTGTTTCTTCGGTTATACCGGACATTTGGCAACAATAGCTGTAGAAGATCGAAGGACTGTAAATGCTGAGTGGTATACAACAATATGTTTGCCAGAGGTCATCAATGAATTGCGTAAAACAAACCCAAATCGTCGCATTATTCTTCACCACGACAACGCCAGTTCCCACTCAGCACACCAAACTGTTGATTTTTTTGTCCAGTAAAAATGTCGATTTAATGACTCATTGTCCGAACTCACCTGATTTATCACCTAATGACTTCTTTTTGTTCCCACACATGAAAAATAAGATGCGTGGTGAGCGATTTGTGTCGCCTGAAGCAGCTGTTGACGCATTACGAACAGCAGTTTCTGAGGTATCAGCTTCAGAGTGAAAAAATGCTTTCAAATTGGTTTGAGCATATGCAAAATTGTATCGATCTTAAGGTGACTACTTTGAAAAACAGTAAAGCCATTCCCAGAATTTCACATGTCTTTTTTCATATTGATTGCAGAAATGTTTCCAGCAGCCATCGTACTACATAAACGTGAATAAATATTAAAATGCACAGTCGCCGGCAATAAAAATTGGACACCTAGATCTTGAAATACTGGCACCTCTGCAATGCGTTGTGTGTGTTGCCTAACTATACGGCGATGAGCCGACTTCAATAGCAGCTTCTGCTATCGCCGGAGAGTTAGGCAACACACAGAATGCACTGCAGGGAAGCCAGTATTTCAGGATCTAGGTGTCCCAATTTTATTGCCGGTGATTGTACATGTATTTTTAAAATAATTTGGAACATCTTTTTAGAAAACGCGTGTGTGCAACAACGAAATGGGCCTGTTTGCTCATGTATTGCGGCTCTTGAAGTTTATCGTATGTGGCTCTTACATTAGGCAACCCCTTACCCTACGCAGTATGACAAGGGAAGAAAGAGGAGCTACGTTTTAACTGTATGTCTCTGTCCTTAACTTATTTATCCTGATGAGTGGATGCGCTTTCACGGGGACGCACAGCCAGAGATCGTTAGTAATCCAGTCGGACGAGAGATCCGGTGCAGGGATGCTGCGAAAATCCTCAACAGAGCGCGGGGCCTCCTTATTCAATTACACTAAAGCAGCCTGTGTCGTTCTCTATTACCGCCGCAAGGCGTGATGTGCAACATTCCCCTCCGACAAGAAAGGGGTCGCGAGGGGTGTTAATGGAAGGGTGGAACGGAGAGGCTAAATGCGACACCGATAAAAAGAGAAATACAGGTACAAAATCGAATAACTTCCTTCCGGTTTCAACAGCTCACTTCTCATTTCCGAAACACGCACGCACAGAAGGACGAAAAGATAAGAAGGCGCTTAATATTATACAGAGTGTCCGTAAAAAACACAAGTATTTAAACAGCTTTATTAACTGCCAAGCCAAAATCAAAAGGCATATTAAAGCCACAGAAAAGTGACCTAAAACAATACACGACTTATCTAAGTGTCCCCCTCCGATTTCCATGAAACTTGGCAGGTGTATAGAGGGGCCCAAAGGAAGAAATACCAGTTTTTTTGTTAAGGCTAAAAACTGTTTTAGGGAGCAAAAGCCCCCTCAAATGTCAAGATGAGGACAATTTGAAGTAGGGATCTGACCTCTGTGTCCCCCTACGATTTCCATGAAACTTAGCAGGTGTAGAGAGAGGCCCAAAGGAAGAAATATGTGTTTTCTTGTTTCGGCTAAAAAAAAGGTTTTAGGGGGCAAAACCTCCCTCAAATGTCAAAATGAGGACAAATTGAAGTGGGGATCTGACCCCTGTGGCCCCTCCGATTTCCATGAAACTTGGCAGGTGTATAGAGGGCCCCAAAGGAAGAAATCCATGTTTCTTGTTTCGGCAAAAAAGGGTTTTAGGGCGCAAAAAAACCCTCAAATGTCAAGAAGTGGACAAATTGTAATGGGGATCTGACTACTGTGTCCCCCTCCGATTCCCATGAAACTTGGCAGGCGTATACAGGGGCCCAAAGGAATAAATACGTGTTTTCTTGTTTCGGCTAAAAAAGTTTTTATGGGGTAACCCCCCTCTCAAATGTCAAGATGAGAACAAATTGAAGTGGGGATCTGACCCCTGTGTCCCCCTCTGGTACCAAACGCAAGTGCTATTGTGAAGGACGATGGCGGTTGAAGTTCTGTGCTAACAGTATTGGCAGATACACAAGTGGGACACTTGAGATATGAAGTGCATATCACTGGCAAACACAGCTCTGTTCTGTGTGTGTTCCAATTATATGTGCGTGTTATTCCTATGCCATATTTACGTGGTTTCGGGGTCAGATCCTAACTTCAATTTGTCATCTTGACATTTGAGAGGGGGTTTTGCCCCCTAAAACAGTTTTTTTTTTAGCTGAAACACAAAAATAGGTATTTCTTCCTTTGGGCCCCTCTATACACCTGCCAAGTTTCATGGAAATCGGAGGACTCAGGGGTCAGATCCCCACTTCAATTTGTCATCTTGACATTTGAGGGGGTCTTGCCCCTAAAACCTTTTTTTTGCCTAAACAAAAAAACCACGTATTTCTTCCTTTTCCTTTGGGCCCCTCTATACACCTGCCAAGTTTCATGGAAATCGGAGGGGGACACAGGGTTCAGATCCCCACTTCAATTTGTCCTCATCTTAACATTTGAGGGGTGGTTTTGCCCCCTAAAACAGTTTTTTAGCCGAAACAAAAAAAAAACAAGTATTTCTTCCTTTGCGCCCCTCTATATACCTGCTAAGTTTCATGGAAATCGGAGGGGAACACTTAGATAACCTCCCTTGTTAGTTATTGGAGTAGCAGCAAAGCAGTTAATGAAAAATAAATATTTCGTTTTGTCACTAGATTTTCCACAGCCTGCAATATTCGAATTGTTTTGAATAGCTTCATGTCGGGCCAACTAATTTCGTGTAAAAAAAAACAATTGTTTATTTTTTCTTCTTTCTGTTTTGTTATTTGGTATGACTTATTACAGTCTTATCGATTTTAAGAACAAATTCATGATATTTTATTCTATGAAATAATTCCATCAAAAATAATAATATAATTAGAACGCAATACACGTTCAGCACATTTCACATTCTATATTGCTCGCTTTAGTAGCATTTGTGCGAGTTTTCTATTATTCATAGTTTATTCCATTTAAAAAAAAATACATGGTTACGTTACTCATTTCAAAAACAGGACTCTTATTCAAGTAAGTAGCGAGTCGAGGTAGAAATAATTGAAGGGCTAGGGTCTAAAACATGCTAAGTGACATTTTGATCATTTTTGAGTTACAAAGTAAAATGTGTCATCCTTCAATTTTCGAGTGAAATTGCCATGTAAATGAGTAAACCTTTCTGAAATTGGTAAACACAACACAAAAACAATTTATCTACACTATAGTTTCTAATGACATTTTTTCTCAATGATCTCAGAAATGACCAAAATGTCACTTACCATGTTTTACACCCGACCCCTTTAATTAATTAAATGACGAATAACTCCTGCATTTAAGAAATTCGTAGTTTCAACTAAGCTGATCACGGAGAAAATGCTGTCATTTAAAATATCTGGATTGTTTATTTGCAATTTTTCAATGAAAATGTTCATTCTGGATATCGAGTCCAATTTATGCACATAAACGCTAATTGGGACCGAACATACAGTTTAAAGTGGGATACGAACCACTATGTATCTCCACTGGGTATCTGGAATAAAGCATGAATTATAAACTACAAATGGTTAATGAATTGCGTAATTTCACTTTAAGGTCATAAGGAATAGCTTCAGTGTCCAGCCATAAACCGCCCCTTTCTCACAGGCGAGTTGGAGAAAGAGAGGTCTGTGCGCTAGGCTGGATGGCTGTAGGAGGAGCAGAAACTTAACATTATGCTAATGGAAGTAGTATTTTACTTGTTCTCTTGGAAATATCAAATTTCCGATGGCGTAGAAAAACATATGAACAGAAAGAGGACAGGATGGAGATTTTATTTGTGGTGGGAAAAGTTGAAACTTCCATTTAGTTAAAATTAAGTTGAAGTTGCTTCTCCATAAGTAATACAGGGGTTTCAGTAAACACTTATTCATAATATTTTGTTTTACAGATCGTATCTAGCTCTATAATCAACTTAAAAAACCTCTTCCACTTGCAACACCGGAAGAAATTAATGCTCTCTTGTATGTATTTTTTTTCTGTGGCATTGCCATTCCGACGATATTGAAATAAATGCACATCTGGTGCGAAACTATCACTCTTCGCGTTCTAATGCGAAGCATTATTTTCACGTTGGGTGCTAAAAACAGCTGTATATGGTAAAATCGCAACTATGTTGAAAATTTCTGATGTGGAATGGTAAGTAAATGTAAAGAAGTTTGCAAATAATAATAATAATAATAATAAAACCCTACCTTGTAGCTGACTTCCTGCTCCAGGATGGCCTTGTTCTCCTCGTTGTCGACGCAGCATGCCAAAAGCGTTGGGAACAAATGGCAGGAGAGTGAAGGATCACTGAAGTGTACAAATGGAAGGTTGCAAAGTTGCTGCAGGACGGTTGGCATGTAGCCTGACTGGATCATAGTCTGGAATGAAACAATCAAGTCGTAATTATCGGTATTTGTCGTCCACACATTTTAGAAAATTGAAATTTATTAATCAACATACACATTCATATACGTTGGAATAGAGAATACGTTTTAAAGGGTTTATGTGAAACTGCTGCAATGTTGACTAAACACTGTGGAAATATAATGCAAGTGTGAAGAAATATTGGCTTGTTAAATCCTGCTTAGATTGAGCTGTGATAACTGGGATCTTGGTAGTAATAAATGCAAGGGTGTTCTCTTACGTATATCCACTCAATTGATCGCAAATGATCTCAAAATATATAGGGGAGCGGGGATGGTGACATTTTGGTACTGGAATCAAGAAGAAAATCTCGTTGTCACGATTCCAAATTCAGAAAATTTCGAATTCTTGTAAAATAAGCCTTTTTTTTTTAAAAAAAAAAATGTGAAATCATTTAGAGGAGGAAAATGAGGTTGAGTTTGTTTACATATACATGTGTGTGTGTGTGCGGGAGGGGGGGGGTGCATACGTATGCAGTTAATGAAATTTATGACAGAGTCAAAACCATCTCCGAAATTCTTTTCGGTACATTGGATTATCTCTGTCTCTATCTCTTTGCAATGAGCCGAAATAAAGGATGGATTATCAGTAAGACAATTTTGGAAGCGGCAAACATGCGATTAAAATGAAGAGAAAAACTGAAAAGGTGCAACATACAATAAAACTGCAAAAATGCAGCCAAAAGGAGAAAAAAACCCTGCAAAATTAAAACAATGTTTTCCGTTTCTAACTGAAGAGACACTGAATGTCTTGAAGGGTCCTGACAAAAACATGAATTTTCATCAACTTCCAAGCTCTGCTCTTCACCCTTCACGAGTTCTAAGACATAATAAATAATAATCCTTGCACCTTTTTTCTTGCCTTGGAACTCTTCTGTACATTCACTGGGACCCGTCAAGGATACCGGCGGGTCGTGAAAAGAGTGGATGACATCAGCCTGCAGGCGGCCTTCGCGGTAAATATGGCGAGAGTCAGTTCATGCATTGTTGTCCCTTCGACAAGAATGTCAACGCTTCACCATAAACTCGTTTCCCCAGTCCCTCGGATCCTCGCAACTGAGCGAAGTGGCGTCAGGAAGCCGGTATGTTATCTTAATAGCACAGGCTCTGGTCCATCGATGACGCCAGCAGAGGTATTTCCGGTCTACGCACACATGCACACGTCTGCGTAAACGTTCACACACACACACAAACACTCAAGAGACGTGGGCACGTATACCATGTCCTCGGTTCATTAAGATAGCACGTGCGACCAATAAGACGCCTTCACGTTGTCACGGCATGTGGCGCCTCCCATCAATCCATCCATCTTCTGCTAATGCCGTAAGAATAGTGGTTCGGGGGGTGTTCTTTCGTCCACCGTGAAGAATGCAAAGAATTTGCAGTGGCGGTTCTTCTGCCTGGGCAGTGGGACCATTTAGTTATTCAATCTGGCGTTTTGCGTTTTAGGAGTACAAGGGGTGGAATTCTCTCGCACTAAACCCAAGTATCCGACCAGTGATTTAACCCCACAAATTCAACACCCCCTAATAAGACCTAATTTATGGTCACTTTGGCTCTAAATTTACCTTTACAACACCTAAATACAAACTTACGTCCCCAGATGATAAACGCAAGGCGCTGACAACAAAGATACATTTTTCACTCCCCTTCCCCACAACAATATAAAAGTCACATTTAATATTGTAATACAAATATTTACAATTTCAAATCAGCCTTCATTGGGGAGAAATATAGCTAAAAAAAACACAAACATTCGAAATGTGGTAAAAATATTGGAAATAACCATGACTTTTAGTGAAGAAAGCATGAAATTTATTCAAGGAAATCACGCTCTACACATTTGCTGAATCCAAACCACAGAGCAGTGTGTCTCCATCAGGAATCGGCCTCCAAAATGTTAGCCAATACACTACCAACAGAGGCCTCCGAGGTGTCCACAAGAGGCGATCCCTTGATTTTCATCCAGTGTTTCACGCGAATGCCAAGTGCTGGAACTTGGTACTGTACTGTTCCCGCTGATAGTATCGAGACTTTGAACGATATTTGAAAAAAAAAATTAACTAAACCAAATGTACTACATGCGACTCTTTCAGATTTAGCATGCTGAATTATTTATAATGTCATATATATTATGTTTTATAGAAATTACAAAGTCAACCCATTGGTGGCAATTATGAGCCTGCACCAATTTTTCTGGAAACTCAATAAAAATTTTCAAAAAATCCATTTCATTTTCGTTTCGACTCCAAACATTCCTTTTCATCACCCTTCTAAAATCGACCTTACACTGCTCCACCCCATTCCCCTCCGAAGTTGGAACATTCTGGTTGAACTTCTGCTATGGTGCGTCGTTGCATATATTCAGGCGGAAATAGAGAAAAAAAATGAAAAAAAACTTGTTGACAAAAGGTAATCAAAAAATTTTGCAAGCGACTCCACAGCTGTCTTTTATCCATGTTTGATTTTACTACGTAAAAAAACGTTTTTACACCTAAATAACTTTTCCGCATGTAGAGCATGATTTTCTTGTTGTTTCAAAAATATCCACATAGACAAAGTTAATACCCAGTGTAAGATTCATGTCTCTATCAAGATACGTACGTTCCAAGTCTCTGTTGCATAACTTTTTGGACACCCTGTACTTCAAGACTCGAGACCTGCATTTACAACTAAGAGACAAGACGGAGACCAATATCTAAATAACATCTTCGAATTTTGTCACAGTGATAACTTTCTTGATGTGAGTAATTAGTGTTTCGGAAGACATTTTTGACGTTCTTGTAAGGCCTAACATGGCAAATAAAAATATTCCATGGACGATACAAAAAAGAACAATCTCTTACGATCCTCTTGATGTCAACAATTTAATTGCATATTTTTTTTAGCAATCTTCTCTTGTTTTCGGATGCATAAGAAAACTCTGCAAAATTAGGCAGTGAATTACGTTTCATTATTTCCACTGCCCGTTTTTCTAGGAAGGTCCGAAAAGAAGGGATGTCGATAAAAGAGAATATGTGGGGGGAGTAAAATTCTGATATCTTTCCCGGTAATGTAATATAAGCTTTTACATCCATTAAAATTGCTGTACGTTTTTGCGTAATATACTGAAAACAACAGTCTATGCATTACAGGGAAGTTTTTATTTCTACTATTTCGTACATGCGTCACTCCAAGATCATTTGAGTAAGATACTTTCAAAATGCCCTCCGCGTTGACATTTTCAGTACATTTGTACGTCATATACGGACCCAATACAACGTTTATATACGTCCACGATAGTGATTTTCCTTTTAAAGTTGGAGGACAACGATCCTTTCAGGTTAAGAAGTTTACTGCCTGCTGTAAACGAGCATCTCTAATGGTGTTTTCCTTTTTGCGGAAATGCACCCAAATGGCAACGCGAAACATAACGTGTTGTAAGTTAATTAATCCGAGAATTCCAAGCATCATGTAATGCATGTGTGATGCAACGAAACAGCATTGCTTTATGCGGCTACACCACTCCAAGATGCGACTGAGTGTCTATAATGATGCTTGTGAATGGGGTTCCATTACGGTAATATTATTCGGAGGGAAAATATGTTGTTAGGGCAAGCTAACGACAAAGTATAACCAGCCGTTGAGATGGCTAAATATTTGTGCAAAGAGATTTCGCTCCATTATCTCCGCAGTGTTAACAGTAGTAGAGGCAGAACTCAGGACTATTCTATTTCATAAATCAAGATGGAACAATGTGTAGTTAGATGGACACATACTGCAATCACGGAAATAGTTTACTGCACCTACAGAATTCGAAATACAAAGTAATATCGCATTTAATTAGTTTATATTTAAAAAAAAAAAAACATATTGTAGCAGGCAGGGCCCCAGTACGTCATCGTAGGTGGGTGTGAGGCCAGGGGCCTATTACCCAACATTTTTGTCCCTTAGTCTGAAGTACAGATGCTCTACATAATGACTATACGATAAACATTATTACAATTAATAAGCAATTAATTTGCATATTTTGTACTAAGAGCAACACGCAGAACATAAATATTAAAACCAAGAATTATGGGAGGTTAATAAAAGTTTCTATTGTTTCTTTTCATTTCCGATGCGCCACTGGTGCGACGATCATTATATTTTATTACAAAACTGGGTTGTTCAACATCGACCTACTATTTTACGTATCAAATTTAAAGTACTTTTTAAAATCATATCCAATACCATTAGTATCATAAATCACTTTTGTTTACTCTTCACTGAATTTTGACGCTGTAGTGAATTTACATTTTTCATATAAAATAATATTTTCACTTCATTATTTCATTAAAAATGAATAGTGCACATTTAACTATTTTTGATTGAAATATTTGAACACGATGTTACTTTAGTATATGATTTAAGTAATTTTGGATATTTTTAAGTATGTCAAAATAATACATGAAGTCAAGAAAATGAGATTAGTTGCTCAATTGGAGACACTAGTATCCTATAAACTCCTAATAAACCATACACAAACAAATATTCTTGTCAGACACGGGACCCCTTGAAGCGCGGGGCCTCGGGCGAGGAAAGGCTCTGGTGGTACTGCTGTAGCATTGTCTTCCATCAAGGTTCCCGGGTTCAACATGGAGGCATATTAAACGGGGAGGGGGGGAGACGAAGTCATCGCGAGATGCTATTGTTGCCAGATTTCGGAGGGAGGGGTAGCTTGACCCTTGTATGGGAACTTGTGCTAGTCTCTGACCGCGGTTATCAAAGAGCTGTCAACGCGGCTTCAGTTGCTCTGGGGGTAGGTTCAAAAATATTCATGAAGTGATCAAGTTTGCTTCACAATTTCATAATCGACCTGTACGCATAACTTCAAACTCACACCTCTGAGAAAATACATTTAATTATACAAATATATGTATTTTATTTCCGACTGAAAACATTTAATATAATTTTTTTAAAACAAAAAAAAAATTACTCACCTGGTTATCGTGGTTTCGCACAGCGAAAAATCCAACAACTTCAATTACTTCACGCAACAGCTCCTGCTCCCTATCCCCCGAGCAGTACCACAGAAGATAACTTGCCATATGCCGGAACTGCAGAGATATGCCTTCGGCACCCACAACGCACTGCAATCAAACATAAAGACTGTGTAGTTCGATACTAGTTTACATAAAGAAATAGAATATTAAAAAAATGTGTGTTTTATATACAGTGTACAGTTATAGAGTCCAGTATACAGAAAAAAACTGATTTGTTTCAAATAACATAACAAGTTTAGTTGAGCCTTCTTGCAACCATAAACAAACAATGGTAGCCTTTATTAAATGTGGTAATTTTGACCAAATTATTTCATAATTCTACACAAATTCTGCACGATTTCTAAAAGCATTTGGGACGAATGAACGACTATTTGAACAAATGTTTGGTTATTCCAAACAAACCCTTTTCTCCGTGTAAATTGAAAAATTCCAACCAGTATTCTTATTTATTCGGCACAGAAACTATCTTTGGTTTTCAAAAGAAACGTTTTCCTCTGTGTACAATGACAATTTTAACTAGCATATTTTTTTTTTCCGGAACAGGCGGTTTCATAATTTACTATGAAATTCCGCCTCTTCCGCTGTTTCCATGAAGGGGATTTACGGGGAATTTAAGGTATTATCAGTATGTAGGTGCTTACAAGATGTTTTATTAGCCTTTATCTATGATGCTCCTGTGATTACAACCACTATTTTTATTTTAAAAAATCGAATGTCACGGGTAAATTCAAATACAAGCAGCAACGTGACTGACATAAAATCAGAAACAAAGTTGAGGGTCAGGTTTTAGACCGGGGGGGGGGGGGGGGGGTGAGGTGGCGATCAGGAAGAAACATGAACAAAAATAAGAGCCCGCCTCAATGGATGATCGCACTGAATGGTCGACTCACGATGTTGACACAGAAGGTTCCACGCCCAAGTCTTGGCCGGGCCATGGGTGTTTGGTGTGCAGGGGCGCATTAACGTATGTGTATAAAAAACATGGGTCATTCCATATTATAACAGGCCGAAAAGATCTCAATTCTTATAATAAAAAATAGCATAACCTTGTACTGTCAAAAAAAAATATTGAAAAAGTGGCTACTTCAACGAGAGTTCTTAACAGTTTTCAAAAATTCAGAAAAACATAAACTCTAGGATTCATTCCATTTTGCGGGCATTTTAAACAGTTGTAGAAACTTATAGTTTTCCAACAGCACAGATTAAGTGATATATTTAGTACGATAATGAGAAGAAAGAGGGGGAAAAAATGTGCATTTAGTTACTAACAACGAGATTCTTTGAACGGCTCCTCGCATCTGTCAAAATATTTGATAGCAATACAAGGCGGTAGAATTCGGATCAACAGGTTTAGGGGGTGGTGGAACTTCACCACCTCTCAAAAATTTTGGGGTATAATGTGCCCTGTACCCGCCCACCTCCAACGTTACTGCAACCCTATCTACGTGAGGGGCCCTTCAGGCCATTTCATTCGACCTACATCTAACCTTTGCCAAATGTGGCAGATACAAGTGACACAAAACAAGAAAAACAATCACAGAGGAAGCTATTGTATTGTAACAACAGGAAGTGGTTGATCTTCGACTGTTTTTTAAGCATACACACAGCAAAAAGTATTTTATTAAAAATGTTTGAATCAACGACGAAGTGAACATCGCAAAAAATAGTTTTTTTTTATTTATTTATTTAAACGTCGCTTATGTCTTGACACTTTTGTCTAACAGTGACGACGAGGATGAGATTACATGATATTGATGAAGGGACACTCACAAAGTACGCCCATACCCAAGCCGGAATTCGAATCCGGGAACTTCGGTGGGCAAAAGATGATTGATTTGCTTTATTTTTACTTCCGTTTTCTGCCACTTTTTTCAAATCGCGAGGATCGGTGAGAAAATGAAATTCATGAAAGAACAAGTACGACACAGCACTAGTCCCCAGAGGATTGTACAGTCGCGGACACTTCTGAATTGTAATGATCCTACTGGAAGTCAATGGAGTCGTTACAATCCAGAAGTGTCCGTGACAGTACTGGCTTATATTCCAGACACCAGAATAGGTTAGTCTGCAAGAATGCAGTCCATGGGAAGAGAGGTTCACATTTTGTGGCTTCTCATAAGATCACATCTACCATACCGCGCAAAAGATGGGAGTTTTTGAGTTGTTTCTCGTAGTTTTTGTACGGACAGGTGTGACAGTCAGATTTACCGACGTCATTATTATTATTCATGTCCATAGCGATAAAAAAAAAATGTGTTGAATCAAAGTGTTGAGTGTTTTAATTTGTAAGAATATATTGTTGATTTGCCAAGCCGACGGGAGGACGGAGACATTCGCGTGTTTTAAGGGTGAGCACCTGAAAGGTCACGGTGTGCGTCTAAAGCTTAGGAAATTCGACCGTAATGACAAACTATTTAAATATCTCGGTTTCCAGCGGTCAGATTCATGTGAAACTTATACCAGCGCAGCAGCATGTGTGCAAGGACGGATGTGTGGAGTTTCGTCGCGATCAAGCAACAATTACGGACGCCAGATCAAATCGGTTGTAATTGATCAGTTTGTGGGCACCGATAGCAATTGAGCTATGGGCGACAGCGAGGCGAAGGCTTAATCCGCAGAAACTGAACTTCGAGCACGGCCCGTCCAAGTTGGGAGACAATAGAGCGAAGTGGAATGACCTCTCCGGAAGCGTCCCTTCAACGAGCACCTAGCGTCATTTTTCCAAATCCAAATAAAACGAAGGACATGGTTTTTCGATACACAGTCTTACCGCGATCCTTGTAGCGAGAGCACCTCCGTGCTACCTCTCCGTATACAGTTTTGCCGCGATTCTTGTAGCGACAGCGCCTTCGTGCTACCTCTTCGTATACAGTGGACTTTGTTGTGTTTTGCGAACACCAGGAAGTTGAAGCGAGACCGTGTTTCCGTGATTACCTTACGCCGTTTATAGTTTTTGTGAAACGAGGAACACCAGAAATTATGGCGGGCTAAGAGAAGAAGAGAGATGAGGGCGTTACCGTCGATTCGCCCGATGTCAGACGAGACTACGCCGATGATGCCTACCAGCCGCCACGGAGAGAGAGAGAGACGACGAACGCCGTCCTGTTGATGCACCGACGACGCCTACCAGCCGCCACGGAGAGAGAGAGAGAGAGACGACGAACGCCGCCCTGTTGATGCCCCGACGACGCCTACCAGCCGCCACAGAGAGAGATGTTAAACGCCGCCATGTTGACGTCCCGACGCCCAGACCACGGAGATGTTCACCGACCCCGAGAGGAAGAGAAGCCGAGGAACCAGACGTATGAACGCTCTTCGCATCTTCATCGTCGCGACCAAGGAAACCTTTCGTGTGAATACTATGTGTTTTCAATAGCCCATAAAGACGCCAGGACGCACCTCGGAAGCTGAGAGATGGTAATGTATTCATCTGTGTGATTATCAGCACGTGACGGCCCGATTGATTTAGAGAACGCCCTTAAAATTCGTCAACATTTTGAAAACGCCCACACAACTCGAAACTTCATACCAAACTCCCGTCGCGCTTGTCATTTGTAATTTGTTCGTCTCAGGTCAATTTTTCTTATTCCTTGTGATATTTTTTAATGATCTTAAATTCATTGTTGTTTGTGCTCCTTTGGTATTTGTTTAAAGTGCGTACTATTAGAGTAAAGCGCCGCCCACTTAATTGTCTAATCTACCTGAGGTTTGTTCATTTTTATGTGTCAGTGCTGTGTCGCTGCTAGCTACGTCAGGTCGCTTATGTGATTATTTGTTAAAGTATTTGCCTGGTAATATGAATTGCTCGTCGCGGCGAAGTGTTTAAGTACCGCCTGCTAGAGATTATATGTTTGCGTCACTCAACGGAGGTTATTTGTTATGTTTGGAACCACGTGAGGTCTTGTAGAAGGAAAACGTCCGCCCACGTGAATGTAATTGCCGTTGAGACGCCTTTGTTTATGCCGGACACATAATGTATTGTCACCGCGCCGACCTAGTTTCTTTTTAAAAAGGTGAACTTAAGTAAGGGCTGGCTAGGATTTGAGTAGCACTGGAGCAAAATCACAAATGACCCGGTTAGACAAAAATTAAGGAAAAATTAATTGAGAATGCAATAATTAGGGCTTGTCGTCATAAAACCTGTACATGTCATGTATCATTTTTTGTGTTGATGACCCCGAGAGGATTGATTCTGTGAGTGAAAGTGAGAGTGAAAGAGGGGGAGATGTAGTAAATTGATTTTTGTTGGTTATGAATAGAATATACTTTTTATTTTCATGTTAATTTTGGGCTATATCATTTCGTACGCATGTCGCTACCCGTGATTTTCAGGTATGCAGCTAGCCGCTTCCCGGCGACAGGTAAAGAGGTGGTAATTTGAAAGTATATATAGTTCTTTTTATTCGATACGGCTAATTACTATGCACTGTTGGTCACCGATTCCTACACACGAACTCAACCTGGACCGTAACGCTATTTCGCTTGTCCGAGGGAGATTTTGCCGCCTCTATCTAGGTAGTGGTAGCATTTGTTTTCCCGGGCAAGGGAGGGCGTTTCACACAGGTATCAAAACGAACTTCCATGGAATTACAGCACACGTAAAAACTGACAAAATAACGAAATAAGAAACCCCCACACATTATGCGCCACTGGCTTGTTAGCGTGCAGCGACGGTCTGTCTCTCTCAATTTCAAGATCACTCCAGAACACTTCTTGCACTCAGAGAGCAGAAGAAAATCCACGAATCCAATGCTGCGACTATTCTGCAGTAAGGACCGAGTCTAAAGGGTCCCTGCCGAAAAAGCGGTTTGCACTTTTCCGTGCAGGGACTACGAACATAATATAAAAAACCTCAAGAGGACCAAAAGAGAGGGAGATTGGGGGATCTGAAAAGGAACCACCCATCAAAACTTCATTTACGGTCTGGGTCAACTCGGATTTTGCTGGTTTTTCGACAAGGAGTTCTCTTTTCATCGCCTGTTGAAACGCGGGAGAGAATTACGCCGTCTCGGAGCATCGGTCGCACAAGTTACGAGCGAATTACGTGGCCGGCCCGGCCCATGAGAGCCCCGCCGAGTGTGCGTTTCTCGAGATTTGTGAGACAACCTTCTCGCTCCTTCCACGGCTTTCAACTGAATTACTGAACTAAGGCAAGCCAGACCGTAAATACAGTATGCTTGAGACATAACGACGGAGCGCAGGCAAATTTATCGCTTCCTTTTTCTTTTCCTTCGTTCTTCCTGCCCGGCAATAGCGCGGACGTCTACTAGGACTCAGCGATTTTGAAAATCCTATCGAACAAGGGAATAAAAAACGAAAAAGGATTTAGAGGCTGCACTATACGGCACTGCGGTTTTGCTTAGAACTTTCGTTAAAGGGGCTGGTTAGGTTAAGTAGCAAAGGAGGACACTTGAGCGGCGGAATGGTTAGCGTGGTACGCATCGACATTTATCTCATTGTGTTGTTCCGTTCCTTAACGTCATGTAATCATTATTCATCCTCATCGTCGCAATTCACCTACACTCTGTCCCGGAAATCTCTGGAGCTTGCGAACGGAATTGCGTGGCTGTGTAAAAGCGACTGCAGTTACCAGCCTTTGTAGCAGGGTGTACTGCTTCGCTCCGCCCACTCGCTTTATCCCCATCTCTATTGTTATGCGCGGCTTTGCTCCAGAGATTCACATGATAGAGTACACACAGGTAGAAAATTGACGTAAAATGAGCCACTTCAGTCTATATGCAAGCTCTCACCACACATGCGGAAACAACAGACTCAGGCGACAGGATGCAGATCGAGAAAACGACCCAGTCCGAGTGATACCGAAACGACAGGTGTCGCTTGTCGCTTCGGTCTGAAAGCTCTCTAACTACCGCGACGCGAAACCGTTCCATACCTCGCCGTGCCTGGTGACAAGTGAGAGTTTCAATTGTTCTATATCAGAAAGTGTTGCTTCTGTGCTTCCCGACAAACATTTTAGCAGTTTATTTTCACAGTGCTTTTAAAGTGGATGGTGATTTCTTCCAAAAAATTTGGCAAAGAATAGCGAACGAAAGAGGTTGTAGTAGTGTATCCATTGACTTCTGGAGGAGGTTTGGAACGATGTTCATCTCAAGTGTTTTCGAGAAGAATCGGATCATAATGAAGAAAATGTCATTATGGAAGAAGATGGGAACTGTTTTGTGAGAAAAGTCAAGATAACGCGATGAAAAAAAATCATCACTCATGTCCGAATGTTCGCACAAGAAATATGAACAATAATGAAGATAATCAAACATAATGTGGAATATTGATTCAACATATGCTTATGTTGCTTTTATTTAAGTTATCTTACTGTGAATTAATATACTCATTTCGTTTCAATACAGGTTTTCTTTGCTAGGAACTTTGCTAAAATATTACTATTACACATGATCAGGGAATGTCGGCATCTCCGTCAGCGCCGCCCGCCACGCTTCTCCCGATCTCTCGGCTGAAGATCGAAACGAACGCACGGTATAATCAAAATGTGGAATTAAAAATGTGGACTTACAATTGTGAAAAATTACAATTTTCGTTAAGCAGCGGTTCCCCTAGCTAAATGAAAGAGACATTAAGGATTGGCTGGAGCTTTGGGCGACACCAGCGAATCCATATTCGAATTTTCCCCTCTTTTCGAAAAACCGCTATGGTATTCCAAGAGCCGAAAAATTACACATCCTTAGAGAATTACTTCTAGAGCATTCACGTGAATTTTCGTGTGGTTTGCCTTCAATACTGTCTACATATTTAATGGGATTACGTACCCACGAAACTATTGAGAAAGCAAACCACAGGAACATTCTCGTGAATGCTCTAGAAGGTATTTTAAGCCGGTGTAATTCTTCATGATTTGGAATATCAGAGCGGTTGAAAGGAGACGGACATTACGAAAACTGTAAAACGAAATTCAAATACCATTTTAAATGGTAATATAACTAATTATATATACGAAACTTCACCGGAATGTGGCCCATAGGTCTTGCTTCCCTGCATTACGTTCTTCTAAAACTATGGCGCGTGCCATTCCAATATCAAACGTACTCGAGGATCTACCATGCTTGGATTGTACTTGTAAGAAAGGCTTTTGCCACACCATCATCTACTCTTCCTCGTCACGAATATGACGTCACAACTTCTGCTTTATTTGATTGAGGAATTCGTACTGCTTACAAACTAGCCTGTAATTAATGAAACCGAATCCTGGAACTCTGAAAAGCCCCAATCTAAATTCTAATGCGGGCAGAAAGAGGGGAATTCAAAACGTTGCAATTTCAACAAGAGAAGGTTCAATATATAATAGTCTATGCAACACACTTTTCAAGTACAAGCGAGGTAGTCAATTGGATCTTCTTCAAATAATGCGGCTTCCAAAGGATAGCCCGTACTGCTCATCGCCCCCCTCGAAAAACTCATCCCAACTTGTTCCAGTCAATGTTGCCAACTCTACAACTTATTCACTATTCAGCCATTTTTAGAGTAAATGAAAACATACCATTTGTGTGCTGAATACGAAACCAGGGCGTGGCAAGCGACTTTTCATTGGTGATGCTTGGTCAGTGCACGGAGTCCCATCGCCTGTGTTTTCTGGCTTTCGAGATGGGAGTCCACTACCTCTTCTTCTAAAATAGCTTCCCAATTGTTCTCATGATGCTGGGTCAACACTGACATTTTGGAGGGTTCCATCGCGAATCGAACCCGGCACAGAAAGTGAGGACGTTAAACGCTGGAAAGGTTGATAATATAGAGGTGATAATTTGCCTCTCAAGTGATTTTCATCTTGTCCCTCACTACTTGTCAACTTAACCACTCCCCCCTTCTGGGTAAAATGGCACCGAAAAAAATTAGGCATTAAAATTGAAAATGAACAGATTTTTCACATTTTCCGTATTAAGCACTCAAAAGAAGTTATCCTCGAAATAGGCAAAAACAGGCAGGCACTGTAACATTTGTGCATTCCCTTCTGAAACAAACTCAATAAGCTACATTTTCCAGATTAAGAACAAAAAAGGTATTTTACTAAATAACTCTACACATGCTGCATACTTCGCACACAATAGTGTTGCCCACGAGACGAGACTTTGGCCTGTCTCGTCTCGTGGAGTCTCGTGGAAATGCTGTCTCGTCTCGAAAATATTCGTTTGTCTTATGGCACATGGTCAATCTCGTCTCGTCTCGAATTTTTAAAAGCCTGTCCCGTCTCGTCCCGTGGGCAACACTAGCACACAATATCTACAAGGAATGAGGGGTTAGAGCTTTGCTCTTTCCTTCAGTGCACTCTAGTTGCTATTATCAATGAAATAGCACAGAGTGATAACATTGGCAGATATGGTCAAAAGAAAGAAATGAATCTTAAAATCCAACTGATATTCACCTGATTTCTCACAATTTTCCCATTTTAGGTACCAAAAAAAACAACAACAAAAAAAAACAACAGTTATCTTCGAAATACGGAGTTAGAACTAAAATAGGCAAAAACGAGCACTATAAAACTTGTGTATTACTCTCAGAAATGGCCTGAAATAGTTCTTAAAATTAAAAGCCTACATTTTCTTACAAAGAAAAAAAAATAGCATTTTTAGGGCAAATCCGCAGCCAGGTAATAAGAAAGTGCGAAATTTCAAAGTAGGAGCTGCGAGTAAAAAAAAAAAAAAAAAAAAGGAACAGGTTTTGGTAATTTAAAATAACTCAGTATCTGTGTTGATAGCAACGGATAATATTGATGCCGGATATGATGTGGCCAAAAAAGCGAATACAGAACCAAGAGAGCGGAAGAATGGACTGGTTTGCACCTGCTCTAGATTGAATAACCGGACAGCGCACTACAGTCGGTCCGAGGTGGAAACACTGCTTCAAACTAGCTCGCCACTGTTTGTCCCGGCCTAACAGTGTTTGGGCGGATGTAATTGAATGATTTCACGACCCAAATTAGCTTTGGGATGGGGACCTTTTTCCATTCGCACCCCCCTCCCCCCACTCCGTTCGAGCCATCCCTCGGAGTATCCATGCTGGGAAGTTAATCACGGGGGAACATCCTCCACCCCACCCCCACCTTAGCCCCCCTTTTTCCTAAAAAAAAAAAAAGAACACAAAGCGGAGGCTATCATAACGAAGCAATTACCATTCAAAAGGAAATAGGAAGCAGGAGTGCAAACACAAGAACACCGCCAGCTATAATATATACATAGCCATATTAACGCCTGAATGACAGGTCCAATAGCAAACAATTCGAGCGGTCTCATCAACGGCATGTACACACACTTAAGCGTCCCTGGCATTATTTTGCTTTCTGCCTACCCGGTCTCCCGATGTCTTTCTCTCGGAACGTCCATTAATTGCGAACCAACAAATCGCAGGAGTTTGCTTTCCAATACCGAGCAATTTTTTTTTTGCGTCCACCTACCGGATCCGGGAGCGTGAGGTACGACTGGAAATGTTTACCAAGAGGTTTGCACAGTTTTGTCCAAAAACAATATCCCTTGCTTCGACGGTTTTGGAAATTGTCCATTGCATTCAGCCATTACGGACGTTCCATTTAAAGAGTTCAATGCAATCAATTGTTCCTGATAGCTGAATACTATCATTGCCAATACGAATGGATATAGCAATAATGGAAGAGCACCCGTAATATAGGTGGTGCTGGAAAATTCCCCTAGCATATGGAAACTTCAAAAGTTAGAAATCAATCAATTATTCTAAGCAATAACAAAAGGGTTTATGTATATATACACCAGTCACAAGAGGCGGTACGAACCCTTCAGCTGCTGGGTGTACAAAAAAATTGAGCACAATAAAATTCCAGACGCCTTTCATAAATTATTTTAAAAAGGGTTGGATTATCAAAACATTACTGTTATTTTCGTGTAGATAAATGAGGCAATGCATGAATTTCTGGTATTTCTAATGATGAAGTCGCAGTAACTTCGCATCACCAGTTATCTTTAAAAAAATCGTTGGCAGTTATGTCATACGCAAGCATTTCATGGGGTCATAATCCAAATAAGGAACTAGAAAAATCGGAAAAATCAAATTCTTTAAATTTTGCGATGAAATATTACATGGGTCTAGTATATATTTCACACAGTTTTTTTAAAGTAGTAGTAATCATTTGAAAAAATTCGGCACCTCCTGCGTTACTTCTAGAAAATTCTAAAGGAAGCGCATATCCTCAAAAGAGTATGCTATTGTACTTTTCTAATTTTTACGTCAATCGCGAAAATGGAGATTAGTGGGTAGATTAGGCCAACCAGATCAACCTGCCGTATTTATGGAAGAGCACTCTCGTATGAAAGTGTGGACTGCTGAGCAATCAGCGATCCTATAGCGATGTAAAATGGACTGAAAAGAGGGAGTGGGCGAGGCATGAGGCTTCGTCGGTCGCGTTTGCGCAGTGGGAAACTTCTCCATCATCTGATTAGTGAGTAACAGTGCAGTGTATGAGTGTACTCATGGCAGAAGAAGAAACAGGAGGTAGTTTCTTTAAAAGTATTTTTTTAAATTTTCAACGCATGCGGCTCCCCCTTCCAGCGTGCAGGCCGGAAGTCCGCACCGCACGGAGGTCGAATGAGTGGGGGGAGGAAGGTGCGAATGGAAAAAGGCCCTCATTTCAAAGCTAATTTGGGTCGTGAAATCATTCAATTACATCCGCCCAAACAATGTCGAATGAGCATTTGCATAGAAACTCTGGCCTGGAACTTAAATCTTTCAATGGCGAGACTTATGAGTCGCCAACTCAACGCGCTCGGTTATCGAGACGGCGACTCTACGCGGTAAATGTAATAGTAAGCAAACTGCCCATTACCATATCCATTCTCTTTTGTTTTATGGAACGTGAGATTCAAGAATTAAATAAAGGGGTAAACGAAACAGTGGACAACGTTTGCTCCAGAATCAGCACAACAGTACAGATTGGGAGTACGCAGGATGTAAAAGAGTATCACAACAGCAATGGGCAATTCTTCTACCATTTTGTTTTCCCGCAAGCTGTCCATGTGCATCTGTACTTACCTGAAACATGTGGAGATCCAGCTCGGCAACGCGATTCAGCAAACGAATGGTTGCTATGGTTACTGCTATGGTATGGGCGGGAAGCGTCGGAGGCGGCGAACTGCTGCCTCTGGACGGTGCGCCCTGGTGCAGCAGCATCCCGTACAGCATGGAGACTGCCCCTACGAGCTCCGTTACCTGCAAGGCGGCAACCAGTTGCGTTGGGTCCTCGCCACGTCGGGTCATACCACCTCGGATGCTGGGAATAAAAACGAGAGAGAATTTATGTACACTCAAACGGAACCATACACACAATAATGTAATTTCAAATTCTTCATTTGTGTCTACAGTACTGATATAATGCTGTATATGATTCACGAGAATTGCTTCAGAATAGATACAATGAAATTTTCTAAAAACCATGCGCCAAAGTTTCGTGACATTCTACACTGTGAAATATTAAACGGAAGGTTTTCGAGCCTATATCCTTAATACTAGTAGTTACCAAACTTTTCATCCACCGAAAACTTACTTCTATTATTAATCTCATGCCCCTTATAAAATTGTAATGATACTAAAATAAATAATAGTAACAATAACCTTGTGCACATTTTTTTCGAAATACAAACTGAATTTTTATAAAATATAAATAACATAAGTGATAATTCCCACACTATTATTGGCTCTCTCCGATGGCGTAGTGGTAACGCCCTCACCTTGCAATCAAAGGCCCCGGATTAGATACCAGTTGGAGGCACATACTGGCTCGGTCCCACTTTCAAATGTAGGTCCAGTGCCGATTAGCCTACATGTGCATAAAGTAGACTTCAATTTATTTTAACAAATTTATTGGTTCTGGAACATACATGTTTTTTGTACACAATATTTCCAATTTTTCTAAACAGTTTTCTTCAAGTGAGATGATCCAGCATTCAAGTCATCTCACTTAATGAAGACAGAAACATTGGGAATATTGTGTACGAAAATTAAATATGGGACAGAACCAACAATAATAAACGTAAGTGAACACTAATCACTTATGTATTCTTAATAATGTTTTTGCACAAGGTGTAAGTCACGCTGTAATTAAATCTGTATAGTTGAAAAAATAATCATGAACTTGAAAACGTGGTATTTTTTTTTTATTTTTTAGACAATTCATCGAGATTATGCTTTATTAACTCTTTACTTGATGGACAAAAGGAGCATCTAGCCTCTTTAGACTAATAGTGGCGATCAGGATGATTGACGATTAGATGAAAACTTATGAAGGGACACTCACAAATAATAGCCATATCAGGACTCGAAAATAAGACCGTCGTTGATTCCAGAACTCAACGCACTCGGTCACCGAGGCGACGTCATCATATTTAAACATCTGAAGCACATTTCTCTGCTTTGAGGAAGGTCACCAACTTGATTCATCGTCCCCTGAGCAAGTCTGAATTTGCAAAGGGACTGGAGATTACCTGAGGCAATTGAAATTCCAAGAGTAAAAACTAAATAATAATAATAAACGATCGATAGAGTTTGATACTCGAGAGACAAGAGAACGCCATTCGAGATGTTGTCAATACACACTTGAATTCTCACCGACCTCCGTAACGGAGTGGTTATCACAGCGTGCTACAACGCCAGGGATCCCGGTTCGAATGCCGGCCTGGACATGGGAGTTCTTTGTGAGTATCCCGTAATCAAGTTCATCACTAATCCTCATCTTCGTGATTGACCAAAAGGGTAGAAAAGTGAAGTAAAATAAATCAAATCAATCAATCAACACTTGATATCTCAAAATGTTGATTCATTTTTGTTATTTAGCGTCGCTTTTCTTACACTCCTGGCTAATCGCGACGTTGAGGATGAGTGATAAAATGGATTAAATAACTCACAAAGAACACCCATGTACAGGCCGGGATTCGAACTCGGGACCCTTGTCTTCGTAGCGCGCTGTGATAACCACTCCGCCACGGAAGTTAGCTCTCACATTTTTAAACTATGGTCAATGGAAATACTCAAGCATTTCATCAATCACGAAAAGCATATTTTGGAATTAGTTTATATCTGGTTCAAAATAAGAATGTAACAACGAAAAAATTAACATCGTGAGGGTAAAAAAGAGAAGCATCTTTGATACAAACAGTTGTACTTTTCTGTCGAACATTTTGGAAGAAATTTGCTGCTACTTCACAATGTTTTCTCGTTTGATATTCGCAAGCAAACGGATGCCTCCCAGGCAGCATCCGCCAAGTAGTTGCATTAACTTAACCTTCCATTGCGAAGAGCTACTTTAGAAAATGGCAGTGCCCGTAGGGAAGCCGGGAGCTATAATTTCATATGACAGAAAGAATGGGTCTCCGTGTTCGCTGTCTCGCAATCAGTATCTATCTACGACGCCGTGCGGCCAGGTGCGCTTGACAATGATGAGCTAGTTTCCATTGTCTTGCAATGGTTTGCTTTTAGTCGTTTTCTCAGGCAGTAACAATATCTAATGAGAAACACGAGGTGAACTGGGAAGGAGGATTGAAAAACGAAACTGAAATTTAATACCTTCAATGTATTCCCTTTGACGATTCGTTTTACGTTTGTACTTAGTGAATCTATCTGGAATATTCTGTCATGTCATATATTCTGCCTCACAATATTAATGAAATTATATTACGATCATTTGCGTATCATTTACATACACGAAGTTTGCAGGCAGGGATGTAGCTAAGCTGTTTTTGAGGAGGAGAGGGGAAAATTTGGATATATATATTTATATGTTAACATGGCTTATAACTTATATAGTGTTGTATACATATGAGGCGTTGCGGATATGAAGGGCGAACTCAACAAACGTGCATTGTGAGGGAAATTCGTTTCAAGTTGTCAGGCACAGTGCGAACTCCACAAAAAAACTTTGGAAATCACGCAAGAAACGTTCCGATCTACTGTTACCAAATTTTGTAGAGTTCACACTGTGCCTGACAATTTGAAACGCATTTCCCTCACAATGTACGTTTGTTGAGTTCGCCCTTCGTATCCGCAACGCCTCATATTAATAATATTCATTATTAAACACACATAATTTAAGCCCATACTAAGTTCTATGCATATATAGTAGTAGTCTTTAATGATATATACATAACGATATGAAGTTTCCGACAGAGAAGTCCAAAAATGCACATCTACCTAATATACAGGGTGGGCCAAGAGTCCCGATCTGATATTCATGTGATATTATTATTGTGAAAGAACATGGTTAACCAATGCAGAAACTGTATTAAACTAAACGGGATACATTAAATGGATAAACAGAACAAGAATACCCGCAATATTAATTAATTAATGCTTAATTAAGAACAATGGCTCGTATGGGATTGACTGACCTCTACCAGAAAACATGAATTATTACAACACAACGTATGTGAGAAGGATAAACATCCGTTTCAACCTACGACAGCTTTTTAAGTCAATAATTGGGGGTAAGGGAATGACTCTTTCTGCAGACACCAAAATGTCAACCTCCACATTTTGCAGATTAATAACGAGGCTCTGGCGTCTGGACTCACAGCTCATGTTGTGTTTGTCGTCCTTATATGTTTCATCCATCTAATCTTATCACCATTCATCACCATCGTCGCGATTGGCCAATACTGGAAGAAAAACGAAGTAAAATACTAAATCAATCAAATAAGACCGGTGCGAGCTGTCGCACAAACAAGGTGATTAAATTAAAGCAGTCTATTGAAGGTGGCAACACTGTTCTACAGAGAAAAATCCTTTGCTTTGTCTTCCCATGAAAACATGCATGGCTTTCCTGTTTAAACAAATGAGAACGTCTATGGACTACATCGCAACGATTTACGATAACATTTGTTGCACTAATATCCAAAAGAAATTCGATCATTGAGGAAGGGCCCTGAGGTAATGCCGAATGTTTTCCAACCTTCTCAACTACCGCCTTTAGTTTCGATAAGGTTCAGCTGCTCGACTGACTGTTCCAGAACGCTTAAAGCCAGAGTCGGAAACAAGGAGGTTATAATTAGGTGCAGCGAATTAAGGATCGACGCAAACAAATTCATTTATGTCAATGTTAATTTGAAGGTCGGCGCTGGTGTCGGCTGTCTGGGTAATTGGCGTGTGACCCCTGGGACTGTCCCGTTGCTGCGACCCGGGCAAACGGTAAATTCGAGAAGACGAATCTATCTGAGGTAACACATAGCGGAAGGGTACTGTGGCAGCGACCACGAAATAACATTGCATGTAATCGCGAACGAAGTTTTCAGAATAATAAATTCATGTTCCGAGACAAATGTGAGAACAAAATAGCGAGCAGAGAATAACGTGAAAAAGAGTTCTCTGTCAAGGTACGAAGCTACTGAAATTCTCAGAAAAAAACGCAATGTTCGCTGACTTAACAATTATTTTCTACTAACAGTTGGAGTATAAAATCAATAATATATGTAGTTAGTTTCTCGCTCTTTCTATTCGGCTATTCTATTCCTTGGGTAAATTGCGATAATGAAGATGAACAAACACAGTGATATATCCATGCTTTAATGTTCGACCCCGGAACATCGGACTATGTAGAACGTTAGGCTAACCACTTCCGCCCCTGTCCTCATTACATTGATTGATCGATTGAGTTGGTGTTCTAAGTCCACTTATGCACAGTAAGGCTAATCGGGACTGAACCTACAGTTTAAAGTGGGATCCGAACCACTATGTGCCTCCATCGGGTATCGAACCCGGGACCCCTTGATTACAAGGCGACGACGCTAGCCTCCTCATTAGAACATGCCGTGAAGTCATATGGGGTCGAGTATGGAGGTAGAGCCCAAACATTCACAGTCTCGACCATTTTGAAGGTGGTGATCAGCACCAGGTTCTGGTTGCCTTATCCTAGAATTATTGGTGCCCCCAGGTACCTATGTAGTAGAAGGTGGGTGCTCCATGCTGGGACATTACTCCCACCTAAACACTCATGCCCTGGCCTGGACTCGAACCCGGACCGATTGAAGTATCTTAGTATTTACCATACAGTGCACACGCCGAAATTATTCTATCTTTTAAAGGTAGCCTTCCGACCTTCTTTGTTTCATTGTGACGACTAGAATGAATGCTTAATAATGCGATCTACGAAAACATAATTGGGCACCCCGTGTCTGTAGGTTATCTGGACCGGCGGGTGAGGTCTCGAGAGATGAGGCCAAAGGGACTTGTCCACCTGTCAGAGATTTTATAAGACGAATGGCAGAACATTCCAGAAGACGTCCTCCACAACCTAGTCGAGAGCATACCTCAGAGGGTGGTTGGTGTTACAGCACCACCGGACAAACATTTCTGGTAGGTGCTCAATTACTTTTTGGTAGATAGTGTACATCGTAAACACGCCTAAAAGCATTCTCCTGAGGCGTATCGTGGTGTGGACGCAGGGACAAGCACATCAGAATGGAGGTGATGTGATCAGTTCCACACTCCGTCTTTAACCCCAGCTCCTGTCAGATTAGAGGCAGGATGTGCCAAGAGGCACTTTTATGCAGGGACATTGCCGCAAAAATTCCCACCCGATAATGCCCTTTCCAGGAATCGAACATAGTTCTTACATTATGTGTAGCAGAGGGAAGTAGTACACATGCGCGTACTATTTCCACTGTGGAACAATCAAATCCAACTCGGCAAGTCAGATTACTGAATCTCACCTCACGCAAGTAAATTGTTTATTGAACATCTATGCTTTAGACTCCTCTCCGAGACAACCCTGGGAATAAAGGCGACTGGAGTCTGGTGCTGATCACATGTGCAAATGACCGACTCTGTCAATGAGCGTGGCACTATCTCTACATTCCCATATGCATTCACGACATTTTGTAATGAGCAAGGGGTAGTTTTCCCTTTACCAAAACTATTTTTTCGTTCAACGCAATTGCTAAGTTAATCCACTTGTGGCAGCTGTGAACCTGTAAACCGTATTTACATACATTCAGTATAAAATTATGTAACCGGGGGTTCGCAACGTCGAAACAATGCGTCAAATACAAAAATGTATTAAGAAAAGTTGTTTGCAGTAATGATTCTCTCTCTACGCTTAGTTTGGGCTGTAATACAACATACAATTTTAGGCTAGAGACGAGACTGAAACTTGCTGTTGATTTTCTTTTCGTCGTTTTTCAGCCACTTTAGGCTAATGGTGATGAATGGCGACAACATGAGGCTGGTGAAGGGACAAACGCACATTGACGACACAATCCCACAGAGGATTAGCATGGTGCGGCTCTAGGCGCCAGTGCCTCGTCAGCCTACAAAAATGCAGTCCTCAGTTACAGCGCCTTGAATAACGTAGTGTGGAAAACGACCCAAGAAACTAGTTCCCGAGTCGGATGACAACATAGATGGCAGTGCGATCAGCACAGCTCCTAATTTTCTTATGAAAGTAATGCGGCTTAGTTAGTTTTTGGAATATGTTGTGTAGATTTGTTTGTCTTGAAAGGCGGTACGTGAATTGATGGAAACAGTTGTATTTGTTGAGTGATTTGTAGTCACGAAATGGCATTAACTTGGAAAGAAAAGTAAAATAAAATAAATAAATAAATAGCATGCGTAACACAAAAAGAAACACCGTAATGTGATTCCGGACGTCAGGTGTTGGATTGTGTACTAGAGTTTATTTTTCTATGTTATTAGAATATAAATAGTATCCTGAGATATATTTCATACCGAGGCAACTAACCACAAGTGTCGCTTGGAAGCGAGCAGTTGGTAATCAATGCAGCCTTTCGAACCGTAGGAACACAAGCTCTAAATGCACCATTTCCTAAAGGAGATTTTAGATCAAAGCGACACGCGACAAACGATACGGGGATTTCAAACCAAAGCGACAAGGGTCCTTCTGTCCAAGGCAACTTTTATACCGAAGCGACACGCGACACATGTCACTTGGAAACGAGCCAATCAAGAGCAACATTTCACATCGTAGCGGCATGACGGGAAGCATAGGCCAGCGTTCGGTTGGTGAAATCCTCAAACGATAAGTGTCGCGTGCCGCTTGGGTGCGCAATCTCCCTAAAACAAGACACTCATTGCATTGCGCATGCGCGAACAACAAACCACGGCAACACATTGCAAGCTATTGAGGAAAAGGGCCTAGTATGAGCGACACGTGTGGCTTATCGTGTCGCCTAGATCTGCTGTTCGCATGATTAGCAACAAACGCTTGCTAATACACTGAAGGCACCATGTCGCTTGTCACTTAGTTGGGAACTCCCTCTGTGGCGCGTCGCTTCGGTCTGAGCACCCTTCCTTTAAGGAGCTTTCAGACCGAAGTAACAAGTAGAACGCGAATATGGCATATGAACGTGTCGTTTGCTGTTTGGAGCCTCATGCGCAATGAATGCTATTTTACAGTCTGGAAGTGTCTGTGTCACTAGTTACATCAGTGTGAACATCCCGTGTCGCTTTTCCAATTGGTCTGAAAGTTTCCTTACACTCATGTTGATGCCACTAAGGAAGTTTTGTGGGTTTCTCCTTGTCGTTTCATGCAATCATCATTCATCATCGCCGCGATTAGTTTAAAGCGGAAGAAAAGAGACCAAAAATACAAATGCTTCAGTGTGTATTCTTTAAAACAAATTATGATGATGATAATAATAATGAACCTAATTCATACAAAAAAATTTAGTTACCAAGAGCATTTCACGCGTATTTTCCCCCCTTGTTATTAGAATGAAAGTAACGATAACAGGACGTGGTCGACTGTCTAGAATGTATGTTCGTTAATATCTTCGCAACAATTATACCAAATATCATAGCAATTATCACATTCATAGAAATGCTTCATGTAAAAGAACCTGACGTTGCAGCGAAAACTCCATTTACTTCCATTATAAGCAGACGAATACCATGCAGCTGTACCGACAGCAGCGCCTCTAGCGGTATCATATTCGAGTGGAACCAGCCAGAGACCCCAGAACAGCGCCGATTTCCACACTACGTTATTCAAGGCGCTGTACCTCAGTGTACTACGTGGAAAAGAGGTCGACATTTGAGTATCTTTAGAGAAGATCATCCGTTACACTATGAGACATATAGTTGCTTTACGAGGCTGATACGAGAACGGTACGAGGACTTCCTACTCGATGAAAGATCGATTGAATTGAATTGTTGTTTTAAGTCCACTTTATGCACAGAAAGGCTAATCGGGACTGGACCTACAGTTTAAAGTGGGATCCGAACCACTATGTGCTTCCACCTGGTATCGAACCCGGGACTCCTTGATTACAAGGCGACGACGGATCAAAGATCGAGACAGACCTTCTCACAAATGAGACGAATTTGCAAATCTTGTCCCGACACATATCCTAGTTCAACTGGTTTCAATCCTTGGTTCAATCAGAGCGAGAACATTAACATCAACACCAAAAACCTCACTAATTTAGTGTTTTAAAGATGTTTGGTATGATATAAGAACTGTACTGACATAGGATTTGTAGGTAAATAACCCCAAGAATAGCAGATCATTGTATTTTCTAGATGCAAAGAATAGCTGAGAAAATATGAATATTCACGTCTCAGTGTCCCATATGCAAAACAAAAATAATTAAATGTCGCTAATCAATTAAAATCTGAGAACTTACCTTGCAGTAAGCCGATTCGCCAGGGCTGTAATAAGTTCCAATCCATTTAGCAGGAAAGCAGCAGCCTGTGGATCGCCACCAATAGGATCACGGACACCTCCGCAGTACAGCGCCAATTTGTCTACTACTCCCACACTAACCGTATAGCTGCAATAAAAGAAAAAATAATATGCTGAAATCCAATCGATACTGTACAAATAGAGTTAGAGTTCATTTACAGGCACCAGTAATAAAAATGGGACACCACCTAGATCCTAAAATACTCGCTTCCTAGTAAGCCGTTATGTGTGTTGCCTAACTCTACGGCGATAAGTGGATTTTAATAGCAAATTTTCAAAGGCAACTTCTACCACCGCTATAGAGTTAGGCAACATACATAACAATTTATGCAGGGAAGCGAATATTTCAGGATCTGGGTGGCCCATTTTTATTGACTGTGACTGTACATCAAATTTCACCAAATGTGGAGATTCCTGAGAGTTTCTAAGAATATACAGGACTGGCACCAAGTCCAGTCATCCCATAATAAATATAACAAATGTACACAATATTCTATAACTTATTTTATACACAAATTTACTTACAGCTTGCCGTCTTGTAACGTATTAGAGATCAAACACAAAACGATATAGGCCATGGACTTGAGGGAGTTGCCGTGCACCCCCCTCCTCTAACATCCTTCCTAGAAACATGATCTAAGCGGCATTTTAGTAATGTTAACAGGGTCTACTAGCCTTCCAATCTTAGTAGATCTACGATAGTTTTCGGGGCACAATCCGAAACGTCTCGCAACCGTAGTGAACAGACTTGCGTGTTGAAAATTTAGACTTTGGTGTAGAAAAGTTAGTGCACCTCAATTTGCAATGTTATTTTTTTCTAGTAGAGGACATTTCAACTAACAAAGTGACAAGGCTCTTGTAGAGCCAAGGTGAGAGGGGCACAGTAGCCTCTATCTCTTCTAGACCATTCCTTGTACGCTGTAAGAATGAAGTAAATATAAACAAATACAAGTGACTTGTGAGGAATCCCACCGATTATTCAGATGGCAACCGTGCAGAAATCTTGTGCGTAGGAATACAGTAAAAGTGATAAAGTCACACCACTCAAAGCAGCTGCTCTATTTAAGTCATGGAACCTACTTTATGAGCTGTAGAGCTACGACCAAAATATTCATGGGCAAAATGACACCATAACTAACATATAGAAAAGGAAATATTTCTCAGAAGTCACTGGTTTTGTTTACATTAACTTTGTTCTTCCAGTGGATGTAGAATGGAGTAGAATTTGACAACATACGCCAAAAAATTTTGAACAAATTGAAATCATTTTCCAATTCGGATATTCTAAATATTGAACAACGAAAATAACATGGGATGCTAAACCAGAATTCGAAACAAAATATCGTATCCAGCAGGGATAGAAAGTGTGTTTACAAAATGCTAATGCAGCATGTTTTATTGATCAATGTAGGGGGAGAAGAGTGAGGGATATACTGCCTATGCAGTTTTGATCCACCAGAACTGGGCACCTCTAAGCCAACGACCCCTAGGCAGACATTTTCCTCCGCGTATTTGTCCCTCCGGTTCTCCCCCTTTCACGAGCAATGGTTTTGCTTTTCAGAAGTCCTCCTGCCGGCAAGAACGGGAAACTCATGCAGGAAGGGGGGGGGAGAACCATTCGCCCCCCTCAATTTGCGCCGCATACGGATATGGGAGGAAGCGTATGAATTTTAATGAAGCACCAAATTATATTCATAATAACCGCAGCCCCATTTCAGAGTATACGTATCGCGCCTTGGGATGACGAAAATGGCGAGGAGGCTGGTCCGAATACATTATCCAACTTTCCAGACGGAATATTAATAAAAAAAGGAAAAACGCATAAAGGAAAATGGAGATCAAAGAAGAACAGAGGGCGGTTGAATGAGCAATTGCATGAAAAAACCGATCCAAAAAATTGAATTATGGTGATGAGGTGCGGACAATGAGCCATGTGGTTTCTTTGCATGCGGTCCGAGTTCGATTTTTACTGCGTTTACCTCGCTTTTCTGCCACTTTTGGCTAATCGTGAAGATGGGGATGTATGTTGATGACACGGATGAAGGGACACTCACAAACATACAGGGACGGCACAACACAAGCTCCACAGAGGATTATATTGGCTGTGGGTACAGACGCCAGAGCCTCGCTAGTCTGCATAATGCAGTAGAGGGAGTACTACGTGAAAGTGGGTTTGGCATTTGGGTGCTTATGGGAAGGTATTTCTGGACGAGAAATGTTAGAAACTTCCAGACACTGTGAAAATCTAAATCCTACATCCTATTTCCTTTTCAAGTGATTTTTTTTAATTACGTGGAATGAAAACTGCTAATTTCAAGAACTTTCAGACACTTATAGAGCAGAAAACATCGAGGAATTAACCAATTTAAAACACCATGAATTGGAATTTCCTGACGTTCTGGATCCTGAAAAGTCGGAAAATTATTTTCCGAAGTCGGGATCAGAACGGGAATGCTTTCCCCCGACTTTTCGTGATCCTCCATCAGGTATAGCTATCAGTGTTGTTTACACTGATTGATTTGTTGATTTGGTTTGTTTTACTTTCCCTGTCTTCCACTTTTTGGATTAGGATGAGTAATGATATGATGAAATTGATGATGGGACGCTCATCAATTTCATTAGGTCGTCTATGCCCACTATATAATCAAAATGGACAAAGCAAAGCGTAACCTATTGATATTTACGCGTACACACACATCACTGCTCATATCCAACTCTTATGAAATCTCTGGGCGCACTTCTGAGAATAGAATGGATATTTTACTAGAGCCAGTTGATATTTGGAAAAAGTTTTATAATTTCTTTTTTCAGAGCAATAACTCTTATTTTAAAAATCACCCTCGTATATGAAGTACAGTAAAAAAAAGTAGAAATTGAATTGTGTGGCTCCACTCTGCAGGAGGAAAGAAAAACACAAGAAGGGATTGCATAAACTCCCGAGCTGCTAAACCTAATATGGGATGTGGTAGAGCGACCGTGCACATTGGTCCACTGGGACGCACCAGCAGGAGAACAAGCAAGCAGAAGGCAGATGATGGGAGCTCCGTTGGGACGACAGCCCAATCCCGCAGCAGAGGGGTCACCGGCGGGGCATTCCATTGATACTCCCGTTATTGGTTGGGATTAGCGTCATTATGGACCACTGGTTCCGGGATTGGCGTCTCTTGTTGCGTCACGCAAAAGTTGGCAGGGGATGAGTGCTCTCTCCCCCTCGGCTCTCTCTCTTTGAAGGGGAGGTATGGAAACACGGGATTGAGCGTAGCACACTGACTGTAATACAAATGACGCAAGTGATAAAATCTAAGCAAACGACTTTTTCGCTCCGACACAAGGTCCGGAATTAATCCCGCAGATTTAAGAAGAGAAAATGATGATCGAGAGCGGACTGCGCATTTTCCCTATTTCGTTGAATCAGTTATTGCCCGAGTGCATTGGCACACAACTCGCTCTCTCTCTCTCTCGAAAGGTTTCACTTAAGGTCATTCTAATGAAACACGCCACCATCGAATCTCTGATTAGTACTACCCTTGACTACAAAACGCAACCCTTGATAAACTACCGAGTTGTTCCTTCAAGTTTTTTAATTTTTCTTTTCTGACGAAGTACTCACGACTCCCAGAGTATCGTCGTCACAAATGAATTAGGCCAAGCCCATAATTATCCGCACTTTTGTTGATATGCTATTAGTCAACATATCTCCGCACAATAAGAATATCATTGTTACTTTTGTTTCCTCTAAAATGTACCAAAATATCCACGAATGATTTCCAAAACATCCAATCGTAACGAGACAAGACCGAACAATTCATGAAGTAAGGCCTTATTACAGTGTCGAGATAATTCCAGTATCAAGGTGTTGCACATCATTGTGTTTCAAAGATTGTTCCGACTGGTGCTAGTCAAGTCAAAGTTTGTCTTGTAAGTCCACCTTATGTACAGACTAATCGGGATTGAACTTATACTTTAAAGTGGGATCCAAACAGGGGAGGGGCCAGGAGGGTGCTAATCCCATGTTCAACCGAAAACACTAGCTCTTACAGTGTCATAATACGTCATGTCGTCACATTGAGTGTCGAATGTTAGTAGACCTAGTGGCCCGGTACTGCAACATCATTTGGAGCTCGAATCATCATTTGGAGCTCGATCGCCTTAATGGATTTCTCTCGTAAGGCATGTGTTGCCAACTTCTTACTCGAAAAAATCACCAAGGTTTTTTGTTGGTCTAACCTAACCTAAAGCAAGGAGTTGGCAACCTTGCTTGAGAGTTCTGCAACCGAAAAGTGGGACTCGCAGTGCTGCCAACATCTTACTCGAAAAAAATCACCAAGGTTTTTGTTTTGGTCTAACCTAACCTAAAGCAAAGAGCTGGCAATTTTGCTTGAGGCTTGAGTTACAGTGCATAAAGCAAGGTTGGTAACCTACTGGTATTTTTGCCATAGTTTTTTACAAAAGAGAGAGGAGAGAGAGAGAGAGAGAATTAAACAACCGACAGCTGCCAACACCTACCTACAATTTTTTTTTTTTTACTTAGCAAAAACTACTATTTTTTTTTTAAGGCTTAGCCAATTTATATACTGGCGTAACATATACACACTAAACAAGAAGAGCCGACAACAAACACGTACTGCCGTAAAAAAAGAGAGATGGGTGGATGGCAATACAGTATGTGTGTGCGTGCGTGTGTATAATATGTAGCATTATTAACTGGAGAGTGTGTGCAAACCACCTGCAACTAAAAAAATAGAGATACCAACGTTACTGTAAGATAAAGAGAGAGAGACTTATAGCTGGCAACAGTAATAAGCGAATGCGCCATATTGTAATTTTCCAACTTCGGCAATGTTTGTATATTGTGATTTTTGTAAACCTCTCTCGGGGGAACGATGTGCCACACACACACATGTGCGTGCTTCTTATTATTTCCGTATTGTGACGCAAACAAACAAATAATAATTGTTGTTTTTTTAGGATACCTGGCCCCTATAACCCTGCCAGGGTGCGTGGTGCCCAACCAAAAAAGTAAAGGTTTTCCCGTACGGTTTTTAAACGTAAAATTGATTGACGTGGGGGGCGAATCTCTTCGGGGGTGTTCTGTTTGGTGTCTATTTTGAGCAGTTTGCCCGGCGGCAAAGTTTTATTGTTCTTAATTTTTTTGATTTTTTTATGCAAGGCCATAATTTTACGTATGCACGTGACATTAAACGTGTCCAATGAGAAATACACGTGAAGATCAGCTTCTGTGCAGCCTAGTGTGGGATTCGTGACACCACGATAAACATCAACTTCCGTGCCGGGTAAAAAACACAAACATCGCTTGTTCTGCAATGTTTTGCTGAAATAATAATGCAAGTTGAATTTGTGCCCTCGAACCTGGTCCGCGCGCAACACGCTCTGGCAGTATGTTGAGACGATTGTTTGTACGAGTCTGTTTTTCAGAAACACACGTCTCTCACAAGCATCGAATCCTGGACGTTGTACTGCAACAGATCGTCTATCTTGTTTTTCTCGTAGAGCGTCTGCACGGTTTCGCCCTCGGGTATTATCTTCGGGTGGATGGCAACACAGTATGTGTGTGCGTGTGTGTTTATAATATGTAGTATTATTAACTAGAGAGTGTTGGCAAACCACCTACAACTAAAAAAATAGAGATGCCAACGTTACTGTAAGATAAAGAGAGAGAGACCTATAGCTGGCAACAATGGTGAACGAATGCACCTTATCGTAATTTTCCAAGTCCCCGGGGGTCAATATTTATATATCGTGATTTTTGTAAACCTCTCTCGGGGGAATGATGTGCCACACGCGTGCGTGCCTCTTATTATTTCTGTATTGTGATGCAAACAAACAAATAATAATTGTTGTTTTTTAGGATACCTGGCCTCTATAACCTTGCCAGGAGTGCGTGGTAAAATGGGTGAAGTCAGATTCAAAGAGAATGCCACGTGATTATTTTGATCATAGCTCCGTCTAGTTCGCTGCACTTTTTGACTGCACTCATGCGTCTAGTTGGTTACACGGTGCAACCTATCTTGTTGATTTTGGGTGTCATGTAGTGTATTTGGTGTCTGCACCACGTCTTGGAGAGGTGTAATATGTGGTGTGGTGTATGACCACGTGGTGAGTGGTTAACTAATCAAATGAACGTTTAAAGCAGCAGACAGGTATTTGTTGAATCTTCTGAACTTGAACACTGCTATTCGTCTACTTGGTTGAATGTTATTTTT
This sequence comes from Lepisma saccharinum, assembly GCF_977018435.1. Lineage (NCBI taxonomy): Eukaryota > Metazoa > Arthropoda > Insecta > Zygentoma > Lepismatidae > Lepisma > Lepisma saccharinum. The sequence continues at coordinate 20,915,605 of NC_139239.1, forward strand.
TTTCACCAGCCTGACACCGGGATACACCTGCACTGTATCTAATGTCAAAGAAGTGCAGCGTACTAGACGAGGATATTAAATTGCTCTGTTGTAAATGAGATGCATGATGTTTTCTCGTAAGTTGTTAATATGAATTGATGTTACTGTGAAGAAAACTGAAGGCAGAATAATGCCAATGCTATCTGGACTCGCTTAGTTAATTCAAGATAGTCGCGACAAACGTAAACGGGCTGTGCAGGACTTGGAAAATTTTTTCGATTGATGAAAATTTGGTTCTATGATGATGCCCTATACTAAATTTTTGGTATGGGAGGACAGAGGATACCGAGACTCGGCCAACACACTAAACCCCAGACCTCTCTATGGCTACATGTTCGGAAGTTACGAGTGATTAAAAGTTTTGGGAGGGTGTGTGCAAACATCCCTTACCCTTGAACTCAGGACCACCAAACTTTGGCATACATATGCTACATCCCCAAAATCGACAAGGGGTGGTGTTTGGGGGAGATTTTTCGATTTATTTTCGCGCAATATCTCACTGTTTTCGAGTTATTTGCAATTTTTAATGCTGGACTTGGAAAGTAAATAATTATCTACCTCATCAATAAATTGAAATATAAAGGAATAATCATACTACATCTACGAAATGTCAATATCATGCTGCTGCTTCAACCATGATAACCTATGTTTATTTTGTTAGGAGCCAATGCTAGTGCATGTTTCTACGATGATCCTATCGAAAAGAAATTGACAATTGGCCCACCCTTGACCTCCAAATTTCGTACACGTATTTTACATCACCAAAATCGACAAGGGGGTCGACCCTATCTTTTGCACAAGTCTGACGTGTACGTCCTGTTTCGCGAAGAGTCGACAACCTTCCACAGCTGTTTGTATTATATTACATCAGATATTATATTGCATGAGTGAGTTGGCTGTGTGTATAAAGACTAGTTTCAGACGTGGACGCGAATATAATGCCATGATAATTAGCTGCTGTCCAAAGTTATTGCATAACTTAAAATATTTATATATAAAAAAGGATATTTATTGTACTGTGTTTTCTAGCGAAGGTATTATTGTAAACGATATTGTTTGTAAATGTGGAAAGTTAGAAGCTCAATCCCCGGCCTATCAATGATAAAAAATTTCATCACGGACAACAACCAAAAAAAAAGGGTGTGCACGTCACAAAAGTATTGTCATATGGACTGACGATTATTATTTTTTTTAAAAAAAAAAACAGACCTAGTTACGATGGGTTATAACCTGTGCTGTCTTGCAATTGTTTTTGCTTATTTCAATGTCAGCGAGCGTGATATGAAACATGCATGCGAAGAAGGGAGGGAGATCATAACAAAATAATTCACACTTCGATTTCATTACTTTCGCTAGTTATGTTTCACCTCCTATCTAGAAGGATACTGGATGCTATTTTATTTGAAGATGGCTAAAAGCGAGGGAAGGAGAGAAATGTTACTTTTTATTTTTTTGCCTGTGTGTGACGAAAATAGTTTTACATGCATACGGCTGTATCGTGATCTGCTTGAATCATCATCACGTCTGTGACATATCAACTAACGGTTATGAATTACGTAGAAATTGGCTTTTGTTAACGGTCCAGTGGCGAAGTTGGAAACAGAGAGCGGTCACATCAGACAGGTGCTCCTGGTATCTAAAGAAATGCCCCCCTCTTACAGAAAAAAAATGGAGTGTTAGAAAGGAAAGATGTTATACCCGAATGAACGGGGAGTCTCGAGCATATTCCAATCCTCATCTTCGCGTTCAGCTAACGAGGAAAAAAAAGAAATTTTACATATGGGGGACTCAACAGCTGCTGTACGGTATTGTCCATGGATGTTAAAATTTTTGTTTTTTTCTGAATAGACGGACATATCAGTGTTGCAATCTCCAGATGAGACCGGAGCTTATTATTATTATTATTATTATTATTATTTTGGACAAGGGGGATCAGATCAATGTATGGACTAAAACTTTTTTTTACATCAAAATAAAACAGAGGATTTTTTACTCCACTGCTTACTTATTATTGTAAAGAATAAAATGCTGCGTCTTATTGTATAGTCTTCCAACAGCACACCTCGGGGCGTAAATTTCTGCTTCTTCATGTATGCAAAATGCACTTAACTTCTGTTGTGAAGCGAATGGAGAGTTTGTTTTGCCGCTGTGATTAAATACTAAACCAAAATCTTATTACATAATTTTGAAGTATATTTGTTAATACGATCTATATTATATGTCCTCCTCCGTAGTTGAGCGGGTTAAGGCGTTCACTCGTCTTGAGATCGTTCGCTGCGGGACGGCGTAGGTTCGAATCCGGCTCTGGTTGGAATTTATTCGGCCTACGTATAGGGCCGGTGGCAACCCACCATCGTGAGGAAATTGGGAAGCTCCGAGTGAGTGAGCGTAACCTGGTCAAGAAGACCTACAATAACGGCTGGGGGTTCGTCGGGCTGATCACTCGTCACCCCAACACTGGTCTGAGACCTCCACGCTATAACAGGTGACGGCGGAACAGTGTGGGAGGGAGACCAGCAGTCGGTAGGTAAGCCAAGGCCCGCCATGGTGCTGTAGAGCTGTAGGGTTATGTTATCTATATTATATCATTGCTATAGGTGGTCCATATTATGCGCAGGAGAATTTTTAAAAAATGTCTTGTTTCTCGAACCTGTGACCTGCAGATTTGCTTTTGCTGGCAACAGAAACAGAAAATGGCACTATGTTATTCTATACTGATACAGGTGTACTGTAATCATAACAATTTTCTAGTAACAAAACAACAACTATGTCGGAAAGAAATGGTGGGGGGCTTGTCTGTGTGGGGTCTTATTAACTACTTCACATCTGTACCCGCACAACTCATCGACTACAAAGCAACAATGTTAGGAAGTGTGTGCATGGTCCCAAAAATACAAAATTTAAAATCACTAATGAGACATGAACTCCCTTCACTGGTGTATATTTGAATATGCGAAAATGAGGTATTTTGAATAACCACAAAAAAGCTTGCAACGGTATAGAGAAGGGTCATAACTTCAAACTTTAGACGATTTTTTGTTAATCTGCAAAGGGCCAGGGCGTACGGTAAATTGATTTTATTGAAAAGTATGCAGAAGCAGTGTTGGAAGCAGTTTGAAGACTGAAACGGCTATGGAAGGACACTTATTATAATGTTAATATTTCAGTATAATGTTTTCAGAATTGTTTTTCGATAATGTTCGGTACTTAATTTAATCAATTGTTAGACAAAACACACATTCGAATTCAAGGACGGAAAATATGAACAGCGAATGAATGCTTTAGAGTAGATGTGATATTTAAAGGAGGTGATTATTTTTTTACTTTCTCAATTCAAAACAAAAATTCATGAATATTATTATCATTGAATGGTTGGTTAGGTGCTCGGTTTATCTTGTTCCTCCGAACGAAAGATGGAATGTATACAAACCTATGCCTCCTAAGTTTATCGCGGCTATGAGGATGAATCGCGAAATGAAACGAACTGGAAACTTTCAATATATATATATTTTTTATAACATGCTTCACTAAGGAGGTCAAATGACAAGTTGGATTGCTTTCCTTTTTATAATTTGTTAAATTTTATTACGAACGAGGAAAGAATGCATGGCACTTAATGCTGTAATGTTATTGATTAGATCATTGTTTATCTTGTCCGCATCGATTAATCTCCTTATGTTCTTCTTTTTTGTTTTTTCGTCGCGTCCATCTCTTCTGTTATCACAATCGAGACTTCTAGATTATTATTTCTTCTCCCTGCAATTTTAGAAATGTAATTTTTCATGATCATCCAGCGAACGCCTGAGACATTTCAGCAAAATGTCGATTATTCAATGGATGTTGTAAGGTTCCATGTTTTTTTTTTTTTCACTATCTCTTGTTTGGTCGATTTTGAATTTGGGAGTTATTTTTTTTATTTTGCCTTTCGCGACATGTTCGACTAATCGTGACAATACGTTTCAACCTTTCTGCATAAACGTTGAAACGTTTCAACGAACGTTCGTTGAAACGTTTCAACGTTTATGCAGAAAGGTTGAAACGTATTGTCACGATTAGTCGAACATGTCGCGAAAGGCAAAATAAAAAAAATAACTCCCAAATTCAAAATCGACCAAACAAGAGATAGTGAAAAAAAACAAAACATGGAACCTTACAACATCCATTGAATAATCGACATTTTGCTGAAATGTCTCAGGCGTTCGCTGGATGATCATGAAAAATTACATTTCTAAAATTGCAGGGAGAAGAAATAATAATCTAGAAGTCTCGATTGTGATAACAGAAGAGATGGACGCGACGAAAAAACAAAAAAGAAGAACATAAGGAGATTAATCGATGCGGACAAGATAAACAATGATCTAATCAATAACATTACAGCATTAAGTGCCATGCATTCTTTCCTCGTTCGTAATAAAATTTAACAAATTATAAAAAGGAAAGCAATCCAACTTGTCATTTGACCTCCTTAGTGAAGCATGTTATAAAAAATATATATATATTGAAAGTTTCCAGTTCGTTTCATTTCGCGATTCATCCTCATAGCCGCGATAAACTTAGGAGGCATAGGTTTGTATACATTCCATCTTTCGTTCGGAGGAACAAGATAAACCGAGCACCTAACCAACCATTCAATGATAATAATATTCATGAATTTTTGTTTTGAATTGAGAAAGTAAAAAAATAATCACCTCCTTTAAATATCACATCTACTCTAAAGCATTCATTCGCTGTTCATATTTTCCGTCCTTGAATTCGAATGTGTGTTTTGTCTAACAATTGATTAAATTAAGTACCGAACATTATCGAAAAACAATTCTGAAAACATTATACTGAAATATTAACATTATAATAAGTGTCCTTCCATAGCCGTTTCAGTCTTCAAACTGCTTCCAACACTGCTTCTGCATACTTTTCAATAAAATCAATTTACCGTACGCCCTGGCCCTTTGCAGATTAACAAAAAATCGTCTAAAGTTTGAAGTTATGACCCTTCTCT